>NC_090933.1:934355768-934658799 GCF_040938575.1 Ambystoma mexicanum
TTCGGATAAGTTATGCTGTGTTCGGATATAGAAGGCATGCTAGATTTGAAGAGGCGTGCTTTGTGAGAAAGCGCTTGTTTTGCTTTGGAGATGACCTCCTAGGTCCATTTTCTCGAAGGGCTTGCTTTTTTTTTCTAAAGCCTTGCTGAAAACTGCTTCTAATAGATTTAAGTGGACCGTACTTAGTTAAAATGTCATTGCCTGTTGGTATGAAGAGACAGCGACTTTTCTGAAAAATCACCATGTCTGTAGATTTCTAAATGAACAATATTTTGATGTAGGCCCTTTTTCTGTATTTCAGGAAACAGACTTCTTGACAATAAGTACATTGGTTTGAAGGTTCGTGAGCCTTATGGGAAGTCCTTGTATGTAGGTTTGATCAGACACATTTACCACACATGTTTCTCCTACAATACCTGGTCTGTAGACCTGGAGAGAGACATGCTTTTCTACACGCTCGTTTGTATAGTCTTGAAGACGCCCAGTGGGTTCCGAATGGTCCTTGAAGGTAGATTAAGAATCAGGCTTCTATTAATCTCTTTGTTGCAAATGATTTGGGGTTCACCCGTTTCTCTAGTACAACACAAGCAGGAAACTAACGGCGACAAGGGATGGATTTTGGGAAGGGTTTGCCTATGCAGCAGATTCTCAGAAGAGCCAAAGGGTCCGGACTTCAGAACAACATGAAGCCCTCAAAAGGAAAGCGAAAGGATTGAGGGCTGCTGGAGCAGGCGCATGGGCACTGCAGATTTGGGCCTGAGAAACTGAAGCCCATGCTTATTTAAAGGAGGCTGCTAGTCCTCCCAGCATGTTCGACTACAGAACAGGGAGTATGGGGCTTCAGACCCTGCCTGGGCCCCAGAGCTGGGCCGCAGCACAGTACCTGGAATGCTCCAATTGTTGCTAATCTCGGAAGGATAGCTAAGCGGCAACGTGCTCGCCTTGGAAGCAAGGTGACACGGAGCAACACAGGTTCGATACCCGGGTCCGCGCTTAGAGACCTCTGGGTATTAAGCGCGTTATAAATAACCCATCATATCTGTGTACTGTGGCTGGCAAAACCTTGCTTTTTGCTGGCATGCAGCAGGCTGAAGGCAGACAGCTTGCCAAGACACCTTAAAACACCAAACACACATTCCTACACGCTAGAAGCTATTGTGCTCCGAGCAGCAGATATTCCTCGTCAGGGATGTGGGTCCCAAACATGTTCCTGAACACAGGACATGTCCGCTCCGGATCAATTTGATGAAATGTTACAGGTGCGATTGGCTGGTTCCCGTCCAGTCATAACGCAGAGTGCCAGTACGCTTGTTAATGATTTGGGTATCATCCTGCCTAATTGGAGCATCAAAAGCCTATGTTATTGATCAGTTCTATCCAAGAAGAGGTCATGTGGTCAGAGGGTAGAACGGCTGGATCCTTGGGGATCTCCACAGGTAAAAGTACGGGTTATGACCCGTCAGACGGGTCCTGTATCTGTGGGCGATGACGTAATTCAGTGTAGTGATGTTCACCAATCTTTTGGGCAGAAGTGTGTGGTTGATTGTAGCAAAAGCAGCAGAGATGTTCAGTAGCACGAGGGCGTTTGGCGAGTTTGGTGGGTCATTGTTGTTTTTCAGCATTTCCCACATAGAGGAGAGTGTAGATCCTGTTACCCTCTTTGGTCTGAATCTGTGCAGAGACCAGTGAAGCAGATTGTTGATGTGTAAACCCTTCGAGCTCGCTCTGCTTTCGGGACGTGCTGTGCGGGAACCGGTGGGCCACTGTCGTAGGCAGTTCCTGGGACGGGCTGCAGATAAGGAAATACTGTATGAGTGTTTGTATCCAAGTGGGCGCATGAATGAGAGGGTGTTTGTTTCTGTGCACGTGTGAGTGAGTATATGTTGTATGTGCGCACTAGTGAATAAGATGAATGAATGTGTGCATATGGGGTTGGGAGAGCGGGACTCCCAATTGTTGAGCAGTGGTTGGTGCAGCGGTAGCAAGGGCACAGTCTTCATTTACTGCGGCATGGCATTTTGTACTGGGAATTGGAAGTAAAGAAAACACCACAAGTGTCATTATACAGCAAGCCTTGCCTACGTTGGTAGTGCCAGCCATGAACTATTTTCTTAATGCAGCATGGACATTTTAATGGCCATCAAGAGAGTAAAGCAAACAAGTGTTATTATGTGACAGACTGGCAATACTATGATGAAATACATCTGGCAAGGCATTCTTACTGTGGCGTTTCATTTTGCACTGGGAATCAAAACGAAAGCAAACAAGTGTTATTACATGGCTTGACTGGACTACTACTGCAGCCAGTCTGGACATGATTTCTTACTGTAGCACGGAATGTTTACGGGCAAAGCCAACAGGAATATGCTCTTATGAGGACGGTATTATTACTGGTATTATGTATACTCTCATGAAGGAATGCTCGCATTGATTGATGCAGCCAGCATTACATTCTGGAGAGAAGCATCAAGAAAAAATGTTGCAAAATATTCCTGTGCACTGTTTGTTACTTGCATTTATTGGATTTTGACATGGGTTACTCTACAAAACTGATTGCAAACTGTGTTGCTGGGAGGCGTAGGCCATTCTGCTGGACGACTATGGATCTGCAAGCCATCTACGCTCCAGGATATGGTTCAAGGTTTTCCGTTTTTTGGGGCATGGGGTGAACCATCTTGGTGAATGGCCTTGTCTGTTAGAGAAAGATCTGATGGGGCGAGGGAGCCAAGTGCTTCTGAAAGACAGTGATCTAAGTTATAGATGATATTCTGACCTAAATAGAGGGGTGGAAGTCACTGAGGGTAGGAGGGTTTTTCCCGGGACAGGAGTCACTTTCGTTTCCTTGCCAGACGTAGGATTGGGTCAGTGGCCCCGGAGCTGTGGGTGCGTCCACAGAGAAGAGGGTGAAGAGTATGGCAAAGTGGCCAGATCAGACAAGCGGGTGTGGTGAGAAGGTTTTGTGAACCGTAGATTGCATCTAGAGTGTGACCAGCAAAGTGGGTTGGCCCTAAAACCAGCTGCGTTAGATGCAAGGTGCAGGTTGTCCAGTAGTGGTCGGGTCTTTGGGTTGTGTGTCACGTCGACTCAGATTTAGAAATTCCCCAATACTGGGAGGGGCCGTTCGTCAGGGTGCAAGGTGGATGGGGAGGTTTTGGGAAGGATGGCAATGTTGCCTGCCCTGCTGGCCCAGATTTGCACAAACTAATGTAAATGTGGTTCTATGTGATTTTAACAAAACAATTTAGTAGAAGCATTTTTTAACGAAATAATTTTACTGAAAAAATATCCAATTTATTGTATTTGGGGGTTCACACCCCAAACCCCCATTTTTGTAACCCACCTACCCTCTCCCCACCAATTTTAACCCCTTACCCATCTCTCTCTATAATATATATATATCCCTTTACACATCTATAGATCACGCGACTGGATTGGTAGCCTGCAAACATTTTCTGGACACTCGTTCTTTGAACTATTTGGGGCACAGTGGTATGATTTTGGATATGCTTCTGTTCTGTTTAACTAACAATGTATTTCTTTTTGAGGGTTCCTTTTATCACCAGGTCAGAGGTACTGCTATGGGTAGTACATTTGCGCCATCCTACGCTAACCTCACCATGGGGTGGTGGGAAGCTACTTTCTTGTCTGAGTTACTTTCAGTTAGTTTTTCTACACAAGTTATTGGTTGGTGGCGGTACATCGATGATATTTTTATCATCTGGAAGGGGAAATGAGAATGAGTGGGGATCTTTTGTGGACAACATTAACAACAATGTTGTGAATTTGAGATTCACTGAATGCCACAGCTATACTCAAATTGTTTATTTGGATGTTAATGTAAGATTGGACAACCTAGGCATTCATACTTCCCTACACAAAAACCCCACCAACACTGGCCTTCCCCTGCATGCAACGAGTAGCCATCCGCTCTCCTGTAAGAACAGTATCCCTTATGGCGAATTTATTCGCTTTCGGCGCAACTGCACAGACATTCAAGAGTTTGATCGCTGTTGCAGGTTGGCTGCCACTGATTTTCTACGGCAGGGGTACCGCAAAAAAGATTATTGAAATGGCTTTCTCCAAAGCACAGTCACTTTCAAGGGAAGTGTTACTACATGGTTCTGCCAGTAGGAGGAAAGATAAGGGTCAGGATGAACCTCGCCTTATTGTTACATTTAACAAAGCCTCTTATGATGTTCGTAAGATTGTTGCGAAACATTGGCATATTCTCTGGCTGGACAAAGATCTTGGCCCATTACTCTCCAAGTGTCCCACAGTAACCTACAAACAGGCACCTTCGTTGAAGGATAGACTGGTTTCCAGTTATTTGTCTCCTGTCCAGAAAAATTCCACTAGGACCAATTGGCTACCCGCCTTACCCAAGGGTTTTACCAAGTGTCAAAAGTGTAAAGCCTGCCCTCATGCCACTAATTGTCAATCTTTTGTACATCCAATCACGGGTATGGAATTCAGGTTAAAATATTTTATCAATTGTGAGACTCCGTTTGTAGTGTATGTTTTAACATGCCCCTGCCGGAAATGGTACGTGGGATCCACTACATGTGTACTTAAGCTCCGTATTTTACAGCCTCTCAGAGCGATTAAGAACTTTGACCCCACGTATCCTATGGCCAAACATTTCAGGCAGGAACACTACAGTGATGTTCATTTGCTTACATTTTTTGCTGTGGCTCATGTACCGATTGATCCGAGGGGAGGTGATCGCACTCTGAAATTGAGACAACTGGAAACAAGGTTTATCCTAGACTTTGACACCAAGTATCCCAATGGGCATAATGTGGATGAGGAGTTACATACTTTTATGGGAACGTAATTATTCTGTTTCTTTATGCGCCTACACACACCTCTCCTTTTCTCTTGCTCTGTGTTATGTGATCTTGGTCCCTTGCCGCTATATACTGCTTCTCCCTTTTGTTTATTTGGATTTTGGCCTGGAATTGGTTGATTTATTTAATTTGCATTTTTTCAAGTTTTCCAACTTTTTTAATTGTTCAGTTGGTCTATGTTGGCTGTCTTGCCCTTTTCTGATGTTTAGGGGGTTTGAATTTTGGGAGTACACGATTGTATCTGTACTCTGTAATTCTGGGTGTTTTTGACAGTGCTTTTTTCATTGTAAATTGCCTTTACTTTTCCCACAAGCTTCAATATTGCATTTTGCACCAGCACTTTATGATTACCAATTTTTCTGCCAATCTAATGCTGCTAGAGTCATACGTTTACAATCTAATGCACTTGCACTTTACATTGCAGCCTGCAACATGTTTTTATCTTAAAGGTCGCACATATTGACTGTCCTCAAACTGTCAACAGAGTGTTCATATTAGACAGCATTATCTTGTCCCAGCTGTGTTTTCTCTATGTATTATAATCATATTGCCTTGGTGAGCTAGACATGCACTCGCATTTTATATATATATATATTTTTTATATATATTTTTTTAGCTATTGCCTGCATATTTTTTCATAAGCTTACATAGGAACGCATTTGCACTCTATGTCACAGCTGTGGACTGCTAATTTTTGCTAATCTGTGCTAATGTTTGCTTTGAGTGAAATTTGTTGACATCTATCTCACTGCATGTCCTTTTATTATATTTCTACATGTTTGGTGCTGAATTTTAATGTGCTATTGATTTTACTGCTATTTTTAACCTGTTCTTTTTATGGTTAATGCAGTTTTCTGCTACACTCTAAAATGGCCGCCATGTTATTGCGCCAAACTGTTAGCTTGTGTTGGTAGGCAACATGGAAGAAGGACCCATTGTTAATATCTACTCTCATTGTTTTCATGTCTCCCTAACGTGATCAAGCGCTCGGAGAAGCGCGAAACGCATCGTTAAGGACACTGCCCTGGCGTTCTGTTTTGTTTGCTGTGTGTTTTTTGCCTACTATTTTTAACCATCTATTAAACTCGTTTTTCTGTTACTTGGATTCGAGTTTGCTACTTTGTTTACTGGGACCTGCAGACCTCATGCTTGGAGTGCGGTTTTTTCCTTCCTCCATGTATTAACGATATATACCACAAACAAAACTAGCATTTTTTCAGCAAAAATGTTGCATTAAAAAGTGCCTCTACCAAAATAAAATGTTTAGTTAAAATCATTGGATACCTTGAATGTAAAAAATTAAAAGCACAAGGGAAGGCCCTCCAAGAATACACGAGAGGAGTCAGTGGTACAGGTGTATTTTGCTGTAGTTTTCAATCGCCAAGCAGCTCCATCAAAAATGGAATACTCCAGGAAAAGCATGTGTTAGGCCTTGGACCATTCAATCATCGAGGTGAAAAATGGCCAAGGATCCAACTTTTCTAGCCGTATTTTGTGCAATTTCATATGCAACAATCTGGACATCTGATAAGTAAAATAAAGGAAGGTAGGATAACAGCCCAACGCAACACATTACTGGGTTACCAGGATGCTCTGTGCAAACAGAATGCCCAATAGGATGGCAATTTGCCAAGCATTCCAGTGCTCTGTCTAAATCAGCCTTAATCGGGCTAATCTAATGGCTCTGGAGGGCGCCAAGTAGAGCACAGGAAACGTAGGCCCTTCCTGCATCCACAGACGCCCCCAACCCATGCGCCCAGGCACGCCCCCAGCCCCGAGGAGAAGCAGCCTCGCTGCCACGGCCATGTGCTAAGCACAGGCAGCTACTCCCAACCAAGAAAACACGGCAACAAAAACACTCCCGACATCGAAAAGGAAGCGGACACCTAGGAGTCGCTCTGCCCTCTGCTTCCATCCACACAGCTGCCTGGGTAGTTCGGCTCACCAGTACCAGAGCTCGACTGTCACTACTCCCTGATCAGAGCAGAAACTAAGCATCTTTAATTTGTGTAAGCAACACATTGCAAAGAAGCATGGATTACAAAATGCACCGGAGTTGGTGTTAAAATCCATTTCACCCATCAAGAAAATACACCGATTGGGAATGGGAATAACTTTTATGAACCATAAAAATGATTTTAAAAAATGATTTTAAAAAGCAGAGTCAAATGCTCGCAACTGAACATTACATCCGATACCCTGGTTGCAACAGCAACGCACTTGATTGGGGCAAAAAGATACTGGTCTGCCTGTCCATCCATGTTCTCCCACGTTACTGTGACTTTGGGTTCCCTATGTGGGCACCAGTTTAGAACATTGTTATGATCATTTATCATAACAAGAACTTTGATCTCCCATACAGAGGCTTCCTTACAATTGGCCATTCACTGTCGCTCACCGCGATTACAGACCCCAGATAGGACATGCTACGGGCTACAATGGGGAAAACGGGGGACCAACAGAAACGCAATAATTGCTTTAGCAATCTGAAAGCACTTCTGGTTCATAAGTCGAAGCTGAATATTTTGCAGACTTCTGGGAGGAGGAGAGGATAGAAGTTTAATTTCTCTATTTTCAATGCAGACCAAAGTAACACAAGAATGTGTAGACTGCTGCCAAGATTCCTTCCCAATTATTGGAAGACACAAGTAATAGCACACCCATGAGAACTGTAGCCTGATATTTGTCACCACATGTTTCAATGAATGCCTCCATCCTGGCTGCCATGGCATAATTAAGCAAGAAGGCCAGAGCGGAGGGGGAGTTACCACTTCAGGTAATGCCGCGGGAACCATAGTTACAGGCCTGAGCGAGCCTCCTCATTCGCTGGCAGGTCTAATATAGATCTTCATAAATGGTAGCGTATGGCCAAGTGATGGATTGGAGTTGTGCCCAAGCGACCCTTTGAAGTGAGGAGGATTTTGTCATCTGACAATGCAATTAATGTCTCCAACTACAACACTAGCATAGTAAAGCTGGGACTGCAAAGCAAAGAGGACCGTCTCTGCCAAGTGCAGGATAATCTGTGCGATAGGTGGCTGCAAACGGAAATGTTGTGGTGAATGCAGAGCTTCATTTACAGAAGTGCCAGGGCCCACAAAATCTTTGCTCACTAATGCCGGCCCTGTCGGACCAGCCCATCACACTGCTGCTGTTCCATGTCACATGTTTGGCGCTGCAGCAACTGCTGGCATGGGCTAGTAGCGGGATGGATGGGGAAGGAGCACACATGGGTTGAGGAAATATAATGAGTGTGCCAAGAAACAAATCGGGATGCGTTAAATGCCAGAGGTCCCCATTACTATACATGAAGCAGTGCGAACACCAGTTAAACCACAAGTGCAGATTTTTTGAAGTGCGCACACTGAGAACTAAATTACTCTGAGGAGCTGACCATTTTGAAATATTAGGAACTGGCCCTGGTAATTATTACAGGTTAGGCCAGAGATGGAAGTGTAGTATAAATCATAGGTATGCCGTACCACTAATTTTTACAGAGCGTACCTTTAGTTTAAAGGCTCAAGGAACGCGTCTTTGACGCTTTGTCTTTCTGTAGCCAAATATATAATCAGCCCAGGCCGGACATTCAAGCACTGCCCGTTTCCCAAGTCAAAGCCAGCCAGCCAGATAGCCAGCCAGCCAGCCACACAGCCCCTTACCCGCCATTCGTGGCTCTGCAGGTCGTTAAGATTCTCAGGCTGCACACACATTTCTTTTATCAGTTTCATATGCATGATGGAACATTTCCAACTCAAAGAGCTCACAAAGCACCAGTTACCTTGCAAATCCGTGCAAGTTCAAGTGAGCAACACAAAGGTCCCATTTGAAGATTTGTTTATATCCATGATGTCTACTATTGTGACATGCAAAACAAAGTTGCTTTAAGCCACTAATCAAATGTTTTCAACATCATGAACAACAACGTGCTGGAAGCGTGTGACAAAGAATCTGCATATCAATCTTTGTTTATTACACAACTTCTTTTATTACATATCTCAAATCAATGAAAGTACCATGGAGTTAACTAGATTTTTCAGGATGGCATTATCTTGCATTCTGGGACTTATAGTTTACCATTCTGGATGCGAAACTTAAAGCCACAATTATATTCTTTTTGCTTAACATGTTGCTATAAGGATTTACATGCTGTCATGCGGCTTTATTATGCAATTTGTGTTTTTTTTAAAGTAAACTCTAAAAGGAATTACTCTAGACCTTGAAATCCAACTATTTGAGGTAAAGTGTGTAATCCTGGTCAGACCCCCTCCACCCCATACCCCCCAGCCGACCCATCCATCTGTCCGACCATCCCACTCACTCCTTTTTTTGATGCAACCAGAGTACCACTAGTTATTTTTCCACTTCCATCCCTGGGTTAGGCACAGTGAGATTGAACAAGTTGCCTGGGATGACGGGATTAGACATTTATTTTACTGACCTTAAGTCGAGAACGTGCTCGGAGCGGGAGCTGGAGTGGAGCCGGAGAAGAGGACTCCCGGTCCCGATTGCTTCAAGGATCGAGAAAAAGGCTCAGTAGCCGCATGCCAGCCGCCTGCCTTTGCTGTGGCACTGCCATCCTGGGGGTGTCTAAGAGTCACTGAGTCTGCGCACCATTGTCTGGCTGGCACGCACGGACAGTCACACAATGCACACGTTAAAAAAAATGGGTGACCTGACAAGTGTGACACCCTGTGTCGCAAGAACAAAAAAAAAAAAAAAGAAGCTGGTGCGCCGGTAGGAGCAGGATTGCTTACCTGGCAGCGCAGCAGCATTTTTAAATGGGCAACTTACTTAAGTATTACTGTTCCTGTTTTGTTGTGGATGCAAAAGATGGGTCGGGTCCTCCAGGCCAGTTGACTACCTTGTAAATCAACTGGCCTGGAGGACCCGACCCGCTGCATATTCATCATCGTCATCCATGGGCCCGACGGGGCTGCGCCGGCAATGGGAAGCATTGCTGCATATTGCTGGCCCCGACCCGACAACAATCAGCATTTCATTGCTGGGCTGCCAGGCCTGTGCGTTGCTGGTGCATGCAGTGCAGTAGCACTACAGCAGCAGAGTTTCAGTGGAGTGCCCAGTGGTGATCCCCTTGATTGATTGTCTATTTATTATGTGCTTATTCACAAGTGTTTCAAAGCGCAATCATGCATGGGAGGAGACGACACAAGGAAGACAAGACAAACAATCTTACTAGGCGTGGTACATTCAGTCATACAGGAAGTACATGGGGGAGGGAGGTGGCAGTAGGGACCAAGAGCGCCCAGACCCCTCAGAACATTGGCTAAGTGCAGAGAGATACCACTCTCATGGGTCGTAACGGAAGTGCAGTAGTGCTGCAGCAAGTGCAAGGCCTGGAGGCAAGTGCAGGAGACTGGTGAGGAAAGCTTGGGACCTGTGAGGCTCTGATGGTGCTCCAGACAACCAGTCGGCGAAACTGAGCAGAAGTAGAGGAAGAGAGGGAAAGAGCAGAAAGAGGTGGGTATCAGGGGAGAGGGAGACAGAAGGAGGAGGCGAAGAGTAAAGTCTTGAGGTATTTCCGGAACTTAAGGAGATCTGGCTGGAGACGGAGAGAGGCAGGGAGGCTGTTCCAGAGGGAGGTACCTGCAGAGGATAAAGTCTCTGCTTGGAGAAGCGGCTCACCCGCAGAGAGTTGGAGGAAGACGAGTGGAGGGCTCGGGAAGGAGAGTATTTAGGAAGAGAGCGTTGCAGATAGAGTGGACCCCGGACCCATAAAACCTTGTGGAAAATGCAAAGGGCCTCAAACTTAATCCTTGCAGCTACGGGGAGCCAGTGAAGGGATTTCAGTGCTGGAGAGATCTAGTATCTGGGCTGGAGGTCAAGGACAAGTCTTGCGGTTCTGTTCTGAAAGAGTTGGAAGATGGAGAGTAGAAAAAGGTTGAGAAAGAGGCTGGTGCAGTAGTCCAGCCTAGAGAGGACCAGGGCTCTGGAGACACAAACACTCCCCCCCATCCCCCCCAGCAAATTTCAAGAAGGTAGCCTGGCAGCCGCACAGCACGCCAACACCTCTGCAGCTAGTCTGCTACAGAGTGCTTAATATCAGGCCAGCTGCAGAGGTCTTGGTGCGCTGTGCGGCTGCCGGGCCGCCTCGTTCATGGCATTTTTTTTGGGAAGAAGATGATGATCTTACTTTCTGCTCCGCAGTGGTCAGCAGTGTAGTCCGATCTCCCCCCAAAAATGCCAACATCGTGACGGCCCGGGGTGCGCACAGCACACCAAGGCCTCTGCAGCTGGCCTTCTATTAAACACTGTGGAGTGCTTAATAGCAGGCCCGCTGCTGCAGAGGCCTCGGTGCACTGCGCGGTCACTTCCTTGTTGGCATTTTCTTTTTTGAAGACGATCCGAGTGTTTGCTCCGCAGCAAATGATATGGCATTTAAAAAACGCCTATATACATGTGTTTCAAGGCGCGGGCACTGGGAGCAGTGACAGTCAGATCTCCACAAAAAGAAATGCCAACAAAATGGTGCGACCAGGCCAGAACGTGACTCTGCAGCTGCAGACCCAAAGAGTGCCAGCGTTGGAAAAAAATCAAAGAGTGCTGCTGTTGGCCACTGGCAAAAATTAAGCACTGGGTGAATGGTTAAGGGTAGGAGAACATCAGTCTTTCTGAATGTTGTACAAGCGTTTGCACCCCAAGCGTACTAAATGTTTCTTGGGCATCAGTGCGTACATCTAGTAGTGAGTATCCATGCACTAAAGTAAGCTGAATAAAGAGCCCCTAAACGGGGAGTACGACAGCCCTGGGGTGCCCGTGAAATGATGGAAGGCCACCAACGAGTGCTTCCTTCCTCCCTCGCTCCTTCGGAAACCCTTCAGTATCTCCAGATATATAATAATGATGGAATTGTCTCACCCAACTTAAATGGAAAGTTAAGTACTTGAGCAGAGTGATAGTTTCTAAATACCTGCTTAGTGGAGTTTAATATGTTTCCAAAACTGATTTGCCCTTCTCACCATCCTAAGAGTAAGGTCTCGAAGAAGAATCCCAGAGGGCCATCATGGGTGTGACTGGAAGGAATTCTCATCAGATGATCCACTCCACAGAAGTACTTTGCCCTCAAGCCTATCAGCCTGGCACCCGCTCCCATCTGAGCAAGCCTATAGGCAATACGTCGGGAGGCTAACCTGCAGCACGCACACAACCCTCCCTCTAACCCAGAGCCAACCTTTGAAGCCGAGGACTTCCGCAACCCATCACATGCCCAGCCAGGAAACCCTTACTGGCCACACGGCACGCCACCCCACATGCGCTTTACTAGCACGATCAGTAAATGTTACATACTAAACGATACATTCCATGTGCTAGGTACATGTGCAATACATGACGTCGGGTCATCAAGCACATATGAGATTCATCAATTGAGATTATCTTAAACAATAGGGAAAAATAGCCCGCTTATTAAAATGCTGGGTTTGATATATAATAATAAATAGGTATGCTCCCCCCACCCCCCGCCCACCCCTCAACTACAAGAATGAATGCTAATGCATTAAATAGAGCAGGCTTGCACACGGAAACGTAGCACACAATGGGCCTCATTATGAGGTGGGCGGTAAGGGATTACTGGCACCGGTAAGAGCACCGGTGCCGGTAATCCCTTACTGCCCAATTACGAGTTCCCTTTACAGGTCCTCCCTTAACGCCTGGTTTTTCCAGGCGTTAAGGACGGGACCCGCAAAGGGACTCTGGAGCTAATAACGGTACCGCAATTTGAGCCCTATGGGGGCTCAAATGGGAATGGGGAAGGGCCCTGGTGAATGGGGAATTACCGGTCCCGCCAACCTTGGAATGGACCGGTAATTGCTCCATTCACCAGGGCGGAGTCGGTAGGGTTTTGGAGGCAGCCATGGAGCTAATAGCTCCGTGGCTACCTCCAACCTCGTAATGAGGCCCAATATGTCTGTCTCTGTCCCATACAGCTAAACTAATACATCCCGCTTACTGATCCTGCTGAGAGTAGGGCGCCATTGAGTAGAACACACAAGAGGATTCCAAGAAGCAGCAATTGATGTGTCCAGGAAGGCTACACCATCCCCCGGGAGTCCCACCATGTAGTTCAAATAAAACCGGTTCCTCTACAAAAATAGCCTCCCAAAATACTGCAGTGCAAGGCAAAATCTAATCCAGAGAACTAGGCTGAAGGAAAATCAGCGAAAGGGATCTAGAATTGGAAATAGCCAGGTCGTTTGGCTTTTTAATGCTGGTCCCGATTCAGTGTGCCAGTCACTTCCAAATTTGTAGAGTTAGGGTAGAAAAAAGACCCACCCCCCGCTCCCCCCCAGGTATGTCATTTGTTTGGGCTATTAGGGGTCGCTTACGATTCCCATAAGCCAAAACTATGGACTATTGCATTAGAGGTCAGACAGGGAGGAATGGCATATGAGGAGGGACACAGCCTGTAGGTGTTTGGTTATTTGCCCACCCACTGACTGCCCATGGCCCTCAAATACCTACGGCCATTCCCACCCAATTGCTGCCCCTCCCCATCCAAAACATCTCCTCATTGGAACTCTGAGCTCGTTTTAATCAAGCCTTACCATCAAAATTTGAACTCGAAGTACCCATTAGGGCTTTTTCAACGCAGTCTGAGAGTTAATGACTTAATTGGAGCTGTAAACCCGCTACTGGTGTAGTCACAATATCTTACCAGGTCGGCCCTCAACGAATCGATTTATAAGCACTCTGCATGTCCTTCACTGAAGTCCTGTTAAGAACAATCATTGGCAATAAATAAGTATTAGGCATTTGCCAAGCACTGCTACTATCATAGGCCCAGGTACTCGCACCATTTTGTGCTACCATCAATGGCCAGTTATTAGCACTACGACTGTGCCTGGCAAGTGCCTTTCCCATGCCTACACAAAAGGCCAAACTGTTGGGATTGCCAATGCTTGTTTGTTTTATTATACAATGTATGAGACTAGCTGGACCCCCTGCAAGCGTGGACTCACCTGTGGCGGGGAGCTAAACGTCCAGTGATGCAGGGCCACGCTTGAGCAGAAAAGTTTGGTAATCCTGCTGCGCCAATGCAACCCTTTGCCCTCAGTGTCACAGTCAGGCAAAGTGGTGTGGGCGGCCTTACGATAGCAAGACAGAAAGCAGGGCACCAGATCCAAGTGGCCATGGCGGACTGGTGCGGGGTTGCACCAACTTCCCCCACGAAACCCAGCATGAGGGATAAGCTCTCTGCCATATTGTAAGCCTCCAACCACCACTGAGGCATATTCTTCCCCCTCCACCATGACTAGGTGATGCAGCAGGAAACATTGAAGGCTGCAGCCCGAAAAACTGGACCAAGCCACTACTTACAATCAGTTCCAAGAGCCCTCTCCTCCATCATCTGCCAACCTATACACCTGTCCACCCTCTCCTGAAAGAGCATCAGAAGCCAGAAACCAAGGGAAAAGACACCAAACACAAGGACTAGAAAGTGCTTTCCATGGAGGAGGGTCCTGCTGAGTACGCTAGCAAGTCTTCTGCACAGACTTTGGTGTGCACCGGCCAGTAAGGGGGTGCAGCATGACCTGTAGGGGAATAAGGGACTGAGGAGGGGGAAGGGGCAAGGAGATGAGGTGTATGGTGACCGAAGGGGAGGGGCTAAAACTGCGGGGATACAATGTCAGGGGGGACTGGGTCGATGGTAAACCTGTGAGGGGTTTATAGCGACAGGGCGGCTGCAGGCTGGGAGGAGGAGGAGGAGGAGGAGGAGGATGATAGACCACGAGGGGCACAGTAACCAGTGAAGATGATATAGGGCTCTTGTACGGCGTGCAGTTACACAGGGTTGGGGGAGAGGCATGCCAGTATGGCTACAGTGACAAGGCGGGTGGTGTCCAGTTATCGAAAGGATGAAGTGGAGAATTAAGGGGCATGTGGTCCCCAATGAGGGAGGCAGTGGTAACAGATCCCAGAGTAGGACCTCAAGGGCAGCCGACACCCACACTATGGAACACAGGAGCTGCATAGAAAAGGGAAGTGGAATGGACCCATGGTGTTGCATCATCTAGAGGTAATGACATGTCCAGGGTCATTTCATACACAGACTCCCTGGCTCACCAGGGAGGAGATAGGCCTGCCTCCAGTGGAACAGAGATGATCTCATTCAAACACTGCATCGACAAAAAACAAAAAAAAAATGACCTGCCATGAACCGGCACTTCGACCTACAGTGCCCCCGCACATGCAAGCATTCTTACAATGAAGCTCGTCCTTCCACCAAATGAAGTCAGGAGCAGCGTTCAATCACTGGTCCTATGGCACGAGACAGTAACAACATTTGCCAGGCATTTGTCCCCAGGCCCTGCCACAAGTGCCCTCAGGGCGGTACAGCAGAATGCAGCAAGTCTCACCGGCAGCATCAGGAAGATTGAGCTTAGTCCACCACCCCTCCCCCACTGCCAAAACCCTGAGGGAGAACACTATCTGCCAATAGCAGCCTGAATCCCGTTAAAAACTGCCTTTATTAAGTGCAAGGCAATAGCAACACAAGCACAACAGTATCAAGACCTAGTCCTCTCCTGGGAGCAGCACAAGTTCAGAAGCCCAGAAGCTGCACTATCCAAACTCTTCTGGAAAGAAAAAACAGGAAAGAGGGCTTCTCTTGTCATGTACCCGAGATGCGGGACACCATTCTACCAGATATACACGTCACTCGGGTATTCGTACAATTGAGGAAAAAACAAGCACTGGCCATGCCAACAGTTTGGGGTTTTTGTGCAGACATGGAAAGGGTTTTCCAGACACTGCCTTAGTGGTGATAATGCACCATTGATGGTAGCAGCTGCAAAATGGTTCAAGTACCCGGGCATATAATAGCAGTGCCTGGCAAATGCAGAATGCTTATACACAAGGAAAAATGATTGGCTTTGCTAATGCGGGCCAACCAGATCAGGGCTGATCACTCCTCCTGGGCGGGTTAGGGAGGTCCCGTTGTGAGATGGCCCTGTGTGCTTCAATTGGAAAGTCACTTGAAGCATTGAGTATGCCCCTCACCGGTTTTTCTCTGTGTTGTGCGCCGTGGCGGCCATTACCACAAATGACAACCCAGGACTGCAAGCAGGTTACAGCACAAAAGAAGAATAATCCTTAATCACTATTGTACTACTTGAAAGCAACATTGCATACTCAAGCAAAGGAAACATTTGCGTCGGATGTGATTAACAATTACCATGGTAACAGCAAGACTAGAATCCCTCAATGTTGAAAAGCTGCTGTCTCAAAAGTCTGCTTCCTATCAGACAGTCGCTATTCGAATCAAATACAAACAGTAACAGGCTGTCATTTCTCGGGCGATTCCGCAAACCTGTGTGATCTCTTCTTGTTAATATGCAATGTACACTATATGCAGCCAGGGAAGTAAACTACACTCTTTAGTAGCATCTGTACCAAACATTCTTTGCACTAGAGGGGAGAGAGAGAGAGGGCTTTCCATTTTCTCAGGATTATCGTTCAAACTGGGTACAACTCCAAACTGCACATCCTCACACAAGTCCCGTTTCTGTTTCAAATATGTGGTTTAATGACATCATTCTACATGTTCTAGACCAGAGGCTAGACATGGGCAGAGGTGGTTAGAAGCAAGCGAGGGCAGGTTTATATATATTTATTCATTCAGAGTTTCCCACAAATGCACCCATGAAGTCCTTCGCGGCGCCCCATCTATTATATGGTGAACTCATGATCAGACATGGCAAAGAGCAGACACGTTCCACAAGCATGCCGAAAATGACAAAACGTGATCATTGCAATCAACACATCACGTGACCTATTAGGATCATTACAACAGTCAAACATACAAGTGCCAGACTAACTTTCACAGATCTGCCATAGGTGACCTAGTTTTAATAAGTTTGTCTGCATGTGTGCCAACAACAAAAACTATTCCAAAAAGAAGGTATTTGTTTTACGTTTGTCTCAGCAAAATAACTTTTGCCAGCTCTATTCAAATGCACTCTGTGTCCTCAATCGGTGTTCGTAACTATTTCCTGCACCCTTCATGTGCACACAAGATGCCTTGCTGCCAATGGGAGAACGCCAGGTGAAGTTCCACTAGCCATGTAGTGTGTCTCAGAATTCTCACGTTCCATCATTTCACTGAAAAGTAGTGACATGTATACAAGGCTCTGCTACAAACCATAACGATCTTTAAAAAAAGAACTCCATGAACTCTTGCAGCATTTTAAGGTAACATAACGGAAATTAACCGTCTGTGGGTGCTACAGGCCGATGTATACTAATTGACCTTTTCACAATTGACCTCGGGAGAATTGACCCAATTTAAAAAGGTCAGTTAGGACATATATACTTCCTGTTTGCTCCACAAGCCCAGGAAAACGTCTTTATCAGCACCAGGAATACAACCCCCCCCACACACACCCACAACCCCACTGCCCCCCACCCCCACAGTGCTTTAAGTGGGATAGGAAGGAGAGTTGGAGTTATGGAAAAGGAGGTGTGGCAGAATTGTGCTGGGTGTGGCCCAAAGTAGTGGCAGATTGCATGGGGTAGGCGGCCCTTGCGTAACCAAACAAAACAGGAGTAGGCCTTACACACATGTATTTTGGGTCAATCAGCACACTCTCAGGTGGTCTTGTCTATGTACTCTAAATAGAGTTTCCTCTGGGTCAGTTTCTAAATAAACTTGCCTGTAAATAAACCCCTTTCTCCCCCAAGATATAAGCGATTACAGGGGTTTAGAAATTAAGATTTGATGAGCACAAGCTAAAACCTGCTCCTGGGTGTCGGGCATCACTCAGTAGGAGGTAGGTACGGTTGGGTAACCAGGAGCGAGCGCACTGCCCTGCAAATCTAAATTCCACAAGATGCAAACTTAAACGTTTTGCCCGTTATTTATGATCCATTATATTTAAGTATGTCCTAGATATGTACTAATTCTTCTTTGTTTACATTATCAAACATTCAAAGTTAATGTTATATATGAATGTTTGTAAACAACTCCTAATGTTGGTTTTATGCAAAATCGACTCTTCGGTAGATGAATAGCTTTCATCCCCCAGCAGTTTCGAAAATTGAATTAAAATCAGTGTGTACATCACCTACAATCTGTAAATAAATTACCCAAACCCAGTATGCTTACTAGCTTTTCTTAAGTGCTTATTTACAGTTTCTGCTCCTCTGTTGCCAGACTCCTGATAATCTATGGCTATTAACCCCTTGTAAGGAGGAATAATAGAATGCATGTATTCCCTAGTGAGTCTCTGATCTTCTCAAACTAAAAGCTCTGTCATTTCAAATGTGCTTTTGTTGCCCAAATACAGGCCTCAAGGTGTTAACTTTTCAGCTCTTTGGTGCGGGGCAGGGAGCATGCTCGTTGAATAATGAAGCACAAGGTGGGAATTATCTTATCCATTGGACTTTGCACTAGGAAGCATCTCCCATTACAATCTACGCACCAGACATCGGCCTCGAGGCAGGTGAGGTGGCTGGGTGGCCACCAGGAGCTGCAATGGATCTTCAGCCAGCCCAGAAATGATCCATGAGAGCACTGGTAGAAAAGGAAGGACAAACAGAACCAATGTAAGCTACTTGCTGCTTTGCATGCAATTAAGGAGCATTTTGGGAACCCTTCAGAACACAATGCACATTGGCCTTCCAGCTTATTTTAAGCAGTTAACCTTTGGGAGTCCAGTGTTGGCTCTTCTGCTTTAGAAGGAAGATGGTGTCTCGTACATATTTCTTTCACAGTGTGTAAATATCTACGTCCCTTACCTGTGTGCCCTCACAGACTCTTGATAACAACAATGTCACTGGATGCTTACCTGTGGGGGGCTGCGGGAGCACTGGCAGCACCTCACCTCAGGGACTGATTGTGCTGACTTAGGTAAACATTCACTTACTGCTATTTTGCCTCTAGCTCCCCCAAACCTTTTTGCTTGTGTTTCAGCCGCCTGTCCTGACTTCTGCCAGAGGAAAATAGCTTTCAGCCGCACTCCTCTGGGCTTTCACTCCTCGTTCTGGGGAAACCGACTTGTCCTTCCGACAGTACTGGGAAACTTTTTTTCCCTTAGTCTTAGGACTTTGCGCACTGAAATACAGTTGCCAAAAGGGGCAACAAAGTACATGAACGTACCGTGCACTGGAGTACTTGCATTTTAGGGTCATAGCTAACCACTAAGGATTTGTTCTGGTAACTGGTCAACATGCCTAAGAGTAGACTAGTGGCTGCAGAAGATTTTTCATGTATTTTTATGAACTTTTACCTAGCCATACCGCGCTTGGCCTATGACTGTGGCTAGTGTCCGTCATGGACGTGCCACAAGGTCTTTTGTCTTCTCCTTTGGCCATTTTGTTCGTTGGCCTTCATCCTGATCTTTGTGACCCTGGGAGTCCTCATTTAGGCACACATTCACCCGCGAAAGCCGGGGCTTTTCGCAGGCTAATGCAGGTCATGTTTGCGAGTACCCAGGAAGTGGGCTGGGACTGTCTTGTCTCAATACACACTACTGCTGCCAGGATGGCTAGTGTGCATGAAAGCCCGAGAGCTGCAGTGATCCCTGGTTGGCCCACTGCTGGCATGCATGAGTGGGGCAGATCTCATTGGCCAGCTAGGTGCAAGCTCTCCCCTGGACTCTGGGATATGAAGAGGGGTTTTTGGGTTATGAAGAGGGGTCCCGAGTGCAGACCTGCAGATCACCCATAGGTCCGAATTGACCTATACACAGAGCAAAGTATCCAGAGATGCAAAGCAGATCCCAGGACTATCCGGAACCGTGCAGAGAAGGTTTGGCACCCTGAGCCCACTGTTGTCCCAGTAGAGCCCTGCTTTGTGCTCGATCTCCAAAAGGCCTGCAAAGGTGCTTCAACCCCTTGGAGTGGTGGGACCAATCACTCTCGATGCCTCCTTGGTGCCCTCCAGTGGACTGACCAGCTTGTGCCTGGTCACCCGAGCTCGAGCGTTGTTTCATCGAGTTTCAGCTCGAGCTTTAGGGAAATCCTAGTTTGCACTGCAAAACATCTTTGCGCCAAATCTCGTCATCCCAGTAACTTTCACAGCCTCACCAGAACACCCTCACCAGATGGAAATCAGTCACAATGTTGTAAAAGATTAACTTTTTACCTGGAAGCCACTAGATTTTGTTTGTGCCACACACACTTATTTTCAATTGAAGACACCTTCTCATTGCCTAGTCCTAGGGCAGATTTCAATTTTAGGTGCCCCTCAACCTTTTGCTTTTTCCCTACGACCTCTGACCTTTTTTGCGGTCAGAGGGAATTCCACTGAAGTCCCCCTGCCACTGCACTCCTTTTAGAGTATATGGTCCCATTGTAGCCTAAGTGGTTATTGGACACATTTTGGCCCTGAGATGATTATATCACCCTACATTTGGTTTTAGGGAGTAGGCTGATGGCAGCTGTAAATTAGTTTTGGCTTCCATAGAGGTGCAATCCGATCAACAATTAGTAGCTGTGTAAATTTTGAATGGCCCTTGGGGTGCTTATGTATTTTTAGGTCCTGCTTTCAGCCATTTTGCTTGTGGGGCCTTTGCACAATGGCAATTTTTAGGCCTGTCATGTGTTTCCATAAACAGACACAGGCTCACTCTCCAGTGCAGCGCCCCTCCAACTGCTTTAGACCGGTCACTGGCCCCAAAAAGGCAGTCGAAAATCCAGTCCAGGTTTTCCTAAAAGGTTTGCAGTTCTTGAGGCCATGCCGATTGGCTGGCCACCAAAACCATATTTAGGTGCTCCGGGATGTGACTGTGCTCATGAGTGCGAAGTTTTTTCTGAGGGAGAGCCCGATACTGCACTCAGTTTTGCTTTATGTTTCTGGGAAGGCTACACGTTTACTTAAATCGGATGGAAAGGTTTGGACACCGAAAAGTTTCTGCTGAATTTTGAGGCCAAGTTTGGCCATATTGGCTGTGCTTGTGTCTCTGTACCTAGCTCCAGCTTTGATTTTCGGTTGCTGGACATCCTTCCTGGATGATACTCTTCCTCACCCTGGTCCCCCTTGTGGTCTCGGCTGGTCTTCGGTGCTGGGACCATCCCTGGGTCGTTTTTCCACAGTCTTCCTGGCTTACCACATTGGACCACTGCCTTTGTGGAAGAAGCTACTATTGACAGAAGGTGCTTGGTATCCAACAACCACCTTCCCTGTTAGTTTGAGCAGACCTGTGCTGCCTCTAATGTTGCGTCCGTCATGGGTCCGTTTTCTGCTTGTTGGGTGCTCCTATTTATCCATTAAGCTATCGACTAGGTTAGGTTCCCATACCCCGCTTGAGACATTTTCAGCCTTGTTTTCACTTCTGGATGGCGAGTCCTGTGGTGAGCCAGAAGGACATGGACAGAGGACATTTTACATGACCTTTGATTGATGTACAATTATGAGGCCTAACTTTCCCTATCACTATGGGTGGTCCCTGCCTATGTTATAAAGGAATGAGTCCACTGTCCAAAGGGAGCCCAACTGACCCAACCACTGTGAAAACTAACTTGAGTCAGGAGAATTACTTCACTTTCCAGGGGAAATGTCTAGTATTAGTCTGTAAGATTCTTGAGTAATACATAATTGTCAGATAGTCTCTCATGTTTTCTTAGATCAGTCTCCCACTCTTCAAAGGGATTATTGCCTTTTTCCTCCACTTTGGCAATCCCTTTTGGGGATCTTATATAAGATCTATTTTCCGGCTTGCTGGTTTCAGCATATCCTTGGAAAATACAATTTCTCTGGTAGGCCTTCCCTATTGGGGAATTATAGTTCAACTTGTTCTGGTCTATTTGATTTTGTATCTGGTTCCGTTGAATAGTTCCTTTGAACACTGGATCTTTATTTCCTCTCTCTCTTCTATTATGTGCTTCTTGCATAGAATGTCGAGTTTCTTCTTTTCTCTCTATATTCAGCTCTTGAGTAATCCTTTCTCTTGCAGCATGGCACCAAGTTAATCTTTTTCAGATGCAACTTTTCCTCATGACTCCCACTGCGAGGAGTGGCTTGCACGGCATAATGATTCTATCGGGGCCTCCAGTTATTCCCGTTCTCTAAGTTACCTTTGCGTGTGATGGAGAACATCCTTCGAAGCCTGGTATCTCAGGGACATCCTCTCTGGTTTTCGCACCACCGCTGGCTTATCTCTGTCAGCTTTTTCTCCCTCTGGCTTACTTTTCTCCTCGCAGTGTCTGTGTTCCGAGGACTGACCGGACACCCTATTGCAATATACTCTGTGGTCTCTAATGGTTTGTGTACCGGCTGACCACCACAGATCCTTTGTGTGCTCCCCACCAACTTCCTCCGGGCTCCTGTCCTCCGGCTTCTCTCGCTGGGGACTTGCCGTAGCTCTGGCTCCCACTCCTCAGTATCGAGGGAGTTTGAAATTCCTGGCTTACGCTCACTCCACCTTCTCCAAGTGTTACACGGCTCGGGGGTCTTCCCTTGCCTGTGCATTATTTAAAAAAGGGACATGTTCTTTTTCTGTGTGATAATGACATCTAACAAGTGTTTTTTCATCCCAGTCTTGTTGTTCAACAGTCTCTGGTATGGTAGATAATCTCATGTAGGCCATGTGAGCACAGCTTTAGGGATTTCCTCACAGGAACGGGAGTCCTTATCCTCTAACGGGGAGTCTCTACCCGTGAAGACATGTGCCTCAACCCCTAAGGCAGAGGTCTTCAAACTGTGGGGCGCACCCCCACCCCCAGGGGGGTGTGGCCGCATCTCAAGGGGCGGGGCACCAGAGCCCAGCATGAAATGTAAAAAAAAAAAAAAACATGTTTTAGATTGGAGGAAATGGGAAGGGGCAGCTCACATGGTCAGACTGGACCATAAAACGGTCTTAGGCACCAATGAAAAAATGACCAGCAGTTGCAAATGGATATTCAGTCCTTTAGTCACAGACTGTTTGAATAGTACCCAAGGGGTTGTTTTTTGTTCAAATGTAAACAAATTGTGATATTTGAAGAATATTTATTCTGCAACAATGGTCAAAACTACTAGCTGCATAGTGAAGTAACTCTTCAAACTGACCCACATTGGCCAGAAAAGTGTCCCATTTTGACTGGCCTACACTAGCATTTTACATTTCGTACGGTCATCGGCCTATTGCCCTATAGGCCAGTCCAAGCCTGCCGGCTCATCCATAATGGGTGAGGGGGCGTCCACCCACTGGCCACCTCCCCCATTATGGTGGAGTTGAGGCGCCAGCCCAGTGAAACACTGAGCACTCCCTCAGCTGCTTTTTCCAGCTGCGGGGGTGCTCCTGGGCTGGCTAAACTGTCAGAGGGAAACACTGTTTGCGTTTGACAGTTAATTTCCCCAGCCGCACATGATCACTGAGCCATGCAACGCTGGGGGCGTTTTGCTTCGCTAGCCTTGCATAGCTCATTGGAAATGCTAGCTGGGTCACTGTATGTATGTATGTATGTATGTATGTATGTGCGAGGGGGTGCTCCTGCGCCTCCTCGCACATACGGGCAGAGCAACCTGGAGCGGGCATTTTAGCAACCACGTGCAGGCCACTGCAGAAGGTAAGTTTATGGCGATTTATTTTTTATTTAAATGTGTATGGATGTGTGTATGCGTGTGTTATGGGACTGTGGTGGGAGCAGGATGGGCGGCAGCAGTGGGATAGTGGTGGGAGTAGGGTGGGGAGAGCCCAGGGTCTGTACTGGGAGTAGGGTGCGGTGACGGCACGCAAAAGTTCATAGTGATTTCTACATACTGTCCATCTGGCACTTTTGGGGGGGCCCGGCCTGCCCAAACTTTGCTCAGGGGGGGGCCCAGACCAAAAAGGTTTGAAGACCACTGCCTTAGGGAGAACGACGCAATGCAGGACCACCACCAGAGCCTCCCAGGTGGGTGTGGGGAGCACCCCCTTGGGAGCAAGGGACGAATTCCCTACATTTATCCCAGTCCATGTGACGGAATGCCATCTGCAAGGTATTGAAAGCCTCCATTCTTTTTTATTTTTAGAAAAATAATCATGCTGGCGATTCTGTTCCAGAAAAGGAAATCTGCTAAACAGAACCCTCTCTCATAACAGTCCATGCTAAAAATTATAGAATACTTGTGTGCCTTTGCTGTGACCGGTTTTCCGACATCTCCCCGCAACTGCCCTGCAATGTCGTCAGGAAAAGTTTAAATGGCACATGTGTATTCCCGACAGCTGCTGGAGCACAATTCCATCAGGAAGAGGTGGCGCTTCAATAATCCCACCCCAAATTCAAAACATAAGTGTGTACCCTTAGTCAGCTTGGTGGCACATTAACCTCCAAATATAAGCCATGTCTGGTTCCGACATGTGGCCACTTCAGTCACAGAATCATACAGTTACATAATTCAGATGTCAGTAGTCTCACCTTGGTGCACAGCGCACAAGTCGTGTGTGTGTGTGAGAGTATATATATATATATATATATATATATATATATATACACACATACACACATATACACACACACACACACACACACACAACCTTTGTGAATACATGGGTTAACAATGTTATACCAAAAGACGCTCTTTGTACCAAGAGTATATTTGATCTACCTTGAATCAAAGGAGGTTGAACCACGAGGAAAGGAACCACGCCCGAGGATTGGCCTAGCACTGCCACTGGATCCGTTTCAAGCTTCAAGCTTATCAAGCTCCTTAACAAAATGATGTTTGCCATCCAATGGTTTATTGATTCAATCTGATTACGTTTCAGGTTTGAATCCTTTTACCTGTAACCAAGCAGAACGCTTCAAAGCGGTGGCATTGGCTGCTTGATGGACAGTGGGTACAGCTGCCTCAAGGCTGCTCTCATGATGGAGTTGGCAGCTTATTATTTTATTTATTTTTGCATTTTTAAAGCGCTCACACAGTCCGCTGGCATCGAGGCCCTGTTACAGGATTTTTCTTTAGTTGCGTATTTATAACACGCTTAAATACAGAGGTTTCTAAGCGCGTACCCTGGGATCGAACCTGTGTTGTTTCATCTAGTCTGGCTTCCAAGGCGAGCACGTTGTCACTGAGCTATCCTCCCGGTATCCCTCCTTAATGATGTATTGCGCCTTAGTACGTGTACTGTCAGGCAATTCTTTATGTAGGACGTGAATAGAAAAAGACAAAGAGAAGTCCCTGATCTTTCCCCTTGCTGGTCTGAAGCGGGTTCCTCCGGCAGAGCTCCCAGACCTGGGTTTAACTTGGGCACCGCACTCCTTCCGATATCTGGGACTAGAGATACACCATGACGCCGCAGATTCTCATCAACATAACACGCAGGCAGCTCTCGAAAAAACACAAAGGTCTATGACATTCTGTGGAACACTGCCACTGGGATGATGAGTAGGGCGGCCCTCTTGAAAATGGTGGTACTCCCACGCCTGCTATACTACCTCACAAATATCCCACACAGTATTCCCAAGGCCTTCTTCACCAAATTGAATACAATAGCAGGGAACTTTCTATGGGCAGGGGGGAGAAGCAGGATTGCGCTGAAGACTCTGCAGAGACTATGAAGAAGGGGGCATTAGTCTGCCGGACTTTGAAAAGTATTATTTAGCGGGCAGCTGTAATTCGCAGTCAAGTGGCTGGGTGAGGAAGAGACAATCGATACAATCATCTTTCAACCAGCACTAAAAACATACTACTCGAGAGAAATATTATGGCTGGACAAACCCCTGCTCGGGACCCTGCCATGCCTGCTTAACCTTGCGGTGGGGTTATGGAACAGAGCATGGAAATTACAAGGGACACGGGACCCCCAGTCGGCACAAATCCCTCTTGTGGACCTTGTGGGCATGGACAAACATGTTAGCAATATACCGAACCCAGTGGGAAGCCAAAGGCGTTGCACAAATTGGGTACCTGAGGAGGGAGGAGAGGTGGGCAGACTTCCAGGAGATGGTGGAGGAATATGATATACATGAAGGCCAATTCATCCTCTATAACAGAATAATCCTTAAAATCAAGAAAAGATGGCCAGAATTGGAAGACCAAGAGGACGCCACAGGGGAGCTAGACACGTGGTACGATATAGCCGAGTGAACACACACAACCTCCAGGTTATATGAACAGATGCTAAGAGCCAACAACGCGAAAGAGCTACACATAAGACAGAGCTGGGATGAGGAACTTCACAGGCCCTTTAGTGACCAAGAATGGAGCAGGGTGTTAAAATATCCCAAAAAAGTGTCTAGGAACGCAAGGTTCAGCTGTACATAACACACAGGGCGTACCTCACACCCAAGAGGATGAACATGATGTACGGGGGTGATCCTGGAAAGTTCCCCCGATGCTCAGCCGACTAAGCAGACATGGTCCACATGTTTTGGACTTGTCCAATTATACAAACCTTCTGGAAAGGTATCAGAGCCAAAATAACAGAAAGTGGACTCCAAATACAGGCAGAGCACCTAGAGAGGTACTTGCTGGGCATCTTCCCGTGAGGAAGGAGGCAGACATGGGATGCACCTAGCAAAAATGAAGGACTTGATATGTATATTAGCCAAAAGAAGGGTAGCGATGTCCTGAAAATCAAGAGAAGGCCCGACTGTAAATTCATGGTGGTCGGACCTCTGCAATTGGACACTAGCGGAAACTGCGGTGTGGAGAAGAGCAGTGCAAAGGGGGGGAAGGAGAAACGGCACAGAAAATAGCTGCATGGAACTCCCTGGTACAGGACTTATTCAGACAAGAGGGGAAGGAAGAAGAAGAAGGCCCAGAGGAGGCGTGAGAATAATGATGACACAAGACAGTGGTGCAGAGGTAACTAACCAAGACAGTACAGGCGGGAGGGGCGAACCTGCCCACATAAGCCATTATAGACGAAGATGGAAAGGTCATCAGAGAGCTCAAGGATAATGAACCCATAGAAGAAATCTGTAGAAATGCCAATATGCCAATTATGTTATGTGTTTGTATGTTATATCTCTTGTTTGTTTAAAAAAATAAGAAATAAAAAATAAAAAAACAATCCTCTCAATATTGCAAATAAGAGTACATTTCCTCCAACCATACATCCTTTGTTGGGAAGATTGCAGATGTTCAATTTCGTATAATGATCCTTTTTGCAACCATCAAAGCCCACAAGATCTATGCCACCTGATGGTATGACAGTTCCTCCAGATCAGTGTCTTCACCCAAAATCAGAGTTCCAAAGTAATTTTCTCTGTACACTCCCAGAACGTTATTCATCACACTCGTTACATCGCCCCAAAATGATTTGCCAGTATAACAATTCCATAACATAGGATTAAGTGTTCCTCTTGACCGTCCACGTCCCCAGCAGGCATCTGACTGGCACAGTCCTTGCTTGCACATGTGCTCTGGTGTCCAATAAACCCTATTCAGCAACTTCACCTGCCGAGCCCGCTCTCCTATATGGAGGGTCATCCGGGGAATATTTCTACAAATTGCCTCCCATCTTGTCACCGTCATTTCTTCCTGAGGGCGATTTGTCCAGGATTCAAGGAGTTTTGTATTCCCCACCTGACCACCCACTTGGAGTACATCACCGAGGTCATATGCTCCTGGCTTCCTATGTGTGCAATGGATTCCAGTCGGTCAGAGTTCCAGGGTTCAAAATGGAGGGGAGCTGGGAGCTTTTTAGCTCCACCTTGAAGCCTAGAAGAGCCTGGTTAGCTTGAAACCAATAGCTACCAGGAGTCACATTTGGCTCCCAGGCCAACTGATGCCAAAGAAACATCTATATGAATGGAACCCTGCATAAACTATAAATACAGATTAGCACACATTTAAAGCATGATGGGTCATAAATAAGGCAAATAAAAAATTTAAATGTTGAATCTTATGTGGCAATTAGTTTTGCGGAACACTATGCACTTGCTCCTGGTTCTCTAGTGGTAGCTCCTGGCCACTGGTTAATGCTGGAGACCCAGGAACTGGTTTTAACGCCTGCTTATCCAATCTCAATTTTGGTCACTGGAGTTCTTCAGTTCACTGGTACAGCAGCCGCAAAGGAATGATACTCTCCATATGTACAACCCTCAAGACCACATTTGACATTCAAGGCACGAAATGAGAGCCAAGACCCTTTTTCAAAAAGGTCACCAATCATTCTTACTCCCTCCAAGTACCAATTTAGCCAAAAAGGAATGTTATTGTTGAGCTTAATCTAAGGATTCAGGCATAGAGATGCAGGGCCAACAAGACCAGTTCCATTTTAAAAGATACCACTATATCTTTCCAACAAGACCTCAGAAATTCAGTCAATACAGACATCTTGCCCCACCCTCTGCTCGTGGTGGTTAGTAAAACTGATGGTTTCAGTGGACAAACCATGCTCGCTTCAGCAATCGACCAATCATCAAAAGGCTCCCTCAAGAATGGTAAAAAGTGCCTCGTCATGAACGCCTGGTGATATCTAGCAAAGTCCTAAACACTTAGCCCCTCTTTCACTCTGAAGTTGCAGTTTCAAAAGTTTCAGTCTGGGTGTCTTGTCAATGTCATTCCCCAATGTCATCAGGGTGCCACTATGGAAAACATAGCCCGTGTGGTGTCACTGTAAAAAAAATTCCGATTCTACTCTGGTGATCAGAACAAAGGCGTAACATTTTTTTAAAGAAAAATCCGAGGCCATACTTTTACATCGAAAATAAACAAAGTGCACTACTCTGGACCAACCACTAGATGGTGGCAAATGCAAATATAGATTCAAAAGCCCCAGAGCTATACAAAAACAGACATTTTCTTTTTAAAAGAACATATATATCCTAGGGGAAATCAAAGGATTGACTTGGATACTGGCCGTCTCAAGTACAGATGTATTTAGAGTGTTGTTCTCTTAACTATGGTGTGAAGGGGGGAACTCTGGGCTGAATGGCACAACTAGGTTGTTGACATGTTAGGATATGCGCAGGGTCTCTCCTAGGGGGCACATCCACTGAATTGCAAAGCCTTCAATTGCACAATCGCCTAACATGAATGCCTCAGCTTAACACAAGTACGCCATCTCCTGACCCTTCTCTGCGAGCAGGAGTCCGTAACATTTAGCTATCCAGAGGTTTTGGACTTCAAATCCCATCAGCCACAGCCAGCATAGTGAGGGGTGCACGATCATGGGCACCGGTCCAAGATCTGCAGGTTGCAGATGGCTGCCCTACAGTATGGGGGCATGCCGCGTAATGCAGTCCACTCCGCAGCTCACCCCTATGTGTTCCTTGCACCCGGCTGCCCATACCTTCCATCAATCTGCAGGCTTCCCAGCGACTTCTTTAGCAACGAATAAGCATCTCTGCAGCCTTAATGATCGGGCAGGCCTCCAAAGAAACGTTGCTAGGAAAAGGAGGAACATAGTAAACAAATTCCTTTCGCTTCTTAAAGATTCCCGAATGTCAGCAGAGCATGGAGTAAAAATAGAATAATGATGCACCTGCGCTTCTATTCTTTTTAATGACTATGAAATAAGTACAATATTAAAAAGGTTGTAGTCATGGAAACCGACACTGTCCTCGCACAAGTCTATAACCACAGTTCCAATTCGACGTTAGGTGCTCAGGTTTTTAAATGTATATAGTGGGCAGGTTTTCAAACTTTCAGTATCACAACATGGAGCTTAGAGAAGGCGAGCCCATCTTCCTGCGCACCACTGGCCAGGGGTGGACGGCCTGCAAGGAACTTGGGAGATTTCCCGGCAGGCCTCTGCACCCTGGGCCTCTTGTGTGGAATCCCATTTTATTGTCACATTTTCTCATAGGAAAAGGGTTAAATCTGTAATGTGGGCCCACTTTGAAAATTATTTCCTGGGCCTGTTTTGGTACCCAGTCCAACCCTGCCACTGACGACGCCGGTAAAGGTATTTGAACGGCATCTGAAATCCAGAGGGGGGTCTCCGGGGGGGGGGTCCCCCTCATCAAGGCTCATTAGGCACTGGGGGCACACGCACTGCTGATGCTGAGCGGGTGCAAAGACATGGCAAGCATTTTAGGTTTTGGGCCATCTACCAGTGTTCTTTTAAGGGGCAAGTTCTTACTGTAACTCCCATCAAGGTGAGCAGAGCCGAGAAAAGTATGTAAAATTCAGGGGACAGGGTGCAGTGTGCTGCCCAATACATTCCAAGTCATAATCGCCCACATAACTCAAGCTAGGATTATATTAAAGCAAATCATCATCAACTTCCTCGCCAGATTCCTTCCTTACATGAGGTGACATGCCCACCACCCACAACATGCGCCCACACTGCCCAAATGCAATTCTCCTTTGAGCCCAGTCGCGCCTCCCTCCTCTGCGTGAGGCGCAACAGGAGGATTCCCCTCCCATCATGCATCCAGCCTGGTTTGTCATCCACACCTATGGAGTGGACATTCAACAGGCTAACGGCCGCCTTTAGCAATTAAGACTTGCATGTGGAGACCCCCCACCCCCCCGAACTCTAGTCCCCTTCCAAGGTTTCATCCTTCTTTCTACTATCCAGAGTCCTGGTACTACTACTGGTGGTGGTTCTGTAACGCCGCTCCGATTCTTTAACAGAGGCTGTCTCCGACTGCATTTATCCTACTAGCGATCAACCCACTTAGACACTTGAGAGAATTGGGTTCTCTAGGGCCATGTTCACTTCAGGAATTTCCTCAATACTGTGTCCTACAACTGGGCCCAGGGTTTGTCCTCCAGGTGGTGTACACTGTTCAGTACAACAAGCAGGGAGCTGGTGCGCCTCCTTCAATGATGCTTGGATTTCAGGAGACTAGATGAAGTGAGAGCAGTGGAAATTCATGTAGTCAGAATAGAGGCAATCAGACACGGTCACCAGCTGTTTGTAAATGGTGGTCCTGTCAGTACGAACAAGGATCTATCGGTAAGTATTCTGGCTAGACAGTTCCTGGAATCTGCTGTGATGTTCCAAGGGCCTTCCACAATGGGCGTGGCAGCCTCTTTGTCAGCTACTTGCCTTCCCCATCAGCCTTTCTTATTTACTACTATTTGGAGGCGTGGGCCAGGTTGCAATGTCCTTGAGAGCCAGTGTTAAATTGGGCTGTACCTTTGTAAGGATATGCTCTTATGAATGCAAAAAGCACACAGATGCTGCATACACCAATGGTTCTCATGCGTTTTAAAATGTGGCTGCTAGGCGCAGGCGAAAGCACTAACTATTGTCAAGAGAAGTTAAGATCAGAGAGGGAGGAGTTGAGAGGAGGTGCAATGCTACTTCCTATGGCCATTCCCATTCAGTATGTACCCACATCACCAAATACATCCCCTGGGGAGCTCAGAGTGTAGCTCTGGACCTTCTGTGCAGCCCTTCTGAAAGCTAATGGCTTAGTTGCACCATACACCATCTTACCAAACTCCCGAAGTTATAAAACTGTCTTCTCAAGAGATTTCTAAGCAGTAAATATGTGTCCTTGCATCAGTCTCTTGGACTGAATTCCTCTGAAATATGCATCCGAGAAGCTAACAATGTTTGCTCTTGTATAGGAATTAGACAGGCATTTGCTACTGCCATAAAATGTCCAGCTAACAGGACCCTTTGACAGCATTGCTATTATATCATGCAGTATCACTATAGAGGTCCGGGAAAAGGAGAGCCCTGTGCTTAAGTATCATTAAAGCATGTATCGAGTTCAAACTCCCCTCTATCACGTATCACTGCAATCACAATACTGCCCCCCCTACTTATTCAGCCACATCACACAAAAAAACACCACTCATAGCTTACGCTCCTCCTCCTCCTCCTCCTCCTCCTCCTCCTCCTCCTCCTCCTCCTCCTCCTCCTCCTCCACACTTCACCCCCAGGTTCAACAGAAAGGGTTGGAGGCTACAGCTTCACTGCCATCACCCCCAACTTGTGGAACGCCCTAGCCCCTTGTATCCAAGAAGAACCTTCATACCCTCTCTTCCGAAAAAAGCGAACCCAATCTTGTTTAACAAATACATGTAACTGCTTATTCTGCTCTATATGAATGCCTAGAACTATAGGGGTTCTGCCCACAGCATTTTCTATCACTTGTAATCAAGTTGTAACATCTACTACCTGTATCGTACCATTCCTTTACCGTCATGATACCCTTGGGTCTGGGCGCTGCCAACAAATGAAATAAATAAATACTCATTTTGATAACAAATAATTGCATCATTATCTGGCAAATGCAATTCTCTCCACGCACACCACAATGACAACTCACATTCAGTTGCTGGGGGATGCTTGCAACATGTGGGGTGTAACAAAAGGCCCCAAACCAACAGAACTGAAGGGCCCACCCAAAAAATTACCTGCCAGCCTTTATAACAAAACCTTCACACTGAAAATGGGCCTATTAAGGCAGACTGTGGGGTTCCTGCAAGTAATACAAGGAGGTGCCATGTGAGAAAGGCCTACCTGTCATTACAAAAGGAAAAGTATTTGAATTTGGTGGCAGAAGCAATGCAAAGGTCCCTTTAACATGGAAAGCAGGATTTTCAAACACTGACACCAAAATGGCTTTGTATTGGTGTTTACAGTCTAAAGCAAGGCACAACAAAAATGTACCCGTGCTAACATAGATGTAACATAGATGTCAGGGAAAAGACACAGTGTGTGTTCGAATAAAAATAATATATAATATGCTTCACATGCAAAATGCCAGAATAAATTTGAAAAGAAAAGCCCACTTTTCCATAAATTTGTAATTTTATTTGTATAGCGCAGACCAGGCCCGGAGGCTACCGGGCGCATTTCTTAAGGCAATGGTTACATACGTTGCATACAGTGATGATATATCAACAATAAGTAAGGCATAGAAAGACATGTGTAGGTGGTACATGGAGTGTCAAGCAATGCATCCTTACTGATGTTGTTGCAGCACGTTTTAGGCATTGGAGGAGGCGAGCCAGCATTTGGCTTTGTGTTTGAAGAGGTTGAAGGAGGGGAGGTTTCTAATAGTCAAGGGGACAGTATTCCACAGTTTGGCTGCCAGGACTGGGAAGCTAGAACCACCGGCTGTTTGGAGCTTGTATCTAGGTATCGATAGGCTCTGATTCAGGGTAGATCTAAGTGATCGAACTGGAGTGTACATCGTGAATCGTGAGGAGAGATACGTGGGGGCCAGATTGTTCAGGCATTTGTAAGTAAGGGCAAGCGATTTTAGTGAGATCCTTTGGGTGACTGACAACCAGTGAAGGTTCTTCCTAGTATCCGAGATGTGTGCTGATCTGGGTATATTGAGGGCTGCCCTGATGGCGTTGTTTTGTATAATTTGGAGCTTGTCTAGGTTGCACTGATTAGTGCCCTGGTACAATGCATTGCAATAGTCAAGTTTAGACATGACCAGGGTCCTAGCTAGGGTAGTGCAATTGTGCGAGGAGAGGAGAGGACGACAGGCTGTGATCAACTTGCAGGTATAGGCGGCGGCGGCCGCAACTGCATTGGTGTGTCTGAAGGGAGAGGGTGGAGTCAAGGTAGATTCCAAGTGTTTTTGTGTCTTTAGAAACTTTAGTTATGTTTCCATCAATGTTAAAGGAACTAAACATAGGGTTCAGTTTGTTTAGTCTTTGCTGAGTACCTAGGATGAGGAGCTCTGTCTTGTCATCATTAAGACAGAGCTCGTGTTGGGCCATCCAAGTTTGAATGACATGGTAAACATCATTCAAGGCTTTTGAGTCTAATATGTAATCACCCGTGATGGGGATGAGTATCTGGGTGTCATCCGCATAATTTGTGTAGGTAACACCCAGATAGTCAAGCACATCGAATAATGGTTTAGTGAAAACATTGTAAAGGGTGGGGGAAACACACGATCCTTGGGGGACTCCGCACGGGACTGGTGCAGGGTCAGCCGCAGAGGTGGGCGAGAATACCCTCATCTGTCTGTTATTCAGGAAGGATTGAATCCAGTTTGTGGCCATGTCAGAGAAGTGAGCTGCAGTTTTCAGGTGGTGACAGAGGATTTGGTGATTAACCAGATCAAAGGCAGCAGATAAGTCTAGTAGTAGTAGCAGGGCTAGTTTACCTTTGTCTTTGATATCCTCGATTTGGGTCTTGAGATCGAGGAGGGCTGTCTCCGTACCATGCTTCGGTCTGAAGCCGGATTGTCGCATGCCTAGTAGGTTGTTTGATTCCAGATAGTTCTGTATCTGAAGATAGGCTGCTCTATCTAAGATCTTTAGCAGAAAAGGGACCGTTGTGATGGGTCTATAATTGGTTGGGACCTCCGGGTCTGAGGTAGGTTTTTTTAGGAGAGGGATAACCCAAGCATCCTTTAGGTTATTGGGGACCACTCCCGATTGAAAGGAGGCATTGATGAAAGAGGTTATAAAAGGAGCGAGGTCATGAGCCGACTCCTTAATGATCAGGGCTTGACAGGTGTCCCCTTGGCAATTTGTGGGTTTTAGATTGCAGATGATTTTTTCAACCTCCAGAACGGTGAGTGGTGTGAAGCTAAACGGCACTGGGGAGTCGAGGGTTGTTATTTTGGGTGGCCTGGTATTGCTAAATAAAGGGGTGTGGAGGGTGTTTTGTTTGGCGTTGATTTTGGCTTGTAAGGTGGATATTTTGTTGAGAAGGGCATTTTGTATGTTGTTGCACCAAGTGCTGTCCTTGTTGCACGTGTCCGGTGCAGGAGAGGGAGATTCTAGCTCTTTGAGGATTATGAATAATTCCCTGGTGTTCGATTCTGCCTGGCATATTCGTGTGTTGTATGTCTCCTTTTTGGCTTGTAGTATGGCCTCCTTGTAATTAAGAGAGGTGATTAGAAGGGAGGCTTTGTTAGCAGCACTGGGATGGCTTTTCCAGAGGGCTTCAGCTTTGCGCTTTTCTTTACGCATCGCGTTGAGCTGCGGGGTGAACCAAGTGTTCAAGTGGGACTGTTGTTTGGCTTTACGGATTTTTAGAGGAGCTAAGCTCTCAATGGCATTGGTCATTAGGCTGTTATAAGTGTCTACTAGGACAGTGGGGTCCTTATCCTCCTGCTGTGCAGCAAGGGTGTTCAAGCAAGGGAGGATAAGAGGAAGCAGTTTCTCCCTGGTGATATCTTTTTTGTTTCTGGTAGGTATAGCGGGGGCTATGGTAGGTATGGGTTGGGGGTTGGTGGCTGGAAGGAGGAAGGTAATAACATGATGGTCCGACCAGGCGCATGCATCATTAGAGGTGACATTGGTGTTACAGTTAAGGTCGGCTAGCCAGTCGAGCGTTCTTCCTTTGATGTGTGTGGGATCACGAATATGCTGCTGGAAGCCTAGGTTGGAGAGGGTGGTGTCTACTTCAGTAGCCATGTGGTCCTTGGGATCTGAGAAGGTCACCTAGTAGCAGTATCTGAGAGTTGGGCTTGGTGTTAGTCGACAGGGTGGATGCAACCTCATCTGTGAATGAGCCTAATGGGCCTGGAGGTCTGTATATAAGGTGGAGTGTTGCTGTATTGGTAGGAGAGAGTGATAGTTTCACTGAGAGAGATTCTGCAGAACTAAATTGTATGAGGGGAGCAGCTCTCATAGCGATTTTGTTGCTGTGAATAAAGGCGACTCCGCCTCCTTTCGACAAGTTGGAGTGGCGGTCGTTTCTGATGATGGTATAACCCTTGGGTAGGGATAGAGCGAGGAGAGGACCAGAGGCGTCATGTAGCCAGGTTTCGGTAATAGCTAGGAAGTCAAGGTTCTGGACGGTGATAAGGTCAGCGATGTCAAGGGCGTGTGCTGTGAGGGATCTAGCATTGATAAGGGCTCCCTTAAGTGCTGCGATGGGTAGGGTGGATGGTGGAGGGCTAGGCGTTGCTGTAGGGATGGGTAGTGGAAGGGCGGTGCGATTGTGCACAATACAAGGTGGTCTAGGCAGTCTAGTTCTAAGTCTGCTATTCCTTTGCTGTACAGTACATGGGATGTTTGGGGTGGGTTTGGTAGCAAAGTGCTTGAGCCAGAGGGCTGGGTCGTTGAGGTAAGGGTTCGATATAGGCACAGGTTGGTAGAGCATGATTGATGGGCGAATAAGTAAGATCTTAGTTTTACTTGTGCGGTGGCTATCGGCAGTGCAGGCTGATAGTCCTAGGAGGACTATACATAGGATAATGCTGGCAAAGGTTCTTGGCTGCATGTCGCAACTTGAATTTCTCAGTGTGCAGAGGATATATCTATAAGGGTTCAGTGCAAGTAGTGTAACTCAGGACAATAGGCACAGTCCAGGGACATCTATATGCGAAATGGCACAGTTAGGCAGCTAGCAACAGTGCAGATCAGGTAAGTAGGCGCAGTACAAGAATAACTGACTGCGAGATGGCACAATTAGGCAGCTAACAGCAGTGCAAAACAGGTAAGTAGGCACAGTACAAGAGTAACTGAATGCGAGATGGCACAATTAGGCAGCTAACAGCAGTGCAAATCAGGTAAGTAGGCACAGTACAAGAATAACTGAATGCGAGATGGCACAATTAGGCAGCTAACAGCAGTGCAAATCAGGTAAGTAGGCACAGTACAGGGACATCTAGATTCGAAAATGGCGCAGTTAGGCGGCTAGTGTCAGTGCAAAACAGGTCAGTCAGCTCAGTGCAAGAATAACTAGATGCGAAATGGCACACTTGGGCAACTAACAGCAGTGCAGATCAAGTGAGTAGGCACAGTACAGGGACAACTAGATTCGAGATGGTGCAGTTAAGCGGCTAGCAACAGTGCACCACAGGTAAGTAGGCACAGTACAGGGACATCTAGATTCGAAAATGGTGCAGTTAGGCGGCTAGCAGCGGTGCACCACAGTTTACTCGGCAAAGTAGAGGCATCAAGAAACAAGATGGCATTGGATAGGCTATACAGGATATACTTGTAAATAATGGGGATGTAAATAAAGGTCTAAAGGAGAGGTGCACGTAAGGGTAGCACGAGGTTCAGTCGTGGGTGTACAGGACGTGGTCCATAGTAGTTGTAGCTGTGGGCAAGTGACAAAGGTGTCAACTAGGTGATTTGGGAGGTGCTGGGCATGGACAGCACACCCATGTGTGGGGTGGCAGCGTTGGCTTACCTGGAGCGGAAAGGGCAAAGTTCCTGGCCCCTGGCTCCTATGGCTCCAAACAGGCACCCAACAGGCCTTAGTGTGGCCTTTGTGAGGGCCGGCGTATCCGCCTGCCGGCGGATGCTCGTTCGAGCAAAGAGGCGGTCTCAGCCTCGTTTTGGCGCCGCGCTGCGCCCGGCATGGAGAGGTCAGGCAGGCCTCACAGACCTAGTCAGGCAGGTGTCTGGGGACCTCGTCGATGCTGCTGGAGGCTTCGGGGAGGGGGAGAGGGCTCCTGCCCTCTTCCCTGGGCAGATGATGAAGAGTGAGTTGGGACGGGCACCCAACAGGCCTTAGTGTGGCCTTTGTGAGGGCCGGCGTATCCGCCTGCCGGCGGATGCTCGTTCGAGCAAAGAGGCGGTCTCAGCCTCGTTTTGGCGCCGCGCTGCGCCCGGCATGGAGAGGTCAGGCAGGCCTCGCAGACCTAGTCAGGCAGGTGTCTGGGGACCTCGTCGATGCTGCTGGCGGCTTCGGGGAGGGGGAGAGGGCTCCTGCCCTCTTCCCTGGGCAGATGATGAAGAGTGAGTTGGGACGGGCACCCAACAGGCCTTAGTGTGGCCTTTGTGAGGGCCGGCGTATCCGCCTGCCGGCGGATGCTCGTTCGAGCAAAGAGGCGGTCTCAGCCTCGTTTTGGCGCCGCGCTGCGCCCGGCATGGAGAGGTCAGGCAGGCCTCGCAGACCTAGTCAGGCAGGTGTCTGGGGACCTCGTCGATGCTGCTGGCGGCTTCGGGGAGGGGGAGAGGGCTCCTGCCCTCTTCCCTGGGCAGATGATGAAGAGTGAGTTGGGACGGGCACCCAACAGGCCTTAGTGTGGCCCTGTGAGGGCCGGCGTATCCGCATTCCCGTAGGCCTGTGGAAGACCCCATTGCTTGCTGTGGGGCCAATATCACAAAGGACTCCCCCACTGAAAGCTAGGCTTGCATCCCAGCTGTTTACAACTGCAATATAGTGTGGCCGCTAAAGGTGTTGAAAACAAACTGGTCTCTGGGCTTGTATCTTTATTCTACAGGTTGCCCAGGTGGGGGGTGGGCGGGGCGGGAATCTCCACACAGAGCTGTGTTTAACGGTAGTGACCATTATTCTGCCAATTGTTCAACCATCTTGCTTTCTTTCCTCGCTCTACTGCTGGTTTCCTCTTTATTGATCTGTGTGACATTTTGACAGTATAGTTGATGCACTTTAATGAGATCTGATAATATTTGTGGTACCACTGTAGAACTGTATATATTTAACATTGTTGATTTTCTGAGCACAAAGTGAGTTATTGCGATAGTGTACATAACCTTATATAAAGACTGTGTTTTAACCGATACAGTGTGCGGACATTCCTTTGTGGGTGCTTGGGGACTACACTGTACTTAAGAACCAGCCTGCATCACCTCCTGAGAAGCTAGGCCTTGATTGCTTGTCCATGGCTACCACAATAGAGAATCTTGGCTGGGGTCATCTGTGCCTCTCCTCTACCATATAGAGAGCAGAAGTACAGACACCCCCCGCCAGTCATTACACTCGCGGAGTAGTGAAACTGAATAAAGCTGACCAGAGCATATCAGACAATAGAGTGCAACAAATGTACTAGTCTCGTATAAGCGAATATGCGGTGGAAGTACGTTTAACCCTTAAACAATTTCAAGACCGCTTTAACAATGTTAAGCATGGTCGTGTGCACTTAAAAGTGAGTTTAAAACAAATACCAAGTCTCTGTAAAGTCCTTACAACATTGTAGCTGGTTAACCACGTATTAGACCTCTATAAAGTTAACGAACAAGCATTACCTTAAGTCAAGAGTAAGTATTGTCCTCAGCCAAAAGAAACTGAAATAACCGTTCCTTTGGGAATAACCATTACTACCAAAGGAAAGGGGGTCGATATGACACCTTTAAAGGTAGAGCTTGTACATGAATGACTATGGTGTGGAAGACCCAGCTACTGGTCAGGAACATACATTGTCAAAGGCAATAGAGGTGGAATTGGAAGATACTTGGTTGAAGGCTGAACAAAAGGCAAGACTGTTTAAAAAAGTAGCCCTAGAAGGAAAATTGTTTTAAAAAGAGGCAGCAAAAGACATCTTTTTCCTAGCAGAGCAAAAAGGGCATTGGTGAAATTGTATTTATTATAACGTTGTACAGAAATGTTAAGAGCTGTTTAAACTCAACAACTTCTTTCACTTTAAACGCAGAAGAGTGTGTGGTATACACTTGAAGTAGTTAGGTCTGGCAGGAGAGTGGACAGACAGAAGCGGAGGCAGACGACTGGGAGTGGATCACCCCAGTGAAAGTTGAAGCTGGGGTGTTTCATGGTGCCAAGGAGGAAGCAATGTGATACTCAGAGTCAAGACGTTATTTTGTTACATGGCACTGCAAGAGAAACAGTACATTTATGTTTAAAGAACTTCTTGAACTATATCTCCTGGAGGATAATCTTCTCTGGGGTGAACTGTGAAGTGTTGGACGTTTCATTCAATCCAAATAGACATTACCAGGACCTGTGTTGGAACTTAGGTTCAACACAGAACAACAAGCAAATCCAGGATTGAAACAGACTTGGACTTAAAACCTGGGGAAGGGTTCAAGTTGTGATTATCAAACTCAAAGGTGTTAACACACAAGTGTTCAACTTACAAATTGCCATATACTTTCTTGTTTGTTATTGTCTAAGTGTGAGGGCCAAAAATGTTACGTTAGAGTGTTTTGCTTTAGTGTACTTAGGCAGGGAAATTCCTGTCAGAGTAGGGCAAGAAAGGTGTTGCATTTTCCATTTTGTGTAATAAAATGGCATGGTTTGAAACCCCCTCTAAAATACGTCCGCCCCACATTTCTGACCCTTCAGAGTCCACTGGTGGAGATGAGAATTCTGTAGATCTGGAAAAGGTCAGCTGAGAGGTTAGGCATTGACGCGATCTGGTCATGAAGAAAAGCTTTGATCTTGAAGAGGACTGTTGTATGCGACCCCTTGAAAGTCAAACACGTTTGTCTTCCACAGGTTTGAAATTCTGCCAATGATGCTCGAGCACCCAGTGTGGTTTGTTAGTGATGAATTTCACTGTCACTCCAGGTGTTTGATTGTTTTGGGTTTTTTTCAGTAGGAGCCGTTTTTTCAATGTGGGGGGTCTCGCAGTCAGTAGAGGGCTAGAGAAAGATACAGTAGAGGAGCCTTGGATCACTTTCTTTTTTTATTTTAAAAGTGTTTATTAAAGGTTAGACAATAAGCACCCCTCTGGTACAGACATGGGCCTCACTTCAATGTGGCCAAGTGTTGCGTGTGATGCTTGCCGCGCTCCATTCAGTCTATCCACCCTCATTTGGAAGCGAGAGTGGTCAGACCAAGGGATGTCGTAACTGTTGTACGGTGAGTTTTAGATCTGTCGGAGACAGGATATCCATCTTGTGACCACCAAGGTGGGGGTGGGGGGGCCTGAAGGACAGAGTTTAGTCACACATGTTTGAGAAGGCAAGGGAATTATCAAGCCAGATACTAAAATCCTCAAGAACCAGGACTGTATCGGCAGTAGACCGTGTTAGAAATAAAGTGGAACCACTCCTTGAGGAAGAGTGCTGGATCCCCAGGCACACAATAAATGGTCACAATGGCCCAGGAGGAGGCGTCCACAAAGCATCTGCAAACCAAGCTTGCACATTAGACATTATTAGTTATTGATCAAGTTAGTCTTGACAGAGGCAAAATAAAATTACGGCCAGAGCATCTTCCAGGCCCATTGAACCTATTTCAAACTTGCTTCCTCCTTGCTTCGGGCAGCAGTCTGTCAAGAACCAAGCCTGTGCTATTCCAAGAAAAACAATAAGTCCTTACCGATTCATGGGCAATGCAAGTTTTGATGTTGCAAAGATATGGCGAGACGATTATACATTTCCTAGCACCTTAGAGCAGTTGCCTCTGTTTAGCAAAATGTACAACTCAATTATTTAAAAATAAAACTGTTTTTTAATCCTAACTTCTGGGACCACATTTTTGTTATTTATAATATACTGCACGATTGAATTCAGGACATTAAAAAGGTGCATGTTAAATTGTTTAAGGTGCAAAACAACACATTTAGGCCAAAGCTAAACACAGACAGCTGCAAAGGCGGGATTGGCTGCAGTCGTCACATGGCAAGGGGCACTTGGCAGCTACGTCAACAGGTGTGCTATCTGGTTGCGCGGAAATCAATTCCACCAAAAATGCACCAGGATAATATGAAAATCCAAATGCACTTCTAGGCAAGTGTGCACTATATTTAAAAGCAACAGCCAAGAGTGTCCCATAAGCAACACATGCTTAAGAAACACCCAAGTCAAATGTTCTTTCTGGCACAAGTTATCTGGAGTTTGCATTATTGTTGCCAAGTCACGTAGGCTTCAAATTCCAGTTTCTAGTGTTGCAGCTGCTAACATCCAAACCTCCTGCCAAGCGCAGCACCTGTTGAGTTTCAGACACGGCCTCCGTGGCCACCCATATGCTTTGATGGACAGCAGATGGCATCAGCATAAGTACCCCCTTCCATACAAAAGATCCAATGCCCAAAAATCCGGCACCCTCCATATTAAAACACTTAAAATGCCATGACCTGGTCTTCGGTTCATATGGCAAAAAATAAGCCTCAAAGTAGTACATTCTGAGATAACAATGTACATTCAGAAAAATACAGTCGATCATTCGATTCAGGGCTTTCAGGAAGATGGCGGATTCATCTTTGCAAAGCGTTGCAACCTCGCCGAATCCCTGTGCTGCCTTTGTCATTTGCTTTCGTGCAATCTAGCCAATTAACCCTCTCGCTTTTGTTTCTCCAACTCCAACCAGTTTCTCACAATCGCATTGGCTCCCTCAAGTTTCTCATTCCCCACAACAAGGACTACTCACTCTCCAAGCAGTTGGATGATGCTCTAGTACAATGGCTTGGATAATCGGAGTAGGAACGGGCCGACGCCTCGCTAGACCATAGACTGGCCTCGCATTTCATCCACCCTTTGTACTATCCTTTCACCCTCTCATGCAGCCTCCATAGAGTTAATGCACTTGTGACGCAGGAGGTTTCAGGAGGGTCCGTTGGAAGCCTGCCAGGAGGTAGGCAGAGGCTCCGGGACAAGGCTGGACACTAAAGCAACTGTTAACATACCAGTGGCACGTGCAACTACTTTGGGAGAGCAGGATGATCTTGTCCAGAACATAGAGTAATATGTGGAATAAATCATTAACTACTGTGTGTTATAAGGGTACTGCAAGTCACCAAGGAATTCCATGACCAAATAGAGGAGTAAGGCGAAGGCAGAGTTCATCGATTCAGGAGGGGACTTGCAATATTCTGGGGGTCCCTCATTCCTTATGCTATTTGGTCGTATCATCATCACCTTTAATAAATCACTTGTTCACTCTGATGCAAAGAAATCTTCCAGTTGTTGCAACGTAGGATCTGCTCGTCTCAAAAGAACACCAACATACAGTGTGTAATGTGTTACAAACAAACATTTTAATCAGTTGAATAAAAATGCAAAATAAGCATTGTGATTTAGAATAAGGGGCCGCATGCAGATATATGCCACCTATCCTGTGCTAAAAAAAACAGTCCACTAAATAATACACTACCATTTATCAACTATGGTGACGCGACAAATAAAATGAGTTCAAAAGAATGAAATCTGACAAGGAAGACACAGAGTTACTGGAATTTCCCTGCAGTGTACAGACTGGCAGCAGGCATGATGACATCATGAATCAAATGTAACGTTATAAGCATAGTGATGTCATTTTCATATTACGTTACTGTCAGCAATTGCCATTTGGCACAAGAGTGTAGAAGCCTTATTCATTAATAAAGTCAAACCACCAAAGGCCTCTCGCCTATGTCAGCTACTGAATTGTTTTTTTCTGATCTTAAGATTTCTTTCACAGATTGATCAGAGTGGTATCCAAATCCTGGCACTTTCACCTCTACAAGTTCAAACACATTGCAGGCAATTCCAACTCTGAGATGGTAATCTGCTAAACAGACTCCCCTTTTATAAACTCCATGCCAAAAGGCATAGTGTTCATCTGTAGCCTCATCTGCAGCACCTGCTCTCCAGTGGCACAGACGGTTCAGAGGTCACAGGTGCCCATTGGACAGGTGCAGTAAGAGAAAAGTCTCTGCAGCACCCAGGTGCATACATGCACCCCTGTGGCAAAACTCCATAATTATGTGTATTCAGTCCCGGTGGCAGAATAATCTTGAAATAGAAGCCATTCCCGAGTTAATGTATGGTGGATACTAGGTCTCAATTATTACAGCCACAGCAATTTGACATCACACCTGTCAGCTCTGAGCCCAGCTCACCTCTGCAAGGATCATGTGTATTCTGGCCAGACGGGCTGCTCTTGCCATTACTGGCAGGACTGGAGCCTTGGGGTTGCTCCTCTTCATTCCTTTGAGAGGGCAGGTAACACCCTCTGAAGAAAGACCGCCACACCACAGGAAGCTGCCCTGAGAACAAAAATCAAAGAGCACACCCATTCACAAAAGGGTTGACCCCACACCAGGGTGCTGCAGATCCAAGGGCCTTTGAGTCTATTGAGAAGAGAAGGGGGTGGGGTTAGTGTAGACAGAATGAGCTCTTTACAGCTGTAGGTAGTTTCCACCATCTTGTTTCACTCTGCCCTAGTCCCCTCCACAGAGCACCTTGGGTGTGATGTCAGGTGGCAAAGTCCACTGAAAACCTTTACAGGGCCACTGCAGTTGTATGCCAGTCCTGTGTATGGAAGCCCGAGAACAGGACCCATCTTGTCCCTCAGCCCCTAGATTGGGACACTCAGCACCCTAAGAACCAAGCCAGTCAGGATCCTAATGTTTTCACTGTTGAACTGCTTGCAGCCATGTTTCAAGAACTGTTCGACACATTCAAACTACCAGGACCCTCTGATGCTGCCTTCTGCACTCTTCAAATCACTCGCACATCGCCAAGAAGTCTGCTTCGCCACTGCCAGACCACCCTAACCAAAAAAGTCGTTATTAAATGCCAACTGCCCCCTGGTCCATCTTTGCGCCCTAGACGCTAGCTAGTAGAGCCTTGCCTCAGTCCACATGACAACAAAAGGTGGAGGAGATATATCTCTTAACTGTGCCTGTTTTACCTTTATGATTGTGTTGGCTCTTGGTTTGTGGAAGTGTGAGGGCTGCAGCCTCTACTCATCGCTGTACTCTTGCAGGGCAGAAGTCAATTTGTCACAATTAGAGTATTATGTTAAAGTTGACCTATAATAAGAATATAATGTACACGCTTGCATACAGATAGAACCAAATATATAATACATGTCTGTACTATGTTTATTTATCGACATGCATTTATTCAATGGGTTTTTGCGGAATGGTTCTCTTGAGAAAAAAATGGAAAATAGCTTTTTCTTTTTTCGGGGGTTCCCTAGCAAACCCCCAACCCCTTGTAAACCAACAAAATTCATGACCCCCACTCCTTATATACCCTTGCGCGCACCGTTGCGAAGTACCTTTCTAAGTACCGCTTGGCCGCTCTACGCTGCTCTACGCTGCTCCCTAGTTTGGATTCTGCTAACTTTGCTGCTTTTGGACGTGCAGGACTTCATTAACCAGCAGGCACCGTGCTGTTGCCACCTGACACGCCTAGTGGAAGGCGTGTATATATTCCTGAACGCACGCGCACCGTTACGAAGTACCTTTCTAAGTACCGCTTGCCCACTCTACACTGCTCTACGCTGCTCCCTAGTTTGGATTCTGCTAACTTTTCTGCTTTTGGACGTGCAGGACTTCATTAACCAGCAGGCACCGTGCTGTTGCCACCTGACACGCCTAGTGGAAGGCGTGTATATATTCCTGAACGCACGCGCACCGTTGCGAAGTACCTTTCTAAGTACCGCTTGCCCACTCTACACTGCTCTACGCTGCTCCCTAGTTTGGATTCTGCTAACTTTGCTGCTTTTGGACGTGCAGCCGTGCAGGACTTCATTAACCAGCAGGTGAACTGGGTCACTCAGCAACAGGAGGAAATTCCATTGCTTTCCATTGCTTCTAGCTTCAGCTTATGTTTGTTTCTTTATTTTGTGTTTTATTGTTGATTAGGCACCGTGCTGTTGCCACCTGACATGCCCTGTATGTCGCGGGTGAAGCGGCCTGCCGTACTTATTGGGTATTTTAATTCAACCTTTTGAAAACTGCTTTGTTCGGGTGTTTGGGGAATTTAGAAGGGGTTCTCGCATTTGAACATGTGTACATTAACTTCAGGCATGCCACCTGGGTCCCTTATAGCTGGTATATGGGAATCCTCTTCTGGACTTAAACGCCTTCGCAGAGTAAGAAGCGTTCATGGAGTGTGTCCACGCCCTTTCCCAAGCCTGCTAAATTATATTCAAAACAAATGGAGACCCCCGTGAGACACACGGACATTCGTACCTTTGATACCAGTTTGCCGCAGGTTTCTTTACCTGTATTTAGCAAAAGGACACCTACGTTACAAAGAGCTGTTTGCTTGGCACCTCGGGAACCTATGGATCATGGTAAATCTGACTTAGCGGCTACGATGTCACCAGAACTACCAGTAAGTGCTGTTGAGGGCTTGGGGGACCCGAATTTACTGTCTCGGGTAAATCAATGTACTAATGCACCGTTGTTTGTGTCTGAACAGAATGTTTCATTGTCTGACAGTGTGTTATTATGCAATGTTATGACTCCACCAACTTCCACACTTGGTCAGACAAAAGAATCTCAGGGTCACCAGTTAAAAGATCCAGCGATAATCAATATTGATTAAAATTAGTCTAGTTTTGCATCACAAACATTGAATGATAATTTGTCAGCATCTCCGGTGCTTTACCCAAGCACCTCTCAGTCTGTTGTTTCTAATCTATCGTTTGCTATGCCAACACCAAGGAAAACCTCCCACCATGTTCCTAGAGAAAATTAAATTCCGGTGGAATCTCCAAATAGATTGCTGGAGATTACTTTAGATTCAATGAATTTGGCCATTCAATCAATGGCCATACTATTTGGAACTCAAACATTTTTGCTCAAGATAAACAAATCAAACAGCTACTGTTGTGGCAAGACTCTGTAACTTTAAATCTAGAGGGAAATAGGGAGAGTTTGACAAAGTATGTGGTCAAGGTAGATTTGAAATCTCAAATAAACAAATTTACTCAAACACTTGGCTCAGCAGGTGAAGAATCAGGATGGGATTTGAGTAAATCTGTTCTCCCTCACTTTGCAGAAGTCATAACTGAGAAAACTGATGTCCCACAGGGGGAAAATGATTTGGGTTCCGGACACGAAAACGGAATAGTGGGAAGTAGTGGTAACATTAAATCTGTGATTAGTAAATCTCCTGTTGTATCCAAACCACTATATCCCATGTTTGTAGTAGATAGTCTAAAAACTCAAGTTCCAAAGACGGACAAAAGGTAAGTTTTGTTCCGGAAAAAAAGACGAAAAATCAAAAAATTGCAGAGTCCAATTCTACATCTCGGACAAAACAATTTGTTAAAAGGCTACCTTGTCCAGAAACTAATAAAAACATTAAAGAAATCACAAAGAAGTATCAAGCACATGCCCAACTAGCGCAGAAAAGAAAAGTGATTACATTACTAAAGAGGACGATTCCTATTCCCTCGTATAAACCGCTGGATGATTTAATTGATGCGGTTTCAGTCTCCAGTCCATGCAATGACATCCCTCAAAGGAATAAAGGTAACCCTAAGAATATGCTGAAACCCCAAATACCACAGAAGTCTAAATCCATTTCGAAAAGTGACATCCACTTACAGGAAATTCAGCATGCAGTCGATGAATACATGGGTGCACAGTCACACCAAGCATTATTCCTAAAACATGTCTCTGAACGAAATTCAAATTCAAGCAAAGAAAACTTAAAACAAGATTTCTTACCGTAGAGTGAAAATCTGATGGCCACTATGAGCGTTGTTTCCGCAACACCTGGTGCGGTTGACAACCCAGAATTATGTAATAAAGAACATTAACAGACTGTACCATTGCCAAAGTTAGGCCCCGGATTATCTCACTCAGAAATTAAACAGATAATTACCTCTACCATCTCAGAGGTTTTACAAAATAGACACGTGGAGTCACAACAAGTACTCCACTCACAGGTCGTACCAGATAGAGATCCTAATAAAAGTGCCTTGAAAATAAAGCAGCCAGCTTCCTTTTGTTTAACATTAAAATGTTGTCCTCCTCTGGCTCCCCAGTATTTACTTAATCAAAAATCTGTCTTAGAGATTCTCTCGGAAATTCCAGCTCTGGATGACATAAAATCAGTTGACATCGAACAGGTAGAATTTCATTTGAGGGGAGGCGAGTCTGAGGTAAGACTATGGATAAATTCCAAAGTAATCTGGAACATGATTTGGGTAGAAAAAAGCTCATTTATTAAATCTGGGTTTTATACTCTTGAAAGAAGTGTATGCTTCACAACAGTTGAAGGGGGGTTTGGCCTCTCCAACTGTTAACAACTTCCATGCGGACATGGGGAAAGAAAATCAAGGAAAAGAAAATGTAGCCTGTGTTTGTAAGCAGCAAGGCAATTCTCATTAGAGTTTACCCCAGAAGGTTCAACTCCTGTCATTGGTTAGCTGGAATTCAAGAGGTTTTAGACATCTTTTAAATAAACCTACAGAGCTATCCACACATGATATAATAATGCTCCAAGAGACGTGGCTCGTAGAGCCTCCTGTGTGGAATGGTTTTGATCTCCAAGTAATTCCAGCTAACAAGGCTATGCGGGGGAGGCCTTCATCAGGTTTGCTGGTTGCTGTTAAACAGAGTTCACTCATAAAAATTGAGCATTGGGCTTCACCAAATCTGTACATTCAGTTGGTCGGAGCTCAACACAATTTAAAATTCTTTGCTCTGATCAACTTGTACTGGAATCCTGAGGCTATCTCAGACGATCAATTCTTGGAGGACCTTATGGGTGTACTTGATATGACCGTGTTCGATACCTACATATGCTACACCATCATTGCAGGTGACTTCAATCTACACTGTTTTTCTCAGCAACAAATTCATCATAGCAGGCGCCTGTCGAAATGGCTGTATTTGGCAAAAACAAGAAATCTATTAGTTTTGAATGGCTCCTTTCCTTCTGACAATCCTCCTAAAGTGACTTGGCAGAGAGGAAATAGCGCCGGTATAATCAATTACATTTATGTGGACGAGAACATCATGTCACAAATCAGGTCCTTTCAAGTGTGCCAAAATACTCTGAGTGATCATAACATGTTGTGCATGGTATGGGTAGTCCAAAATCTGTTAAATAAAGCACCTGCTGAATATATGCAAGGCAATGTAATTGTGAATACGGCCTGAAATAGACTTTTGTGGAACAACAGCTCGCTTAAAGCATTTGGGGAATATTATGCATGGTTACTTGGTCAAACAAATTTAAATCAAAAGTTGGAGGTAGTAACTTATGCTGATGCCATGCAGAAGTTCCAACCCATTTTAAGATCACACACGCAGAAGCAAGCCTCACATTTTCACAACTTTAGTAAGGAAGTCAAAGACAGGAAAATTCAATTTAGACATGAAAAACGTCAGGCATTACAATTATCATCAGCTTCAAGAACTAAGGCCTTAACATAGATTAAAACCAAATATAAAAACTGGTTGAGGACGAGGAAGCACAACTTATTCCAGATTGATGGTGTTACCATGTTACAAACGTTAAGCAGTAAAAATACTAAACAAATGTGGTCCTTGCTAAACCATTCATCCGCGGGAAATCAAGTGGCCATACAGTCAAACTGCATTAGTGAACAAACGTGGGTTGAATATTTTTATAAGATCTACACACAACAAGCAGATCTAAATATTGATCCTAGTCCCACTTTGATTGGGTCTTTCTATTTACATTTTGACTTGGAAGATATTTTATATTTTATACACAAAGCTAGCAAATCCAAAGCCCCAGGGCCAGATCGGCTTTCAAATTTCATGTTGAAACAAAATCCAGAGACATGGTCTAATATCTTATTTGACATGTTCAATAACATCAATCAAATGCAAAAGATACCCGAGTCATGGAAGTGTGCTCATATTATTCAGATTTATAAAAAAGGGGATCGAAACAATCCAGCAAATTATCGTCCGATATCTTTGCTAGACGCACCTGGTAAAATATTTGCGCGGATTGTTTTACGTGAATTTAACTTGTCCCTAAATACCTACAATCGTGATCCCTTAGAGTCTGGTTTTGTGTCAGGTATAGGCACTATTCCAAATATGAGGACTCTAAACATGCTCAAATCCCAAAGTGCAACAGAAAATCAGGCGTTATATATGGCCTTTGTAGAATTCTAGATGGCCTTCTATTCCATAGATCTGAATTTGCTAAACACAAAACTGTACCGTTATGGATGCCCTCCTTCCTTAATTGCGCTTATAAAGCATCTACACACTAACACACAATTGTAAGTCCGAATGAATACGGAGGGCCAATTACCATCCTCAATCAAAACGAACCGTGGTCTGAAACAAGGCTGCATATTGGTGTCCACACTTTTTATTTTCTTTATATTAGATATTGGTGAAGTTTTTCTTTCTATTGCAGCAGATCCACCAAAATTAGGAAATCAGCGAATACCGTGGTTGCTGTATGCGGATGACCTGGTATTGTTGTCTCGCACTCCGATAGGTCTACAAAAACTACTAGATGGCTTGGCACAGTATACGAGTCAAATCATCTATCTGTAAATCAAGACAAAACGCAGATACTGGTATTCAAAAGAAGGACTTCAAATAGATTTACTAAGTACATCTGGCATTTTCAACATGATGTTTTACGTTCTGTTCCTGAGTACAAATACTTGGGTATTTATGTTCAAAATTCTTTATCATACGTGACACATTTGCATAATCTAGATAATAAAACAACCACACTGATTTCTCAAGCGGAAATCTTGGTACACAAATTTGGTAAATTTTCATACAAACATATTATGTTTTTATACAAGCAGAAAGTTGTGCCGGTTTTGACTTATGGCATGGAGATATTAATGAATAATCAACAACCCGCTTGGCATGTTCTTGAAGCTAGATTTTGGAGGAAGGTCTTGAGATTACCCTCGTGCACACCGATGCCCATTTTGCGACATGAATTGGGATTAGTTCCTTTAGTAGCCCATGTAATGTGGAAGAAATGTGTCTTTTTTCGTAAATGTTTGGTGAGTTTACAACTAGATAACATCCTGTGGGTAGTGGCTCATTATTTGATTTCTTCAGTGCATGTATTTCCGCAAAAGTGGTGACAAGAGGTATTCAAGATTATGTCAGATGCTTGTATTACTTTTCATTTCTTACTAGAAAATCCAATTGTAGCAAAAAGGAAATTATACCAGTTTTACTGGATTACGAACACAGAAAGGTGCATTGCTTACAAGGAATTTTCAATTGTATTATTTGGTCACAAGAGATATCGCCAGATGTCAGATTACTTGGTTAAATGTCCTTCTCCATATATAAGAAATAAATGTTTAAGATTTAGATTAAATCTATGGCCGACAAATGATATCTTGGCCAGGAGAAAACAAATTCTAAAGAGTTCAAACTTCTGTGGTTTTGTAAGAATCTTACCCACAAAGAGAATTTATAACATCTTATCTCTTGTCCTAATTTAGAAGTTCAGCGAAATTTGTTTTTCTCAAATATATTATGTATATTCACACCAACTGATCATAAGGACATTTGGCGGCGTGTCTTTTGCAGCACAAAGTTTGCTATGCGGAAAGCAATTGTTCATTTTTTAAATCAGGTATTGCCAGATTAGTTTTAAATTTTATCAAAGTATGTGACAAGAAAACATGAAATGAACTATATGCGAGTTTGTTAGTTAATACATTCTATGTGTAAAACTTTCAAGTTTTGCGTTTTTTTATGTAAATAGGAAGATATGAAATAATTGTATATACATGATTTTGTAATGCTGAATGAAATTTGAAAGGTTGAAGCAATTCAAACAAACAAATTAAAAACAATTTAAAAAATATACCCTTCGACAGCCACCTATTTTTTCTATGTGTTTTTTCAAAGAATAAAAAAAACGCAAAATACACATTGAAAAAATGCATGTCCATGAATGGACGTTGTACAATATTATTTATTATAGTTGGGTATTTAGCAACCATGGGGTCATATTCCACAGAGGAGTTCCGAGTAACATCTGATAGACCACTCTAGTTTCATTCATTGTCAATGTCATTCGGACACCTGAGGTGGAATATACGCCCTGAAGTTGATGGCCATTCTCAATTTTATGTTGTATAGGAATTATATTGCATCTAAAATGTCTTTTGTGAATGGAACAGTAACAGCTGTTGTAAGGATGTTAGTTTTAAGGTTTTTGTTCATATTTGCATTGAAGTGGAGGCGGACAGGCTTGGGTTCTCTTTTGTTAAATATTTTTGCAGGTTCAAATGGGTTGTTCTTGTGGCTAAATATTGTCCCACTGCGTTATACTGGAGGCGAGAGGAGTAGTTTATGTTTCTGCGAGCTGTCTGCTGTGCTGTTTGAAAGGGAACGTTTCCCATTACGTTACTTTGTTTAGAAGGTAGAAGACAGTCTGGAGGCGGACGCTTGCAGCATATGCCCTGGGTAAATCCTTACACTGGGCACGCCATTGGAATGCCACAGAAACCTCTTGAACCAATCAATCGCTCTCAATGGGGAGAGTACAGCAGGCTTTCAAATCTGCATACATGAAATCCCTCCTCAAGGATACTACGGGCAATGTGGAAGACCTCTCCAACTACAGACGGAATTAAACATTCCCGATACGGCAAAACCGCTAGATTACTACGTCTACGAACAAGCACTGGAACATGTAGAAAACTACCAACTATTTGACCATGCACAAGTCGATTTCAGACCCATGAGAGGGACAGACAGCACTTCTCTCTATCTGGGATGACTTAAAGACCAACACAAACTCTGCACTGATACTACTTGACCTCTCTGAACGGTGTAAACCGAACAGCAGCACATCACAGCTCTCTTGCACTTTTTTTCTCCCACTCAATCCTACTAACCTACCCTACCCTCTTGCTTTTCAGATCCGCCAGAGTACAGGGCACCACTCAGATGGTGATTGTGTGCGGCATAAACATCCTAGTTACTAACATCCACTCTGGTGCTCAGATTCATTCGTCCAGGTTTTTTTGTTGTTGTCATTGTGCGACCTCCCAAGGACACACTTTCAAAATGAACACATGCGGACTTTACTGAACGAGCAGAGCAGGCCGTTAAGAAACCATTTGTAACGGAATACAGAAGGCCATCTGAAAACACAGCTTTCCTAAAAAGGCACAAATCCACTCAAGAGTAAATGGTTAAATGGCTTTGTGACACTGCCTGACAGCAACAGCACCATGCTCAATATATGGAGATTTTTTACATTTCATTTAGTTAAGTCTTTGCGTGCAGATGGCATGCTTTCAGCTATGCAATCTGTCTCGATAAAACGAAAGCTAAAGAGTCAAGTATAAACATAATGCTCAAAGGCAACAAAAAAAAGAGCGAAGGGAACATTTGCTCCTCAACCACAAAACGTATATGTTCGATGCGAGTGGGCTAAAAGTGAGCGGGGTTTTAATAGCAGATGCTTTGGTTTGAAAATCTGTACTCTCCGATCAAGAAGAAAAATGATTAAGTGTTGATAACAGGATAACTTATTCCCATCTGTCCCACTTGCTTCTTTTGAGTTTGGTTTGTGTATTTGGCGGCCACGATCATTTCACTCTCTCCCTCTGTTCGCCGCCATCTAGTCGTGTTAAGATCCTTCTTCGATTTCACACAATCTTGCCATGCCCTACTGTCTTTTTGCATGCCCATACAATAATGAACGGGGCACCTAGTGACATTTTGTGTTGTACCCTTTACAAATGCATGAATTTCACTTGCTGTTCGTTCATTAGTTATTACAATAAATTATTTTGAACTTTCAAAAGAAAGAAAAACTAAAATGAATGTGTGCAAGATAGACCCCCAAATGTACATTACATATGAAGCGAATTTATCACCTTCCATACTTTTAGAAGAATGATACAAAGGATTGTGAACTGCAGTAACCAAAAGAGAAAAAGTTTGAAGATCGATGTTAAGGCCACTTAGAGGATTTAAGATCATTCTTACATTAGCGTCCATCTAATTCTTTATAACACTTGTTTACACCTTGACCCCTTCCATACTTGACATCTAATGCATCAGTGCAGTGGAACATACATCCACATGTGAAGTGAAGCATGTTACAAACAATTAAATAAAAATGATTTTAAAAAGCAGGCTTTGTACGGCATCCAGTTCACGCGTTTACGTCAACAGTTTGAATTTGTGGTACGACGTTCTTACATCACCTCCTTTTTTTGATGAGTTTTTTCTGACCGTTTTTGCTGGGAAAAAACTCATAGAAAAATATGGGGGTGGGGGGCCCAAAGAGGATATAAGGGGGTGAGGAATTGGTAGCAATTAATAGGGGAGAGAGGTATTGGGGGGTAACCCACCCAAAAATAAAGAAATCCAAAAGGTCAATGATTTTTTGGGGCAAAAAACGGTCAGAAAAAAACTCTGCCAAAAGAAACGGGCAATGTAAAAACATGGAACCGAATTCGTGGTATGTACTGTCGCTTTGATTTTACCTCAAAAGTGGGTGTTTGTAGACCGCACCATACGGTTGTCTAGCAACGTCATCTGAAGGCGCCCATGTGCACAATCAGTAGAAGTGTACATTCTGAAAAGGCCATCGCTTGTTTTCCAACAGAAAAGAAACCATGTGACTGCATAGACAGTCATTCACCTCTTCCGCATGCGCCTTCCCCAGAGGAGCTCACCCTTTACTCTAGCGTGCAAGAGCTGTGAGCTAAACCTACTGCATTGAGCAAGGACGAAAGTGAGTTAGGCAGTGGGCCAACTTTGGAGACAAGTTTGGAATGGAGGGGAGGCCACATCTGCCTGCAGCTTCGCTGTTCTGGGAGGAAGAAACAATCTTCTGGCACTAGACGTTTTACAGCATCACTAAATATAATCACCATCTTTTTCATAATGAAAAAGTCTTCAAATAATGAGAAGCACGTGCAAGTAAGCTCCAGTTCCACAGCAAAAGGAGACCAATTGAAGCTACTGCGTACTTTTTGTTTTTTGTACGTTTTGTCTAATTGGAGGCGCAGCCATCACCTGTCACGGTTTATAGTGCACATGGTAGAAAGCCGAGGATATCGATTGAGGTTGTACAACAACCCACAAATTTCGGGTTCTGTGCATCCTTCCGCACTGAAGGTAGTCCATTGCCAAAGGATGTAGGTGGCTCATGAGAGCAGTCAATAAGTTCAATCTGTCCAAAAAGCATGAAAGCACTATTCTAGCATTGAAGTTTAGCAATGGTTCTTCAGCAGGACCAAAGTAAGTCTTTGCAAAGAAAATATGAATGTGTACCTTATCGCGGAAGTAGCAATTTACAAACCTTAACATACATGATGGACCAACACCATTTTGTCGCTTTAAAAATGGTTTAAAAAATATGCTTTCCTCTAGAGAGCAAAAATGGAATGACCCCAAACGGCAGCCCCATGATTAAAACGGTGTCATGTTCACTTTAGGAAGGAGATTCTTTAGGTTAATAATAGATCCGCAAAGTTCATGACCATCCCAACCCCTTCACCAATATCCTTGCCTTGTTAGAGAGCCTATTTGAGTTCCTGCACCAACTAACAGAAGAGATGCAACAAAAGAACAGGAACATTCAGAGGCAAATGTCTACAGAAATACCCAGAAAACATCATTGCAAAGTTTTATGGATACTAGCCATCAACCTTGTTGTCCTCACTTCGGACTGCTGACGTGGGAAAATACTTTTTCTAGCTCACTGGGAAGGCACGAACTCTCCAGTTGGTTCTGGTTCAATCAATCTTTTTAACCAATCACCATTCACCACAGTGAATGGGAAGGCAAAGCTGCAAGCAAGTTATGACAACCTGAGTCGGACAACAGCTTACAGCTGGAACCTTTGAGATCAATCTCCACCTCTTACTTTACAGACCACTATTATTTCCCACCGCCTAACCCCCAACAAAATATACAATCCGACCCTCTACCCCTTCACACCACCTACTAGCCTCTTTGACGAAAGGTCCACCTCGTAGCGTAGACCCTATTACAACCTCAACATCCAGAAGAGTATATATCCTCCTGCTTCCCTGGAAAGGCTTAAATGCACCAACACTCAGAAAGAGAAGATCTGTTCATTTCTGCCTTTTGCCACTTTGAGTTTAATCCTCCTATCCTGAGACAATAAACTCTGCTTCCTGCCAGACTATTGAATCGCAAATCGTTACACATACCCCACTCCATAGCCATCCACACGTTCAAATGTCCTTGCTTATAGCAGACCAGTCTCCAAAGATGTCTGCAACATCTGTAAAATCACTGATAAGGCACTCCATATCCCTGATCTCACCGAGGCCTGGTAGATGGACATGTCTGGCACAAACACCTTTAATCTCCTGCCCGGTTATTACATAATTATGTACAAAATCAGAGACTGGGGTAGAGGAGATGGGACCATTGTGGTTTCCGGTTATGTATATGTAAAGAACTCCATAGCCCACTTCATCTCTGTCATATGCAGTCCTCTACCAGCTCTGCAAAAAAGTTAGGTATGCTGTTAACAGGAACTGGCTTTACCCAGCTTAACACTAACTTTCTAGTCCCAACCATCACCTTATTCTCCGGGAACTAACATCTAACAATGTCTTAGTGGCTGCCACTTGCACATGCAGTTTACTTTCCTAGGAATTTCGGATCACTCTGCCCACTTTGTCATTGTCAGAACCTCATACTGTGGATTCTGGGTCACTCATTCATTCCTAAATTACATTAGCACTTTTTTTTTACCAAGAGCTTGAATACCCCTCCGCAACTCCTATGGGAAAAACTACACATTTTACATCCAGATTCCAAGCACAGGATGGGTTGGCAGGGTTCCATGTTCTTTTGCTGAAATAAATTACTTCAAGGTGATTATTAGGGAGAATTGTCTTTTCTGTGCTAATTTCCTTCAACCTTAGAGACCCCCAGTTCTGCTGCTAGACTAGACTTTTACATTCTAACTCCTGAGTGAGTGGGACCTTTTTCTCCCTCTCTCATGTGTTTTTACCCAATTTTGATATTTTATTTTCACAGTTTGTGGAGTCTGACAAACTCCATAGGCATCTACTTTTTGTATAGTGACAGCGCCTTCAGTGCAGTGTCACTGAGAAATGCTTAGATTTCTCCGAAGGTTTAAATACCTTTTCTTGGGTGAACTACAGGTCCCAAGAATAGTAAAGTGAAATGTACTTTACTTGCCTTTTCTCTTTGTAGGACCAGCACACACCATTTTATGTGGAGGGCTGGGGGGTTACTTCGTGGCCCTTTGTCCTACTATCCATTGTAACATTACCCTCACTACTTTAAATGGCTGGTGGCAGTGGTTTAATGTTTCCTACAATTGTGCTTTTCTACCGCAAGCTGAACCCTTAGCTGCAGTACAGCACCCATGGGTGACCATTTTGTCGAAATGGCCCCAGTCTTCTTTTATCACCATTTTCGGTTTGTGAGGTCTTTCTTGGCTTTTACTTTGTGCGCCGAGACAGGTTTGAGCGCTTGGTTTGTTCTGCCTTTGGCGGGCTTCGGCCTTGAAGCCCGCCCCTGGTTCCAGTATGTCTGGAAGGAAAGGATGTGAGGGAGGGTCCCGAAACTCCCCTGTCCTTTGTCTCTAGGAATGCCTGAATGAAACTAGTTTTGGGACTATAGGCAGAGTCGACCACTGGAAGAACAATCTGAAGAAGAAACCATGAACAAAGCCCGCTGAAACTCCTGGACCTTCAATTGCCTGGAGAAGCCCTGCTGCTGTGCTGACTTCCTTTTTCACCTCGACAGAGAAACTCGGCAGGAACGACTTCTTCCCTTGGGTTAGTGGGACCAACTAACCACAAGACAAACTCCTCTTGTGCATCATACCAGACTTGCTGTGCCTCTCCGTTGCTGCAGAAGCCCAATGGCAGGGGTCGAGTGTCCACGGTCGAGTGCAACGTCTGCCGTGGAACGAATCTGCCAAAAGCTCCAGGAACCTCCCAAGGAGCTCCCAGAAGCAGGAAATCTTGATCCAGAGTCCCCTCACCAGAGTGCAGCACAGAGGGCGCACGAAAAGTCCAACCAGTGTCCAGCATTCTGCATCAGTGCTGTTTATCAAGCGCTGAAACCGCAAAGTGCTGCTGATAAGAAAGCCTGTAGCTGCCGACAACCTTCCCAGTACTGCCGCAGGAGCCCTCCAAACGTCCTCCCTGTTGTTCCCACGACTGAGGCTCAGGAACCAGGGTCCGCTTGGCTGTAGGAAGATGGGTACTTACTTTGCCTTAAGTCGTGCTGTCTCACTGGAGACTTGCACCTACTTACTTTCTGGGTTGATTTCAACTACCTTTACACAGGCTTACCAGCTTGAGGCCCTACAAGTGATTTTTCTGAACTCTCTAACTTTGTGCAAGACTTATCCAAGAAGTGCATCAGATCCATAAACTGTCCAAATGACTTTGCCTGTCCTAGCTCTGTGAAGGCACTCTTCTAAATCCATTGACTTTGATATTGCTTGTCCTGCATAGGTTGTAGCTTGTGTAATATGGTTACTGCTGGGAAAGGTGCATCTAGACTTCATTGAAGGATTCAGTTGTCCACACATTTTTCTGAGAAACTGTTCTAACCTTTTTGCTTCCCTTAACCTTTCCTTTCCGCAACTCAGAATCCGCAAACTAAATTAGTGTGATATATAAATGCAACTACTATCCTTGTGATTGAAGTCACCTCTGGGTGTAGGAGAAATGTATTGAGCATATCCAAAGATTATTCACTGGCTTCAGTGATTCTGAAAAGTAATTTTAAAGTTTATTCGTATTGTTACAAACTTCTGCCTTTTTAAAGAATGTTTATTTAAAACTGACGTTATATAAATAACTATTTATAACTGAAACCTAGAGTGTAAGTGCTACTTGTATTTACGGATTTCAATTGTACATCTCTACAGCTCACATTTACCCCTCTGCTCAGACACACTACCAACTTCTGTAGTACAGACCTATACCAAAAGGTGGGTTACCCAATACCAAGCATATACGTCTTGTGTAGTCTTACACAGTGTGACTGCACCAATTCTTAACGAACAGTAATTTACTTCGAAGGCATTACTTCAAAATTTCACTTCAATAGTTTGTTTTTATTTTTCTTTGGGCGAAGAAGGTCAGAGGAATTTCATTCACGGTGCTGAGCCGGCCACCTCTTTTAGCCAGGCAAGAGAGGGGCGGTTAGCAATCCGGATTGCACAGCTTTGAGAGGGTCTGTGTGGGGAGAGGTAATTTTGTGTACAGGCCATTACTGATATATAGTATAACACACGAGTCAAAATGGTTGGTAAGGAAGGAGGTTTCTTTACAGAGTGATTGGGCATTCCACAGACCAAGAATGGGGTTCAGTGCGAGCTGGTGCTCAATCAGACAGATGATGCATAGGCATAGGTCAGGACTCAAAGTGTGCACCCGCCGCTAGTCATCAGAGAGAAATAACGGACTCTTGGAGAGTAAGAAATAGTCTGCTGTGTGCATGTGGAGAATTGAGTGAATGCGTGAATTCATGTCTGGCTAGTAGCCTGCAACTTGAAATGCATATCCCTGGTGTAGGTGGGGAGCATGGATGAAGTGGCCAGGGGTCTTTTATGAGAGGTAAGAAAGATGAAAGTGGGTAAGGAGGGAGGCAGAGGTGGGGTATCATGAACCGGAGTAAACGGAAGTCCAAGAAAACAAGATAGAGAGAGGGTGGTTCGGGCAAGGATGAAGGCAAGGATGTGCATAGTATTAGCGACTGGGATGGAAGCATAGTGTTGGGCTTGTTATAACTAACACTTTAGTTGTACTGGCAAACAGGTTTGATGAAATCAACAGTATAATGTACTTGAACCATTGCATCACAAAGAAACCGCCCTGTTGCTCACTCCACTCCTCTGACCAGCTCAACCTAGCTGTTCCACGTTTTAAACTAGCCAGAGCAGGAGGGGTGTGCTTCAGCAACATAGCCCCCGCACTGTTGAACTCCTTACCTCCAGACTTAAGAAACAAGCCCTCCTACCCAGCATTTAAGAGACGGTTGAAAACTTGGCTGTTCAATAAGTTTGACTAACACTCTAAGCATGAACTGTCCCCTACTTTGCCCATCCTACTTCCTACTAACAAAATGATCTGTAAAGTTTTTACTCTGTGATTACCCTATAGAAACGCTACGATACCCGTGTGTCTGGGTGTTACATAAATGTTAAAATAAATATTAGTAGGCTTGTTGCAGCCATCAGTACAATAATGAGGTAGAGGCCAACGGTACTATTCTAGGCTAATGGCGACCAGTGGTACAACAATGGCCCAGAGAAATTAAATAAGGGCAGTAGCGGCCAACAGTATAGTTAGAGGACAGTGTCTCGTGTTCACTGAGCAGTGTGTGTTCAGGAAGATGAAAGGTTCCTGGATGGTGGTGGCAGAGGTCTCGACGTGGGAGCAGGGGTGTTGCTAAATCGGGAAAAGCTCAGAGGTTAAGCTAATGTCGGGACTGGTGGGACTCGGGGCTAGCTAGCATTTTGGTTGTTGCACCTGAGCTTCCATGCGGGGCTACAACCAAAAGACCCGGGGCTATAGCCCCCTTAGCCCCCCCCCAGCTACGCCTCTGCGTGGGAGAGCAGAGAATGCAACATAGTAAAACAATTGCCCTCCAACACTCTTCCCTCCCTAGAGCAAAACACCATTTAACAATAGCAGTTGTCTTCGGTCACTTAGCCAGTTCCCGAGCAGCTCACTAAGTTTGGACTCCCGGTATGAACAGTGCCCAATAGACTTTTTTCTGTGGAAAAGGCAGGGGTGAAATTCAAGTACATTAAGCCCATCCTTTCCTGAATGAAGCCTTGGGCGGTCAGTGGTGAATATCACTCCGATCAGATACCTCCTCTTGGAAAAACCACCCAACAACATACTATTGCAGTTTCACTTCTTTCAGCAATTGTTCTTGGAATGCTGTGTGGGTACTTTCCTGGCCACGTACGTCATGCCGATCGGCATACCAGAACAATTTTTGCCTTACACTCTTGTGAGAAGAGACAATAGCACATCTCAACCCTCAGATTCCATGCCTGCTCCCTCTCTGCATTTCCACAAGGTTGTTGGTGGAGCGCCCAACAGTTGCCGGACCTCCATCAACGTCTTAGGATGATGCTGTATCCCAGCGGATATCTTCCGCCTGTAGCTGTGCTAGTTCCAGCCAGACGCATCACTTGTCACGCTGAAGAGATTCTCTGCATTGTGCAATGCTCGGTGCAATGAACTTCTGCCCCTTCGAGTGTTTTGGCACAGAAATGTGTAATGCGCCATGGGCTGACCCACAACTTCCTGTAGGAAAAGCAGCAGCCCCTGTTGCGCGTGGTGTGGATTTTGGACACCAAAGGTACAGTGAACAGGAGCTTCCGGAAGCAGATTTGCTCTGTCCATGCATGGAAGCCACACCTCATTGATGACAGCGGGGTCTTTGCAATCATCCCTGAATGGATGTGTTCCGTCACCAGCAAGTTTGTGAAAGTCTACAGAAGGTGGCTAGGCAAACACCATCACGAGATCATTAAACTGCCATCACTTCTTGCTAAAACTGCAATGACAAGCTGCTGCCTTGAAATCCCCTGATGTCCAACATAATTGAATATGTGATGACTAATTACAAAAAACAAAAAAAAAACGAAAAAAAAAAAACAGACGAGTTAACATCTTAAAAAGATTGCCATCAAACATTAAAAAGCCAGGACTCCAGTCTGTTGCTAATCAACAAAAGTAGTAAGCCGCCACCAGGAAATCGTTCACCTGGGGAAGAGGTGAACCCGGATACGACCAACCTACTTCCATCTTCACATCACAATCCGTTTTGATCAGTGTACACTTTGTGATTTATTTACAAGTTCTTCTTTAGGGAAAACAGCACCCCATATGAAAATTATGAAAAATGAACGTAAAATATTTAAAGCAATAAAAACCGAACACAACTCGGGTAAGACATTCATCAACGAAAAAAAATAAAATACATTTCACAGATGAACAGCAACAACTGCCCAAACCGTCTTCAACTATTCTAACGAAATTGTAGTACATCTTGAATCCGGTGAATACCAGGGGCAACAGAATTCCAGGAGGTCACCGCCCAAGCCAAGAAGAAAGGGGGCGTTCACACTCCTAACCACCGGACGTCAACAGAGGAACAGAGCAGGCCCTATGCAGCACTTTACAAAAGGTAAGTAAGGGGGTTATTAAAAGCAGCAACCCTGCTTTCAGGCAACGAGTTTGTTTAAAATCTCTTGACAAGACTAAGCCCCCAAATGTCTAAAAAGGCCTCTGAACCAGGCCAAGGTGACTCCGTATTCGAGAAGAATACCAGTGAATGGATTTCTCCCCGTCCCTCCGCCCCCCCCCACTCTCCCATTAATAAGGAGCACATTGTCAAGTTACAAAGTCTGTTCCTTGGGCTGCTCAGAGGCGGCTGGAGTTTCCATGCAGATGACATCACCAGGAAATGGTGAAGCCGTTGGTTATAAACAGGAAATATGCAGAGCAGCCAAACGCCACAACGCTCTGCGCAGCTTCCCTTTGTACGCAGTAGCTCGGGGGCCAGGACAGCTAGAGAGGCTGGCCCCTTTAAGAGGCAGTGATGGAAAGGCTCCGAAACAAACAGGTGCCCGTCATGGCCAAACAATCAGGGCTGTTCCGTCTTAAGTTGAGAAGACCTGCGCACGTTAAAGAGTGAACTATCAACCACAAACCTTTTTCTTTTTTTTCTGGGATAAAACAGGTAATAGAGCAAATTGGGGGGCAACTGGCATGCGGGCGTGCCACTGGGAAGGGGGAGGAGTATCTGGGGCAGAGATGGTTCTGGGTGGAATGGATCAACCCATTGGAAGAAACGTTATGTTATGTTACTTTGCATTTATATAGCGCCTTATGTACCATTGGTATGGTCTCAAGGCGCTGGTAGGTTGAACGCCCTTGGGAACCGAAGTTCAAGTCAGTAGAGAGAATAGAGAGAGTCAAAAGGTGCATGTGAACACCGTATATGTATGCAGCTGGTGTGGCATTCAAGTGATAGCTGCTTCATAGTGGTAGGTGTGGTGGTTGAGAGATCAGGAGTATGTGTTCGTTCTGGCAGGTTGTAATCCAGACCGATTCTGGCTGCGTTAGGCCTGAGGAGAACGCCTAGGCTGGAGGGTGTGTAACCAGCAATGTTTAGTTAGGGTGATGGGCGGTGTGGGACAAGTGATGGTATGAGAACAGTTATAACGAATGGTGTCATAGTATCGCTGTGTTCTATTTGAGTGGTGGTGTAAAGAAGAGAGTAAGCGTGGGGTGTGATATGGTGGTTTACCTTAGGTGGTTGAGATTGCGCCCATTCCAATAGATCCAGGTACACCATCCGTTCCATGTACTCAGACTGTTCCATCCACATATTTCACCCCATCATCCACATACTTTACCCGTTCAATCCACATGCTTCATCTTTTCCCATCTACATACTACACTCTTTCCTTCCACATATTTCACCGGTACCACCATGTTCACTCATTCCACCCAGTTCGTCCGTTCTGCCCAGTTCGTCCGTTCTGCCCAGTTCGTCCGTTCTGCCCAGTTCGTCCGTTCTGCCCAGTTAGTCCGTTCCGCTCACCTACTTCACCCGTTCCAACCTCATACTTCCTCCGTTCCAACCACATTTTCATTTGATCCATCGATTTCACCCATTCCATCCACGTACTTCAATCATTCTATTCAATAAATTCGACCCATTTTGTTCAAATACTTCACCTGTTCTTCCTCATACTTTATCCGTCACGCCCATATACATTGCCCGTTCTTCCAGATCCACCCTCCGTTCCCATGTTTACTACACCCGTTTCTTCCAACCATTCACCCGTTTCCTCCAACCACTTCACCCGTTCCATCTACACACATCACCAGTTTGCTCCGCACTCGTCACTCGCTCTGCACTTGACACCCGCTGCTCATTCCGCATTCTATACCCACTCCGCACCTGCACCATACCCTACATCCGCTCAACACCCGACATCGGCTCAATACCACCGCACCCAGCATCCGCTCAACACCCTAGCTCTGTTCAACACATACATCTGCTCAATACTATCATGCCCTACATCCTATATCTGATCAACATCCTACATCCACTCTACTATCCACCTATACCCTACATCTGCACTACAACCTACATTTGCACCATGCTCTTATCTACTCCACGCTCTCATCCGGTCCGCACTCTCATCCGCTCTATGCACTCATTCATTCTGCGCACCCATCCGCTCAACGCGCATCATCCATGCCACCGACTTCATCCTCTCCACTCACTACGTTTATTCTTCTTGCATTATCGTTTGTCGCACGCACTCAGTCTATTCTGTGCTCTCCATCTGTCCCATGCACCACACCCGTCTTATGTACTTGAATCGTCTATTCTGAATTTTCCATTTATACCATGCACTCATACATTCCATCTGTCTGTGCACTCATCCGTCTTCTGTATTCATCTTTCTATCTTCTTCATTTTATTCCTTTCATCGATTTTGTTACTTTCATCCATTGCAATAGTTTCATCCATTTCATTAATTTCCACCACTTTACTGCTTTAGTACTATTCTTTCTTTTTATCCACTTCACTGCTTTGATCAACTTTACTCATTCTATTCTGTTTGTCCTTTTTTAGTTTACCTTAGCGGTTAATAGTTTTTGATTTCTCGGTTGGATCTTGATGTTGAATTGTTGTTTGTTTTATTGCTATTTAAGATCTAGTAGTTTGGGTTAGTTGAATTGTTATCCGCTTTATTCCTTACGTCTACATTGATCCTCTTGTTCATTACATTTGTTTTGTCCATTTCATTAATTTCAGCCACTTTACTGCTCTCATACAGCTTATTCTTTTTATCTACTTCGTAGGATTAATCCCTTTTACTTAATCTAGTTTGTTTGTCCTTTTTAGCTAACCAATAGAGGTTATTTTCGATTTCTCGCTCAGTTCATGATGCTGCATTGCTATTTATGATCTAGCATTTGGCAAAGTCATTGAGATAATGTTTTCCAGTTTGAGTTTGATTGAGTTTGGGTCGGTTTTAAGGGGAAGAGCCAGGTTTTCAGTAATTTGCGGAAACACATGAGGTCTTCAGTGAGTTATGGAGAAGTAGTTTGTCCGTTTTCTCCTTACATAAAGCGTTACAAAAATTCAAATCAAGTGCAGGGACTGTTTTTACTTGAGCCCCTCCTGGGCTTGTTGAAAAGTCTCGTCACCACGACAAGTGGGAGACGTGTCATCCTGCTAATAAAAGGTGCGCACAGCCGTCCGTGCGCCAATCTCATACCACCATGTCTTCTGCCTGCAGCGTTTTATTGCAGAGCATGCCACCGCTGCATAGGCAAGCAGAGGCCCTGCCTGCAGAACCTTTCATTCTGATCTCGGGTCCCGCAGTGATCCAACAACTGGCAAGGAGGAGTTCGAACCAGGCGTGCTGGTGCACAACCCTGTATGCACCCGCCTGCCGGTGCGTGTTGCTGGTCGGGTCGTGCCCGACAACATTGTCAACAAGGTCCTGCTTGATGCTGGAGTCCCCGGTGCATGCGACATCAAAGCCCATGTTTTTTTTTTTTTAATGATTGATGTCAGTCGGCAGCAACTGTCGGCATTGCCGGCAAGGTCCTGCTTGGTGTGGGCGCACGCCCCGGAGTTCTCAGTGTGTACAGCAAAGGCTGTGAAGAAAGAAAAAAGGAAGAGGAAAGTCAGGGAGCTTCTCCCGCCTGGGGACGAGAGGTGCGGCAGCGAGAGGTGCGGCAAGGACTGCTGTCGTTTCAAGGTCACATCACACTCCTGCCTGGGGGAAGAGACGTGGCATGGACCGCCACCAAGAGGATGGGCAGTGGACTCCTGCCTGGGGGAGAAAATGGGTGCGGTACAAATCGCTGCCACTACAGCTGTCACAAGCTCTGCAACTGCCAGGCCATGCCTGACAACCATTGGCCACACCAATGAGGTCCTGCCCGATGCAGGCCAATGCTGCCATAGAGCCCTGAGCACCATCATCCATCGGCCTGTCCATCCTGGCGGCCCGCTGTGCAGCTTGGGCTGGGTGCAGGTCAGTCTACCACATAACCACCACGTGGACCTTGCCTATCCTAGCGACCCCGCTGCGTAGCGTGGGCAGGAGTGGGTCTGCCCCTTATAACTTCTTCACTGTTCTCCCTGCAGAGAGTCTTGCAGGAGGCCCACACTGCCTTCCCCTGGATGCTGCCAACAGCCACCTCCAACATCTTGCTGGCACGCCGTCAGCAGGGACTACTGCCATTCAAGCACTGGTACACCCGAGCAGATGTGGCTCCCGGTAACACAGGCACGGCTTTGCCTGCATGCGGTCTATGGACAAGTTGCTCCAGAACTAATAAGAGTGTTACTCCTTTTATGTGCATCCCCCAATGCTCCATGGAGAGTGAGATGTCTTGATGCTGTGCTGTGCATCGAGCGGGTTTAACGTGGCCACAGTCCAAGAGAACGTTGTCCGTAGCCATGCAAATGTATAATTTGTGTGCTGCTTTGTGTTTGCCCAAGTAAGCACGGTCCAGAGAATCATTGTGTGACTTCTGAAAGCTGTGATCCCACATGTAACAAGTGGATTAAAATGGTCACAATAAAAGTTGATATTTTGCGTATGTTACATGCTTAAATAAGTCTCTGCAAAAGCTGTGTTCATGCATGTCTCACATGCTTCAACACACCCACCAATGGGTACTCCACCTCTCTTGGACGAAAAATGTTTTATAGGGGTGCGTGCTGCCCAGCGCCCCATTGGCTATTAACGTATGTGATCAAAGAAACAACATGTAATGTTAAGTGTTTGGCGCTATGTTTATTGTTGCATCATGTCATTTGTTTTAAGTTATACCCTTGGCATGGGATGTTGTAACTTGAGCCCCTCCTGGGCTCATGGAAATGTCACGTGCACCATGACACGTGGGAGATGTGTCCTGCTTATAAAAGAAAAGCGTGCATGGTCGTCGGCGAGCCAGGCTCATTCCACCATGGCTCCTGCCTGCAGCATTTTAATACGGCGCGCCACCGCTGCGTAGCCAGGCAGAGGCCCTACCGCACAGAGCCTTTCATTCTGATCGCCGGCCCCCAGCGATACCACCGTGACGAAGCCCTTAACGGAAACAGCCACAGCACCCAGTTTAGGCCAAGGGACGGTGCACCCAGCTTTGTGGACCACTTCGGGGAATCCGCACTCTGACGTTTCCTTCCTAGTAGACCTCCGCTTGAAGCCGCCCTGAAGGTTTTCAGCAACATTATTTAACCCGAGTTATTAAGAGGCAGCACTAGATGACAGGAAGGAGGCTGAAAGGAAATTCCTCACTGGGAGAAGGCTTTTCGGATTTTTTTCGTGATACAGAGGTATACTTTAGGAAGAAATGAGAAGGATTTCTGTCCACTGCCTCACGCTGCTGACATGCAGCATGTGTTGCCCTTCACAGAAAATGCCCCAGCACGTCCTCCACGCACAGCACTGGAGCGAGTTCGAGTGAGGTTTGAGATGGCTCGCAGCATGCAAACCAACATACTGAAAGCAGCGGAATTCCAGATCTTAAGCAGCCCTTTCTCTAAACGACAAGTGAACGGCTCCCATAACCCTTAGCACTCACTTAATGTAAGGAGTGCAATCTCCAGCCTGCCCCCTACCGTCTAACAGCTCCCATAGCCTTGTTGCACAAGGATTACCATATTGCGGAGATAGAGTGCGAGAGCTGCCTGCAAAGGCAAGAGTTAGGCGTGCCTCAGATGTTTGGTGTAGCCGCTGTATGCAAGGCACCTACAAAATAACTGGCACGCAACTGTAAATGCACAGTGCCAGGTCCTGTCCTTGCCCTATACGACAATGTTACGCTGGTCATATCTGTTAATACCATGACAATGTACAGTTTAAACATGTAATGTCTACTAGATAAGCCAGATACGCTTGTGGTGTGCGTGTATATATCATTCTAGAGTACGCAATCAGTTGCTCTGGGGTCAGGTAGTAATGTTTATACATGTTATGTACCTTTTATTAGCACGTGGAGATTACTGAGCACCTGTCAGCCTTTCAGATTGTTCAAAGTTCAGTCAATAACTACTTGTATTGACTCCATTCTGAGCGCTTTAAAATGTTTTGACCGGGCGATATCTATGATAAGAAATAGCACACTAGTCACGTCCGTTTTCAATGATACAGTTGCGGAAATAGAGGCTTTAGTGACACACCTCATCATAGGTATCTATGCATTTAATAGACCCCGACATGCAAGCACCATGGCTCCAGGAGGAATCTTTCTTTTGTGAAAAACACCACATTAGTTTAAAATATCCCTGCCTATCCAATGATCGCTACTTCCCCTTTATTCCCAAGCCTATGGCTGGAGTTCAACATCAGTGCTTAACCATACACTTTGACTTTAAAGCACGCATGGCCCGCATCGTCTATTTACTGATGACATGACATGTGTTATGTAGCGTGTCATGAGCGCTATTTCAGCACAATTGACAATATGGCGTTCGCGAACCCAGACACCAATCCAAGCCAATCATGACGCGATTCACCATATAAATAAGTACAAACAATACGACTAGTTCTTTCTCTAATCACGGCTGTTCTTTGTCATCATCGTGTGGACAGAAACCTAAAGGAGACTTATGTTAACGATATTTCTAGAGCACAAAGTCCTCCAAAAAGGAATCTTGGCGCTAATGAAACCTGGGGCAGGATGACAGCCAGGAAAATAATTTAAATAGTCAAAAAGAACTAGGTTTTCATTGAGCATCTAAACAGGAGATCATTCTCCATGGCCCGAAATGGACACAGGAGCTGCTTCCACAATCGGGCCGCCGCCACTGAAAAGGCTCGGCCCCCGATACGAGAGTTTAAACGCGGGACCTGGATGAGACCAGCATCTTGCGAGCGAACAGCTAGAGGGGGGGAGAGACGGAATTCCAACAGGAGGTATTTGGCACCTTTACTATAGAAGGCATGATGTACAATGCACAGAGATTTAAAGATAATCCCTTTAAGTACTGGGAGCCAGTGAAGTGAACAGAAATAGGCGTGACATGAACTCCAAAAGGAGTTAGAGTTGCTTCTTTAGCAGCAAGATTCTGAAAGACTTGAAGGTGTCGAATAACATATGGTGGTTGCAGCAAAAAAGAGAATTGCAATAGTCCAAAGACAAAACCCAGTGAAGCCACAACTGTGCCCAAAGGTGAGGTGACAAATAAGGGAGAAGTTTCCAGAGCACCTTCAGTTGAAAATGGCCCAATTGGCAGACCACACTGACCTGGGCTTCAGCCGAGAGGGAGGCTGAAATCTTGCAACCCAAAATCGTGTACCATGGGAACCAGCCAAAGAGAGGAATGCCAGAAAGATGGGAGTCCAAAAAGAAGTGGTGGAAGGAGAATCTATGACCAGCACCTCAGTCTTGTCACCACTCGGCTACAGCCAATTGTTACTCATTCAGTTTCCCACCGATTCCAAGCTGGACTTCAGCTAAACCGTGGTCTCTGTTTGAGCAAGATTTAGGCGGACAATAATCCGAGTATCATCCGTGTATGAATAGCAAAGGAAGCTGTGGTAATGGAGGCATTTTCCAACAGGCTGAATATAAACGTTGACAGGAGAAATCGCAAAGCCCAGAGGGACTAAAGGCACTGGAGCAGAACGAAAAGCAGAAAGTGAATGTGACCCATCATTTAAGAAGGACCTGATCCAAGACAGCACTGAGCCAGCCAAACTCGCCCCAGATGATCCAGAAAGGCTGAATGATCAATGGTGTCAAATGTGGTTGATCAAGAAGAATCAGCTCCCCAACAGCAAGCACCTTGATCACGCAACCGAGCCAGATCATCAACGACTGAGACAAGGACAGACTCCGTGCCACGCCCAGGACGGAATCCAGATTGACAAAAATAAAATAGTCTTTCAAAAAAGCATGCAGCAAGGGAATAACCAAAGACAGACACAAGGTGTATCATTAAAATAGGTAACAAAAAAATGGTCTGAAAATTGGCAGGGAGCATAGGATCCAAAGAGTTTTTTTTTTAAAAAGGCAGATCGCCAAAGCATTTTCAAATCAGAAGAAATAGTACCTTATGTAAAGGAGTGATTAAGTACCTGAGCAACCAAAGAAGCATTGACAGGCATAATCTCTTTCAAAATAGTCAAAGGAATATGGTACGATGCATGTGCTTCTTCACAGATTTCTTTTTACCTATACCCAGCCCACCAGTAGGCCTTCACCAAGGATAGTAAGGCAATGCTTGAACACCCTAATTTGACAGCAGGAAAAGTTATTTCTCATGTTCCTAAATGTTCACTCCTGCCTAATTTTATTAGCTACAGAAGACACGCAAGTGGACCTGTGAATTTATTTCTGACAGCACATCCCTATACTAAGATGCAATACTCCTTAGGAATATTAAGCAATTACAATCTACAATATCCATTCCACCTCATCTTGCGAGAAGCAGGCACTAACAATCTCTTTACCTTGTAGAAACTTGGGAAACACACCCTTACTACTTTTATTTTTTTATTTTGTTTATTGGGTATTTATAATGCACCTATACCGCAAAGGAGGTTTCAAGGCGCATCAAGACAAAAGGGGGTTGGGGGGAGGGGATGAATAATAAGAACGATCCTACTAGGCCTTGTGGCATTCGAATCATGCAAATGCAGTAACAAGTAGTGCAGGGGAGTGGGGAGGTGGGGGGGGTGCTGGTCAGAGCGGAATGTGCTAATGCTAAGGAGGGAAAGGAAGTGCAGGTCGGAGTGGAGAGCGTGCGATTGCTGAGGGAGGCAAGGGGAGAAATGGGGGTCGGGGGGGGAGGAGAAGAGGGCCCCTGGGCTAGTTGAGTGCTAATGGGAGGCCAGGTGGACAAGTGCCAGGGGAATTCAGAGGGTGCAGGTGAATGAAGGACCACATGCTAAGTGCGAAGACAGGGCTGGATGTCCCCAATAGGGGGACAAGCCCAGCCAAGCTGGTGCGGGGGTGCAGTAAGGCAAGTGCAGCTTAATGGGGCAGTCAGGAGAGAACGAGGTGCATTGGTAGACTGGGCGAGGAGGACCTAGTGCCCTGTATGAATCGGAAGGAACCAGGCAGCCAGTCAATGCGGCAGAGGGCACTAGCAGGGGAGAGGGAAGGAAGACAAGAAAAGGAGGGTCTTGAGAAGCTTTCGGAACTTAAGGAGATACAGCGCAAGTCAGAGAGGCAGGGAGGCCATTCCAGAGGGAGGCGCCTGTGGAAGAGAGAGAGATCTACCCCCCACTCTCTGCTTGGAAAAGCATCTGATCTATTATTAGAGGTGAAGACATCGAATTGGGGGGATTCTTCTATAATACTATATTGTCATGTGTTTATAAAATTAGTAGCATCAGTGAGAGGGAGGTCATAAAACCTAGGATGAGGGTGGGCGACTCCAGAATTCAAACCTCCAAGCGTAATAAATACAGTGAAATTAAAGCCTTGAAGAAAGCCTTGAAGAAACTGCCCATTCCCTTTTTCGAATTACAGCTTAGAAAGAAAAAAATTATATTGAAACACAAAAATCTTATCAAATCACTGAGAATGGATCAATATCATGAAGCACATCAATTGATGATGCATAATCTTTGTAAGGGCAGAGATGTTAAATTTTGGGCAACTATTCACTCTATGCTCATGCCTGCAAAAGACAAACATGACTGCCCGATCCAAGCAGAAGTGTGGAGTGCCTTCTATAAGCAAAAGTTTGCATTACCTGTTTACTTTACAAGGGAACAGGATTTCGATTTAGGTCCCCCCCGTGGTGGAAGATTGTGGGTGGGATTTAGAGGATATCAAATGGGCCATTAATAAACTCAAACCTTCTAGAGCACCAGGCCCCGATGGCATTCCCCCCTTCGTCATAAAGACATCCCCTGGAATATGGGCTGATTTGCTCAAACCTATATTTGATGATATTTTTAAATACCATACTATTCCTAAAACTTGGGCCCAGAGTATTATTGTCCCTATATTTAAAAAAGGGGACATTCTTAACCCTCAGAATTATAGACCTATAGCCCTTTTAGATGCAGCTAGTAAGGTCTTTGGCATTCTACTTTTAAGGGACATCAATAAATTTACTAGAAAGAAATGCCTGCTTCAATAAATTTCAGGTTGGCTTTAGAGAAGGCTTGGGAACAGACTTGAACGGAAATATTTTGGCTCATTTAAGAGATACAGTCCATCAAACTAAAATGGGCGAAGTCTATATGGCATCCTTGGACCTCTCTAACGCTTTTGACGGGGTCATTAGAGATAGACTGTGGACCAAAATGTTAGCAATGAATTTTCCACGTAAGACTGTTCAACTCTTGGCTCTTTTACATAGAAATACCTCTGTCAGGGTGCGCTTATCCTACGAAGGTTCCCTTTCTGATGCCATAGAGACTGAGGTGGGGGTTAAGCAGGGCAGCTCACTTGCACCCACGCTCTTCAACCTGTACGTCAGCGATGTGGAGGATATATGGCGGGGTCCTTCCATCGCTCCCGTTAGGATGGGTAGTTTGGTTATTGAGTGGATGGCCTTTGCGGATGATTTCATTCTTTTTGATCGTACCCCACGGGGTCTTCGTAGAAGGATGGATATTTTCTATCAATATGCTATGATGAATAATCTTTCCCCCAATGCATCGAAATCTCGAATGATTGCAATCTCTAAGAAGAGAGTTGTCAAATCTTATGTCTGGAATATGGGGGACAATCTGGTGGAACAGGTGCAGGCCATAACATACTTAGGCTATAATTTTTCTAACAATTCTAGCCTAAAGAGGTGGAAATTGAGCCTTGCAGAAAAAGCGTCTAAATTAAAGACTCAAATGAAATTTTTGAGGGTTCGAGTATGTAAATTTTCGCTCCTACCCATTAGACGTTTCTACCTTGCTAAATGTGAGCCGGTTCTTTTATATGGTCTGGATATTTGCACCAAGGATAGGAGTTCCTATTTAAATGTGGTTCAGGGGAAATTATGGAAGGAAGTAATGGGCCTTTCCATGGCAATCCCCAATGCCATTATCCGGCACGAACTATGTCTAGTCTCACTCAAAGCCAGATATTTGTGGAGACAGCTTTCCTTTTTTAGAAAAATGAATGATCCTTGTATAAATACCCTGTATGAGTTGTTGAATAGGGTGATTAAATCTGGGTCAGTCCAATCAATTAAGGGATTCAGCGACAGAATGAATGCTCTGTTATATATTTTAGGCTCTAGTTTAGACGACTTGGTGCAACGACCCGGCCTAGTTAAGAAACGGTTACTCAAGGCGGATTGGGTGGATACAGTCAATGAAATAGAGTCTTATGCAACCTATAAGGAATATGCTAAATTTGTACATGCAAGGGAATGTATCCCCGTTTATTTACTTCGATTCCCCTGTTATAGGGCGAGAACTACATTTATGCGTTTTAGACTTAACCAGATGCCGACATTAGAAAGAATTCACTATTGGATACATAAAGAAAAGGTGCTTAATTATATTTTACCTAGCCTTACATGTCGTTTTTGTGGAGAAACTGACATGTTAGAAACTCTCAAGCACCTCGTCTTAACATGTGTCCATTTTGGGTCGAAACGAGCTCTATACCTCACCGATAGATTTGATGAGGATTTAGAAATGTCGAAAAATCTGTTCTGGAGTCGCTGCATGTGGGGTGTTAATATCTCCCCAACTCTCGCTTTGAATTTATTTCTTCAAAATATAACGGAGGAATTGGAAGCCAAAAATAAAGAATTAATTGTGTAGGTACCTATAGGGTAAAAACGGGTAATGATATTAACAAGGCATATAACTTCTATGTAATTTGATTTTAGGGCTGGGAAGGAATCTTAAGAATTTTGTAAAATGCTGACGTCTTAGATGTTTTAGATGAAATTTCTTTCTCTGTTTCTTTTTTTTGTATGGTATGATAACTTTGTCTCCATCTTATATATCAGTGCATTCTTATATGCTTATGTATTGGTTGTATGAAAGGTATAAATGTGTTTTTCTTTTGTGCTATATGTTGTATAAGGTTTTATGCAAACTAATAATACAACAATAAAAAAAAAAAAATCATCTGATCTGCAGAGAGTTGGGGCTAGAAGCTTGAAGGGCTCTAGCAGGGAGGAATTTAGGGAGCATTAGATGTAGCGGAGACCCAGGCCCAAGGCCTTGTCGATGATGCAGAGGGTCTTAAACTTTATCCTCGCAGCGACTGGGAGCCAGTGGAGAGATTGTAGGGCGAAGAGATACAATCCCTGGGCTTGAGGCCAAGGATAAGTCTTGCAGTCGTATTCTCGATTAGTTGAAAGGGGCGAAGAGAGTATTTAGGCAGATTGATGAAGAGGCTGTTGAGTAGTCCATCATAGAGGGTTCCAGGTCTTAAAATCGCGGCAAAAATGGCCATGAATACAAAATATCGCGGCAGAAATGCAGTGGTTTTGCAGCCACAATGATGTAAAGGACATCCCCGCAACCCCCGCTACCCTTAAACAGTGTAATGGGGTACACCTTTATCAGGTCAAACCACAGCATTTTTGCAGCGATTTCTTTTTTTATCAGCGACAATTTTGCCATGATTTTATTACCCGATACCGCCTAGAGAGGACCAGAGCTCTGGAGACATTGAGTTTGTGGGGGGAAGGGGAGGAAAGGGAGAATGCCTCTGAGGAGGTGCAGAGAAAGGCATCAAAGATGATCTCTCTCGCCTCTCCCTCTCCTTCCTCCCCCCTTACTGAATAATCTTCGATTACAATTTTGCACATTGCCAATTGGGCACATCCATTATGGTTTCTGCCTATGTATTCAATCTATCTATTGTTGCATCATTAAAACACGGGTTCGCACTGTTCACTTGTTATTCACGTTTATTGATCACATTTTTACTCAAATTTGGAATTTCTAGGGTTATGTTTACTTTCGGGCTTCAAGAAAACCTGGAATGGTCGAAACATGTGTTTATTTGGGTCTATTTGGTTGACAGATTGGAACGAAAACTGATATATAGAATAATTTCTGATGAACCTAATGCCCCCATCCAAGGGGCATTACATCAGAATTGGAGGGTGCGACCTCTATGCAGTCTGCTTTCAGGGCAGATTTCATAGTTTGACACTAGGCATTAACCTTCAAAACATGCTTACGCTAAAGGTACTAAGATAGCAGAAGCCTTCTTAAACGTATCCATCGGCTGAAAACCACTCCAACCTTAAAATCATAAAATGCCCCACGGTTGTGGGAGTATCCCAGGGGTAGCGAGTATCTGCACCAACTACTTCACAGGCTCTTCTTCAGTCATGTTCCCGTTGGTAATTATGGCTATGTTCCCTTCAGATAGCAAAGTACTGCTCACTGCTGGACCACAACTCGCTACTTCTAGCCCCCTTTTCCTCCCAGAGCCCTTATTCTTCCACACAGAGTTGGACATACGAGTCAACTCACGGTTAACCAGGCTCACCGTGCGAAAGACGTAACTGGAGGACTTTGCCCAATGGCCTTTTTTTCTTTTTTATCTTTTCTGATTTTCTGACCTTCTTCATTGAGGGCTGGCCAGTCAACTTTGGTGCCTTGTCTGATCGATTCATCTCAGGAGGCCCCACGTTAACACACCTCTTCCACCCCCTTTGCGACTGGTCCCTGTTGATTAATAGGGACAGCGGGTTAAACATGAATAACCTCCTGCTGACCAACTACACCCAAACCTACTTGAATCCTTTTTCCAAATTCACCCTCCCACTGTATTTCATTTTTTTCCAAGCGTAGAGCTAGGTTGCTTAAATAGCTGGTTTGGTCTTTTAATTAGTCATAAATGTTCTTACAAAGCGCCTCAATGGAAGTGAAGACTAAATGAAAATCTGCCCAGATTCCCCCACATCAGGCTTAAGGGCCGACCCCCACGCTTTCAACGTCATTCGCAAGGAGAGATTTCAGAAAGCGGTGACCTCACCCTCTGCAAAAATGGGCGGGGTGTTTAATAAGGAGCGGCTCCATAAGTGGTGAACGGTAAACCTCAGTCCCAACCGGTACATAAAAACTGTCCGAACATCTAGCTATTTCGAATCGCCCCAGTATAATATTTTCCACTGTCGTCGGAAGGGATCTCCTGATGTGAACGACCTCCCCCCTGGTTTTAATAACAGGGGGAAAGTGGTCTTCAATTCTCTCTTTGTGATTCTTCTTTTTAATCTCTTTTGGCACCGATTACTTCTGGGGAAAAGAAGGGCAGTGGAGTAGCCATTGCGAGGCTTAGATGGCCCTTTTTAGTGGCAAAGACCAGTGGAGTCATGATTATGTCTGGGAGCACCACTTTGTTCTCTGTTCTTTAAATTATACATGTGCACCTTTGCCCAAACACGGATCATAGTGAGGGGAGCGCCGCCCAGACCAGTTGTGACTTTGCCCGGAGAAAGGTCCACAAATGCAGGGAGAATTCAGGAGGTAAATTGTTTAAAGTTCCCAACACACCAAGGCTCACCTTTCTTCAGGTGGCCTCTCAGAGTCTCGTCACCTGCCGTCTCCCACCTTCTGCAGCCGGCACCTGCCGTTGACTGCAGCACGTTTGCAAAGTCTCCAGGTTGTTTTGGCAGTAGATGGATTAGTAACTCTGCAGCCTGCTGAACCGCTGACGGCTGACTTTGCGCTTGCAAGGGGTTTTTAAACAGCTGCCTTAGTGAAGTTAATTGGCACCAGGTAATTCCAGCAAAGGAAATTCAGAGGCTCCTACCGACTAGACACCCCTTTCCACACAACACCACTTGGTGGGTTTAACTACTGAAATAGCCAAGAGTTTGGGAATAATGTCTGCTTGGCCCTGGGGGTGCTATACTTCTAATTAACAGCCCCTGAAGTAGGCAGAACTAAATGTGGAAACTGTCATATCAGCCAGTGTAGCAGAAAGTAAGTACCGGGAACATCCTTTGAGGAAAGGACACAAGAACTGTATGCTGTACGAGCTTTGGTAACCCACAAAAGCAGCTCATCGAATAATTTTGCCTCGGAAGAACAAACTTTGCCCTAGGAAGCAAACCCTAACCAAAGGAAGATAATTGGCGATTGTGGAGGACACCACAAACAATGGTGCCTACTGAGCTTCCTCTCAGTAGGTAACCCTTGATTGTTTTTGAAAACGTGATCGCGATACTAAGAAATCAAGTATATTTGCCCAAAACTGTCTCCATCATTCGTGTATGTAAACTAGGATTGCAATCTTCCATCATCCATGAAGTACACCCTTTAAGGAACAATGACCTAGTTGTTATACGCAGCTATCAAAACCCATCCGACTCTCTTGGGATACAAAACATTTGGTACACTTCGATGTTAAATAGAATTGGTAACAGGGTGTGGGGTCCTTGGGGGACTCCACAATATACTGATGCTGCATCAGAAGATTTAGGATGACACTAAGCACAGGGGTGGTTAGCAAAGGCAGAAGGCGAAGCAGGATTGTCCTCCTGGCCAAAAATCTCATGTACGCAAACAGAATCTGGTGGCATGTGTAGCGATTGCAAACACGTTCTTACCCGAATTAAAACGCGTCTCTTGGCTTTCATGCACAGTTGGTTTTGAAGCTAAAAATACCGATCATGAACAACCAAAGAAAAGAAAGGGGTCCTTTTTGGCTGACAGAAACATTTCGTTCAGCTTGGGCCTCTGCTACACTTGGTACAGTACTTTGCCAACATGGAACATGCACACAGGAGGACATTGTGGATGAGGGAATGCCCCAAATGCATGCTTTGAAATGTAAAACTCCATTCCGCTTCATTTGAAGCGTGCTGGACTAACAGGGTTATTCAGCGCAATGGGTACAAAGCTTTCAGAAACGAAATCCCAACTCTTCTCCTCAGCCTGAACCACGAGCCCTGCATTTTAGAAAGTGGACACGGTTAGCAAGCACAGTCGCACGGAATATCCCAATGCATTGAAAGGCAGGAGAGAAACACTCAAGATCACTGGGGGCGGGGGGGGGGGGAGATATGTGGCATGGGGTTGTCACATAAGTTTGCAAGAAACCCTTTCCAAGTATATAGCCCCTGGGGGAATTAATTCAAGGTCTTTCCTGATGATACCTACCAACCGAAAATGTAAAATAAATCATTCAGGAAGTGAAAGAGGGTCGACGGCGTGTGGGGTGGCATCTGAAACATCCGTGAAGCAGTTGAGGGGGCTAGGGGGGGTAGCATGGTGGCTCAATAAGGGAGAACCATGCTATACTCGCTAATACAACTTCACAAATGGGCACACCCCCGGCAGAGAAGGTGGAAGCCTGGTCATACATAGCTTGGAAATATCCAGTGGCAGTTGGCAATTTTTTTTTTTTTATTCGAGGGGTATAAATATTAGCCACAAATGTTCTAGAGCGACCGACGTAGCGTGGGAGCCTGAACCCTAACCCACCAAGGATCGTCACGGTAGGGTGGGCCGGTTGGCTAATCGGTTAAAAATTGTGCATTAGACAGCACACTTTCTGTGCAAAAATTGGATAAAAAGCCACAGTTTGCACTCAGTTTTGCAGGGTAATTCATGTAAAATTCCGAGAGATGCAAGTCACCAACAGTGCACAGGAGCATTTCCTCACAATGTATACCAGTAGTAATTGCCCCAGTCGCCATCTTTGTTTCCTTGTAGTGCCCTCATTCCATACATGATTTTTTTAGGCAGTTTCCAGTGGTGGTTCCAGCCGGGGTTCTCATTGGAGGAGATGGATCTTTCCCTGAAAGACATCAAGGTTGGGGCGACTGTCCAGTCCCGTGGTAGGGATTGCAGTCAATCGTCCGGAGCCTGTGGTTCTGCATGCCTTTTTTGGGATTAGCGGACGGTTGGCTTGGGCAGAGCATATGGCTCTGTTGGTTCACTAGACGCAGATCTTTCCTTGCAGGAAGTATGGTGCATGGCCTTCCCTGCATTCATGCCATGTCAGAATTGCATGAAAAGCAGAGGCTCTTGAAGGAAGGTCGCTTGGTGACTGGTTAGTCTTTCCAGAAGCCAAATATGACCTAACCTGCAACAGTCCAGACTTTAAGCCTTTTCATTTCTAAAGTCAGCGTGACCTGCATAGAGGTTCTAGGATTCCCCCAGTGATCAGCTCCGTAGATTGCAGACATCAGGCAAATATGTTGTGTGCCGACTACATAGTCAACCTTGAAAGAGAACAGAGCTCCAATTCGGTCTTCCTCACTGGACAGAAGTGTGTGATCAGGAGGAAATCCCAATCGCTCTATGCTGCCAGCCCAGTTTCCTGAATAACTAGGAGGGCGGCTAAGCAATGGACTAATCAAAGTCATGACTTGAAGGTGGCGGCTTTGGTCACCATTTTGTTTTCCTGTACAAGCTCCCAGTCAGTAATCAAAAGGGGTGGAGGGGGAACTAAAATGTGCAGGAATCTTGCTGACAAATCACAAATCCCTGATGTGTAGGCACTCGGTGGGACAGAGAGATGGCAGGGGCATCAATTATGGGTCTTGCGAGGTCACAACGTACAGGTATGTTCAACCCTGCCATATTAAGCCGCACCTAGATATTTTGCCCGGGAATATTGACCCAACGCCCTGTTTTTACAGACGCAGCCTAGAATATTGGTAGAAACAACTCAATATAAATTGCCACTATCATGAGGAGTGGTGGCAGCACACCAGTCATGTCATGGAAGCCATTCTGAGTTCTAGTGAGCGGCCCAATGCCAGAGGAACTAAAATGCCAACATTATATCGGGTACAACGTCCCTTTCATCGTGGGATGAAAGGACGCTGGGTTTTTCAACGTTGTCATCTCAACGTGAAAACCTCGAATTTTGTAGGGGGGTTTAAAAATATATATATAGGTGGGGTATGGGTCTTCGGGAACAGTTATTTAATTAAAGGGGATGGGGTTTGGGGGGAACCCCCCAAAAATAAACAAAAAATAAACGAGTTTTCACGTTGAAATATCAGAGAAAACGTAGTTTCATCCCGCGATGAAATGACATGGAACCTTATATCATTGGTAACAGAAGAATGGCGTTATTGCTCTTGATGCAGGTTTTCAATGGGCATTTTCTAACACTTTTTTGGCGAACTGATATATTTCAGCGGGTCACAAAGCACTTCTATTGGCCACATAAATACATCTGCAACTAAAAGAGTAATGCCGCAGGGCTACGCCTTGATGCATGGAATTATTAAATAAGCTTCCCCATGTATAGACAATTTTCTCAAATCAAGGCAAAATACTTCGCCCCCTTTCCTAATATATTCATGCAGAGTCTGAGGGGTGGGGGTCAGAGGCAATTTAAGAGGAACAGCTCTTAAATTCCTAGAACAGACCCTGGCTCACTCGCCTACTTGCACTCCGAATGCACCCCTTGCACGGCCCGGGCCGGTGCTCTTTGCAATCACTAGGCTTCCATTTTTGTTGAAAACCTGCAGTATTAAATCCCCAAGCGCCTAAGAGCAGCATTTAATGCAGTATAAAAGACTGCATGTGACATCACAGCAACATACCAGAAAATGCACCAGGTCCCTGCAAAAGCACGTGCTGATCTTCATAGGTTTTAATGTAATTAACATATGCTTTCTGGGAATTTCAGGTTTAAATTCAATTAAACAAATGAGGCGGAAGCAACAGATACCAGTGACTTGTTTAGGAGAAAAAGAAAAGATTTTTAAAAAAAGGACACGAAAACTTCACATCAACGAGAGAGATATGTCAGCCTACGTATATATGGGGCTGGAAGGCAGTCGGATGCCTCTACAGCTCGGGGGTGTTGGCCCTCTGAAACAAAGTCTCCTCTTGGGAAGGTCCATCCAAGAGGATGCTCTGCAGGGGAGACTGGTCCAGAAGACCTCTTGCTGGACTTTTTTGCTTTGGGGGTTATCCATGCTGGTGCACCAAGATCCCAATTAAGAGGTTCTAGTGCCTGGAGGAAGCCATCAAACATGAAGCAAGCGGCTCCCGGGTTCTGGATGCTCCACTTCCAACCAGTGGGGCTACAGCAGACACTAGGTCCTACATTTAATGGCAGGAACACTCCAGCAAGGGGATGCGTGCTACAGGATTTCTCAATGATATTCACCGACCAAACCTAGGGCACAATCATTAGGAGGTTAGCTGTTCTTGCCTAACGGATGCTTCCTGTATATTTCACTAGATTACACACACCAAAAGATGTCATGAAGGTCTATGAATGCGTCCGGCTAAATGCACGCTTTTCTTCGGAAAAGTAAAGCGAAATGAAGACCCGAAGTGTGGAGGCTTCGCGGCCTCCCCCCAGCCCCCTCTTCCATGCTGCCCTTGCATTGTTCAACAAGCGGCGGCAGAGCTTTCCTCATGCGCGGCAGCCATGTGGGGGGTGGGTGCAGAGGGAGGCTCAAGATTTGTCTCGGTCAACAAACGGAGTCTCTTGTCAATCATTGCAAGTGTCAGTGGAGAACCCAGACCATGCCCCCCGCCCCTGCCCCTCAGCCCCGACTTCATTACTGGAGAAAACATCCGGTGTGTCAGTGTGTCTTAAAAACCAGCGCAACAGGGGCTTTTCTAGTTCTTAGAATTAGGTCACCAAATTTACTGGAACAGTAGCTTAATCCAAAAGCGCATTAACGACGCATCCGATGTCTGCACTCGGAGCTCATTCTGTCTTTGGAGTGCATTTCCAGGCTCAGGGAAGCAGTATGACAATGTGCAAAACCTCTTCTGTATCTACTATACAAAAATAAAAAATAAAAATCACAAAAAGTCACGGCAGCGAATAGGAAACGCGTGAAGCTTCGCCTCCCTGTTGCAAGCCATCATTATTTACTGAAACGTGTTGCACAAGCACCCCTTAAAGAAAGCAACGGCAGGCTAAAGACGCCCAGAAAGCAACGGCAGGCTAAAGAGGCCAAGAAAGCAACGGCAGACTAAAGATGCCCAGAAAGCAACGGCAGACTAAAGAGTCCAAGAAAGCAACGGCAGACTAAAGATGCCCAGAAAGCAACGGCAGACTAAAGATGCCCAGAAAGCAACGGCAGACTAAAGATGCCCAGAAAGCAACGGCAGACTAAAGATGCCCAGAAAGCAACGGCAGGCTAAAGATGCCCAGAAAGCAACGGCAGGCTAAAGATGCCCAGAAAGCAACGGCAGACTAAAGATGCCCAGAAAGCAACGGCAGACTAAAGAGGCCAAGAAAGCAACGGCAGACTAAAGATGCCCAGAAAGCAACGGCAGACTAAAGATGCCCAGAAAGCAACAGCAGGCTAAAGAGGCCAAGAAAGCAACTGCAGGCTAAAGATGCCCAGAAAGCAACGGCAGACTAAAGAGGCCAAGAAAGCAACGGCAGGCTAAAGAGGCCAAGAAAGCAACGGCAGGCTAAAGAGGCCAAGAAAGCAACGGCAGACTAAAGATGCCCAGAAAGCAACGGCAGGCTAAAGAGGCCAAGAAAGCAACGGCAGACTAAAGATGCCCAGAAAGCAACGGCAGACTAAAGAGGCCCAGAAAGCAACGGCAGACTAAAGAGGCCCAGAAAGCAACGGCAGACTAAAGAGGCCAAGAAAGCAACGGCAGGCTAAAGAGGCCCAGAAAGCAACGGCAGACTAAAGATGCCCAGAAAGCAACGGCAGGCTAAAGAGGCCCAGAAAGCAACGGCAGACTAAAGATGCCCAGAAAGCAACGGCAGACTAAAGAGGCCAAGAAAGCAATGGCGGGCTGAAGAAACCAAGAAAGCAATGGCGGGGTGAAGACACCAAGAAAGCAACGGCAGACTAAAGAGGCCAAGAAAGCAACGGCAGGCTAAAGAGGCCCAGAAAGCAACGGCAGACTAAAGATGCCCAGAAAGCAACGGCAGGCTAAAGAGGCCCAGAAAGCAACGGCAGACTAAAGATGCCCAGAAAGCAACGGCAGACTAAAGAGGCCAAGAAAGCAATGGCGGGCTGAAGAAACCAAGAAAGCAATGGCGGGGTGAAGACACCAAGAAAGCAATGGCAGGCTAAAGACGCCAAGAAAGCAATGGCAGGCTAAAGACGCCAAGAAAGCAACGGCAGGCTAAAGAGGCCCAGAAAGCAACGGCAGGCTAAAGAGGCCCAGAAAGCAACGGCAGACTAAAGATGCCCAGAAAGCAACGGCAGACTAAAGATGCCCAGAAAGCAACGGCAGACTAAAGATGCCTAGAAAGCAACGGCAGACTAAAGAGGCCAAGAAAGCAATGGCGGGCTGAAGACACAAGAAAGCAATGGCAGGCTGAAGACACCAAGAAAGCAATGGCAGGCTGAAGACACCAAGAAAGCAATGGCAGGCTAAAGACGCCAAGAAAGCAATCCACCAAGAAAGCAATGGCAGGCTAAAGAGGCCAAGAAAGCAATGGCGGGCTGAAGACACAAGAAAGCAATGGCGGGCTGAAGACACCAAGAAAGCAATGGCAGGCTAAAGACGCCAAGAAAGCAATCCACCAAGAAAGCAATGGCAGGCTAAAGAGGCCAAGAAAGCAACGGCAGGCTAAAGACGCACAGAAAGCAACGGCAGGCTAAAGACGCTAAGAGAGGAATGGCAGGGTAAAGACGCCCAGAAAACAACGGCAGGCTAAAGACACCCAGAAAGCAACGGCAGGCTAAAGACGCCAAGGACGCACCTCTATAGTTCCATATGCAGGAATTCGCTTCTATAATTAGGAATAGAGGGTCCCGTTAAAGTCACATAATGCTTGCAGTAAGTGGTGTACCCGACAATCTATAAAACCAAGCGCATACGTCACACACACACACACACACAAACAGGAGTAATAATGCTTCGTGTAAATAAGAAAACTCGAAAGGGGACACAGTAGCTGCCTCCACCCTCATGGTGGTGTCATTAGCACCTGTAGACCAGGGCCACTGGACGCAGCTCAATCATTACTCCCTGAGCCGAAGAGGAATTTCTGGATAAAAACGCACATTTCGCTTGTATGAATTACACATCACACAAAAAGTACAGGTTTACCAGCTGAACCAGTTCCCACTTTTGCAAAGGGAATTCCTTTTTTGAACCTGAAAAAAAAAAATCAAATCATTTAGCTCCCAAATTGAAAAATCGTAGCTGGAGCCATTTAAAAAAAGCACTAAAACAAATATTAAAAGCTATTGTGACATCCATGAATGATCTTGCAAACACATTGGGCAGCTCAGTTGTGTGACTTAAATCGTTTAAAACGTTATTTATATATTCTAGGAGACGAGGGGTCTGTAACGCTAACAGAAAGGTTAGGATTTTATAGATGGGTACATAAATATTTGGTAGCAGTTTCAAGCATTAAGTGGATTTGTACAAACAGGTGTTACATTAGATGTATTTATTTACAAAAGAATAGATTTTTATTTTTTTCCCTGGAAAGTTGGTGGTGAACATGGAGCTTTTACAGGAACATGCCATAGAGTCTGACCAACCGGGCAAGGCTCACATGCGCCTCTCCTTTTTATGGATTGTTAAGGATGCCCGCGTGGCAGGCATCTTAGTTTAGAACCTGGGCGCCGCTGGCTTGTTCTCTACGATGAAGCATCTGAAAGGGGGGCGGGGGAACATGGCCTAAAATGCCAGCCTACTTTGAGGTCCCAGTAATCAGCCTGGCAGCCGCTTCTTGGACCCCTACACAGCTTAATGGCAGGTCTATGAAGACCTTGCAGCAGGCCATGCGTTACTGGACCTGCATCATCTTTGAGGCCTCAGTAATCAGCCTGGCAGCCGCTTCTTGGACCCCTACACAGCTTAATGGCTGCTCTCTGAAGACCTTGCAGCAGGCCATGCGTTACTGGACCTGCATCATCTTTGAGGCCTCAGTAATCAGCCTGGCAGCCGCTTCTTGGACCCCTACACAGCTTAATGGCTGCTCTCTGAAGACCTTGCAGCAGGCCATGCGTTACTGGACCTGCATCATCTTTGAGGCCTCAGTAATCAGCCTGGCAGCCGCTTCTTGGACCCCCTCATAGCTTAATGGCTGCTCTCTGAAGACCTTGCAGCAGGCCATGCGTTACTGGACCTGCATCATCTTTGAGGCCTCAGTAATCAGCCTGGCAGCCGCTTCTTGGACCCCTACACAGCTTAATGGCTGCTCTCTGAAGACCTTGCAGCAGGCCATGCGTTACTGGACCTGCATCATCTTTGAGGCCTCAGTAATCAGCCTGGCAGCCGCTTCTTGGACCCCTACACAGCTTAATGGCAGGTCTATGAAGACCTTGCAGCAGGCCACGCGTTACTGGACCTGCATCATCTTTGAGGCCTCAGTAATCAGCCTAGCAGCCGCTTCTTGGACCCCTACACAGCTTAATGGCTGCTCTCTGAAGACCTTGCAGCAGGCCATGCGTTACTGGACCTGCATCATCTTTGAGGCCTCAGTAATCAGCCTGGCAGCCGCTTCTTGGACCCCTACACCGCAGAATGGCTGCTCTCTGAAGACCTTGCAGCAGGCCATGCGTTACTGGACCTGCATCATCTCCGAGGCCTCAATAATCAGCCTGGCAGCAGCTTCTTGGATCCCCTACACAGCTTAATGGCTGCTCTCTGAAGACCTTGCAGCAGGCCATGCGTTACTGGACCTGCATCATCTTTGAGGCCTCAGTAATCAGCCTGGCAGCCGCTTCTTGGACCCCTACACCGCAGAATGGCTGCTCTCTGAAGACCTTGCAGCAGGCTATGCGTTACTGGACCTGCATCATCATGCACACTTGCCGGACCATTATTTCTAAGATAACACGCAGTACATGCTTGGGTTTGCAGACATCCTTCAAGATAATAAACATAGCATAATAACACAAGATAACCTGTGTATTTACAGAGTGCAAGTCCCTGCCCCCACCCCTCCGAGGAGGTAACCTTGCGGCTAGACTCCACTAATGACTATTCCCCTCCTCCCCCCCCCCGCAACAGCAGCTGCTGGTATTAAACCTGTGGCAGTGAGCCAACACGGATCCCAGAGATGGACCACACACCCACCTCTGCACTCCTTGAGACAGAGGCAGTGGCCACAAGCTGCCTAGATCAATTGAAGGCGAGTTCCTCCAAGGGAAAGTTTGATACCACAGTACATATGACCCCCCCAAACACCCTTCCTACCGAGAGTGCAAACAAGTTTAATGGCCGGGACACATACCGAAATTGTGCAAGTACCTCCTACAGCTAAACGTACAAGCAACACAGAGGTAACCCAAACATTTTGAAATGGGCGTGTTTGTAACAGGTTAGGTTGCATCGTGCTCTAAATGGGTGCTGCCCTTGGGGTGGAAGACAAGTGGTCCCCTTTCTGGCCATATGCCTTGTATACAATCAAAAACACAAATGTCAGCATTCCAGAATTCTGACCAGCATTTCAGAAGAGCAAGCGACCAGACACGGGCCATCCATTGAAGCAGCAATGGGATCTAGAGCAATAATTGGCGCGAGTCAATTTCTCCTGGTCAAGTAGATCCAGCTTTTCCATGAACATTTTCCAGCTGAGTCCTTGGCGAGGAGGGGGCGTCGAGGGCCACTGGACACTTTTTGTGGGAATAAATAATATTTCAAGGAGTGGTCTCCACAGAAAGAACTGGGTGAGAGAATTTAGGCTAAAACTTGTTCACCAAAATAAATTACTGTTGTTGCACAAAGATCTAATTGCACGTGTATATCTATTGTGTATCTATTGTTAATCATGACCTGCCATTAAATATCAGCCTAGTATTATCCCTCATTACTTATCAGGCGCGCCTCTTTAGGACAAACACCACCGTTTTCTCTTCTAATATTCTCATGACCCATTTGTCAGGCATATTTTCTTAGTCCACAGGATTATTCACCAGACATGCCAGCATGCCCCATTCCAAGTCCAGTGCTGTTTTTTTCTTTGCATTCTGGGACTTGGAGTCCTGTGTGTATATTGTGGGGAAATCCAGGACAATAAATCCGAGAACGCAAATAAAATAAAAAGACTGGCCTAGCATCGCCCAAATTCAATATGACATATTGGCATGTATGAATCATAGTGAGTAAGTCAGTAAGAATGACTCCCGGTACATCGGTTACATTCCTTCCTTCCAGATTTCTTTTCCCAGAATTAAGTGGTAACCCATTACTGGTTATATGATATGATAGGTTATTTATAACGCAATACCCAGAGGTTCCCAAGCGCGGACCTGGGGATCGAACCTGTGTTGCTCCGTGTCGTTTTACTTCCAAGGCAAGCACGTTGCCCCCGAGCTATCCTCCCGAGATTCGGGCTGTTAGGCCCTGCTGTAGGTTGGGCCCTACAGCAAAAAAAAATCAAAAATAAATACTACTCCTTTGATTGGAGGTTCTGTTTTAACCTCGCCACCTGAATCACTAGACTCTGTCCGCCCCTCTCCTTCCTGCACCCCTGTACCCCATCCCTGTGCCCCTCTGTGTACTACCCCACTGTATAGCTGTTCTGTTACCCCTGTAAAGCGCTCTGTTGCTTCTCGAAAGTTAGGCCCACGCTAAATAAAAACAAGAATTATTAATGAAGGGCTTTTTGTAATCAGACATAGGTTATCAGTAGATAAACTAAAGTAGAGGAAATAATGATTGTGCAATGTTAACATTACATGGCAGTATTATTTCAAGGTACAGCCGTGTCGATTTAAGTCACCCACAAAGTCAACATCATCTTTCCCTTTCCGAACGCCAACAAGCAAAGGATCACAGTACATGCATTCAAGCGAAGAAGTCTCTTGGTCTGAGTGGGCAAGAACATAAAAAAATACCCTAGGCCCCTGTATGGGACGCTGAGAGCGGCCAGCCAATCATCACCTTTCAATAACAGACCACAACCTGCGAGCCCCAAGAAGCCTGCCTAGATAAAAAAAAAAATTTAAAAAAAAAAAATCACCAAACAAACATGAAACACGTTCCCGCTGCAGTCTAAATAACCACATCTGCAGGCATTGGTCACAATTCTTTCATTCCCATTGGGACAGCATGTAGGCATATTGAAGACGCCCACCGCCCGCTCTGCTCTTCCCTTCCGGACTCAGTCCATCCCACCTCCTACTGCCTACATACAGTGCAGGCTACGCTCTTCTAAGAGTCTACCCTCTTTGCATTGCCGAACCATGAAAGGGGGGAGGTCTGTCCTATATGGGCTACAGTGGTGCTGAAAGGCCTGTGCCTAGGTGGGATTACCCTGGATCATGCTCTTTTCTTCAGGCACCTTTTGTATTCTGCGCAGAAGAAGGGTTTCCAACAGGAATTAATCGTATGAATCGGACGCTATGATTTGGAGTTTGGGGGCCCTTCTTCTGTCTTATGTACTTTCTCCTGGTCCCACCAGAGATGGAGAAATCCCCTTCGTACCATACGACCTTTTGTATTCGGGTCATGGTTACGTTTTTAGGTCTGGTAAGCGAAGGGGGAACACCCATCTCTTCACCCTATATGCACTTGCAATCGTACGCCAACAGAGCACTTCGGCCACAGTTCTGACAACCGCTGCAGGTTTATAATCGGTTTGTGCACAGTTTGATATTTTAGGTTAAAACATGTGTTGTCATCGTCTTCTTTCCTTGCAATTATACCCTCGCCTCCTATGGGTGAAGTTTCAGACTTTTGGCGGGGCGTGTGGAGGGACGCTAGCTCTAAGGAGAAAACTCGAATTAGAGACACGGATAGTACTGGGCAGTGCAGTACTTTATAGCAAATAAGAGAAGCCCATTGAGGTCATGGTGCAAAGGACGTGGGCTAAATGGTGAAGGTGGGTCAAATCAACACATGCCGAGCATGCCGGTTCCACCTGCTCCTCCGTACATCGGGTCTCTCAAACGGCCTCCAAGCATTGGCCCGACGTTGCCCAGGAGTTCAGCTCTTTGGACTGGTACCGTGACAATAGATTCACTTAGTGTAGAGGGCTGGTTCATGCTTCTGAGGTTTGCACCCAAGCTGCCTGGCCCCTCTCCAGCACTGCTACTGGAAGCAACTGAAGACCAAGGCAATCCACCCAAACGCCATCTCCAATGTGGGCAAGCACCTTTCACACTGATCTCAGCACATTTGCCGCACGTGCTGGTTGCAGTGGTAGTACAGGCCGCCTCATGAATTTGTAAGGCAACAAACCAGGTGTTAGTCCTATGTCCTCCACTGGCACTTTTCAGTACACTGTTCCAACAATCCCCACCCTTAGCCGTCCTAGCGCCTTGCTGTTCTAGTCATCCTCCTCCTTCGCGTTCACACTCTTGCGCTCTGCAGGTTACTGCCCTTCCTCTGCCTGTTCCTGGGCCTCACTTGGTCTTCCAGGAAGCTTGGTTCAGGGCCTCACTTCTGCGGTCTCTCCTACTTCCTGGTTTTGCCCCCAGCCTCGCTGTGGAGGCGGCACTTGAGCCTAGCTCCACCTTACGGCTTCCCTCCACTCCTCCGCTATCCCACGTGTCTGCATGCAGATCCTTGCTCACCGATGCAATGTCCATGTTGCATGGCCTTGGTGCAAAAGGTCGAGTTTCCTCCGCTCTTGCGAGGCTGTGTCACGTGGCCGTATTCCTTTTCCTCCCCACCATTGCCCTGTGCACTAGGATGTCTACCTGAAGTAAGAGTTGATCTTAGACGGTTCAGCCTCCGTTGCTTTGTAAACCATGGTACGTTCTAACCACATGCTTGTTAGATATGTAGCAAGCGGGGGTGAGGCTTTTAGAGTCAAGATCGGATCTCACCGACCTCATCCTCGGCAACGGCTTAATATTAATGTCTGTGCAGCCTCAATAGTGTACATTGCACTCAGCCACCGTAGCTGCTCCCCGCACTCCCTGGTGTGGGTAATGCCCATGTGACATTCTATTGTAGGGGCATGGCTGGTGTCTCGTTGACTACCACTTTGCTGTGGTTACACCTGAATGTCCAATTCGAGCTTTCCCCTGTAGCCACTTCTTCCGAACCATGGGGAGTGCCTCAATGTGATCTGCCTCAGACCCTAACCCTGCCTGCCTGCCTGCCTGCCTGCGAGACTGGATCATTATTCAGTGTGCTCTGTCCCCATCGCTAGTGGGTCGCTTTGACCCTTGCCCCTGCCCCATCCCCAGCAGGATCAGTTTGAAACCCACTGCAATACTCGATTAGCTCCCCGATTTTTTAAAACCAGTTTTTACCTTTATTTTCCTCCAACTGATTGCATCTTCAAACCAGATATGAAAAAAATGCAAATAACTGCTAAACTGAACCCCAGGATGGCAATTGCTGACACTGATGTTAACATTACATGTAAAGAAAATGCAACAGACCTGCATGCTAACGCGTTAGCCCTGTCCATGACTGACCCCCATGTTATCTGAACTCTCCCCCCTGCCCCCCCGCAACTGCCCGAGGAGCTGGTGGTGGCACAAGATGGCATATCCTCCACAACTTGACCGCGAGTGAAGGTGGTTAGACACATCCATAGGAATGGTTCCATTATGCGCCAGGAAACCAGAAGAATCTCATGGTTTTTAATGCTCTCCCTCCATCCCTCACTCACTATTCTTACTGCTTTTAAGGCTTGTTAGGAACTGCAGGCCCCTCCAAAGCTCCGGATCTCTCGCGCCTCACAGTACTGCCTCCGAACACCAGTCCCTCCTCCCCCGGGGCGTTAAGCCACCAGGCCCAGGCAGCGGTACCTGCATTTCATCCCGCCGCGGTCCAAGACATTAACATTAACTCCAGGTTGGCTAAAAAACACGCTGCTCCATATTTTTGACGTTATTGAGGACTCTTTGGGATAAAGGACTCCACCGACGTGGTGGATACTTCGGTGCCTGCTGGATATTACATCCATGTCAGTAACAGATTAAACAAGGCGGGCTGCTCCAAGCTCCAAGCTCCCCAATGGATGTCCCCACAATAGGCAATCCATCCTTTCAAAGCGTACCTTGAAAATGTTTGTTAAACCCAAGCATGTCTCCTTATTGTCAGGATGTCCCCCTCCTAGTGAACCCCCCCGCCACCCTCTATCCATCGGTCTGATTACATTGCCTTTCACCAGAACATCTTTAGCAGGTGTCAGCGATTTTCAACATTTGGCTGCCCTCTCCAGGGACTCAACAACCCCTCTCTTCTCAAACTACTGCGACTCTTTGTCCCATCAATAGTTGGTCTTCTGCACCCAATTATTTTGTGGGTCATGATTTGCCCGACAACCTCTCAAAAAACATGTCCCCTCTCCAGCATACCTGCGACTCCTCTTCCTGATCGACCCATTACCTACTCCTAGAGAATAGGCAACCAGAGTCCCCGGACAACGCTTCTCCTGCTTCGATCCATGAAACGAGATGCCCCCATTCACTACTGCAACGTTCAAGCCCCCAACCATCATGGATGGTTTATCAGATGTCCCCTCCAAACTCCATAACGAGGCCACTTGATCTCCTAGCCCCCATTGTCAGCTAGAAACAGAAACCACCTTAATAACTGGCAGTACACTAAACTTGCCCCCCTAAAAAGGGAAACCAGAGCTCTGGAGCATCACTGGAGGAAACCCCCGGATCTGGAAGACACATGGATCAGTTTGAAATCTAAGAGGCTATTCAATAACAACTTAACATCAAGCTGAAGAGGGAAACATAAAAGTTTCCGATACAATCCATCTGCCCAGGCTGCTGACTCGCCTTCAGACACCTTCTGAAAGCATTGCTGTTTCTGCTGCATTACAAGACCCTGCCAATAACACAAAGTCACCATCAAAGCAATAGAAGGGACACACTTCCAAGTCTACCTCCTCTGCCTTTAAACATTTTAAACATAAAATCACTAATACGATTAAAACGAAGGCTTTGTTGGAGTAGGCCTTCCCCTTTCCAGCCATCGTTATAGAAGCTCCTTCATGGGCAACATGGCCGACTGGGCCATTAGCACTGGCCCTTTTCCTCAGGTCTTAAAGACTTGCACTTCTCTGCTTCTGAAGAAAACCACCGATGACCCCAGCCAGACTCGACAACTGCTGCGAATACACAAGCCATAGGAAAGGTACACACGAAAACGGTTGCACGACAATCCCAGTATTAAAGAGAGTCAAACAACCCCCGCCACAATCACCACGGGGGTTGCCAAGTTGCAGAGGGACTGGATCAAATCTGACCTCCTGCAATCGCCCGATGAAGGGCACCCCAGCCATCATGAACCACGATGCTCCATTAAACCACGTGAAAGGTTGGAATTGCTGGTTGTGCTCTAAACTGGATCTCGACTCCATCATTGAAAAACAAAGTAAGGTCTGCGTTTCCGCCCCAAGTGTTTGCAACCGTCAGGTCTCGCAAGGTTTAGTTTTCCGCCTACCTTGCCTTGACGCTTCACTTCCTTGCTGACGTCATCGCTCCCTTCTACTAACAAAGCTGTGCTGAACACACTGCGATTGCAGTCACATTGGGAGGTGCAGAGCCAGACCACCTCTTATAATTCACTCTGCCGTTATCCCAAATGACAGCAGAGGGCGTATGAATCGCAATAATATACTGTGCATTACTGGATGATAACAGCAAATCTCTAAATGCCCCTAAAACAGAGTTGCATGTACTTGCGCTCTCCCCGCCTTCTCCCAGTCACCTGGCCTGCCACTCTGGGCAGCCCTCCCAGCATTGTCCCTTCATCTAGTCATTATGCACGTAACGCGTGACGGACACAGGGGCCAATAACATCAACTGTGCACGGGGCAGAGCACCACGTCTGCAGGTAACCCATGTAGTCCAATACAAGCAAAGCAGCACTGGGCAGAGCACCTGCTGCAAACACCTGTGTGCAACCCGAAGGACAAGTAGTCCAATGCCAGCAAAGGAGCACTGGGTTCAGCACCTGCAGCAAAGACCTGCAAGTAGTCCAATGCCAGCAAAGGAGCACTCGGCAGAGCACCTGCTGCAAACACCTGCAAGTAGTCCAATGCCAGCAAAGGAGCACTGGGCAGAGCACCTGCTGCAAACACCTGCAAGTAGTCCAATGCCAGCAAAGGAGCACTGGGCAAAGCGCCTGCTGCAAAGACCTGCATGCAACCCGAAGGACACGTAGTCCAATGCCAGCAAAGGAGCACTGGGCAGAGCGCCTGCTGCAAAGACCTGCATGCAACCCGAAGGACACCTGCATGCAACCCGAAGTACAAGTAGTCCAATGCCAGCAAAGGAGCACTGGGCAGAGCACCTGCTGCAAACACCTGTATGCAAACCGAAGGACACGTAGTCCAATGCCAGCAAAGGAGCACTGGGCAGAGCCCCTGAAGGATACATGGTTCAATGCCGGTAAAGGAGCACTGAGCTGAGCAACGGATGCAGACTGTGCCAAATGCACTTCACAAATTGTAAACTATGAAGTTGTGACTTACTTTCTCCTCTTTTGTAGTGCAACAAGAGGAGTGCCACAGAGTTGCGGGAATTACAATAGTAGGTTGTGCGAGACCTTGACCATGCCATCTTGTTCAGGGCCGGCCTTGGGGGCAGCAGCGCCTTGGGCGAATTGGCGCCACCCCCTTCCTAGGGGGTGTGGCCAAGGAGTGTCACTTTTTCTTCTTTCTTTTTTTATAAACCTCTTCGCTCCGGCGAAGAAGTAATTCTATGAATAGGGTGCATCAGCACCCTATTGTTCCTAAATGCACTCCGCTGCTGCGGGCACATTGACTAACAATGAGGCGCCTGCCGCCACTATGCAAGCTCGGGCGAGCCCCTGAAATACTCCCCCGAGCTGGCATAGTGGCAGGGGGCTTATTGTGGTTATTTGTTGGTCAAAGCGCCTTCTCCCGCTACACCAGCTCGGGGGAGCCCTTGAAAGACTCCACCGAGCTGGCGCCCCGGGCGGTCGCCCGGCTCGCCCCCCACTAAGGCAGGGCCTGATCTTGTTCCTCCTGGAATGCGTACCAATTTCATTTAGTCTAGACCGGAAGTGGTGCAGCGTGCCCCATGCTCAGGAAGCCTGATCGCGAGACCAAGACTAGACTTGAGCACAAGCCATCCGATCTGCCAGGATTCCGGGTCGCAGACAACCCCTGTTGCAATGCAGCTTCATTTAAACGCAGCCATGGTATTTAGCCTTTTTGTACGGTGGGTCATGCAACGACTTGGTATTCCTCTTCCAACTGCCAGGTGTCCTGAATTTCTTCTCCACCCCCAGCCAAGGTCCACAGAATGTTGGCTTCAAAGTCAGCTGAAGTTCACACGCAATTGGTGGCAAAAAGACACTTAGCAAAAAGACTAAAAAAGGGCCATCGACAGAGCTGCATTGAAAATAATGCAGACAAAATAAATATTGAAACACTAGTCCGGACTGAATAGTCTTTTTGTAATTACATTTGTTACTGACTACTGCACCTAAAAGCAGAACCTAGGCTGCAAGGCGGGAAGAGGGGCAGGGGGGAGGAGAAGGGGGGCGGAGGCGGGAAACGGCAGTCATCGTTTGAATTGAGAGGACGGAGGCACTAAAGTGAAAGAGCCCTCCTCAATGGGTGAAAATAAGAAGTTTAGGGGCACATCTTAACACAGCGGGAGGCGCTCAGCAATGTATTCCGTTCATAAAGTAGCAAAGTTAGGCTTGCTTTTTCCCCGCGGCAGTCTCTTGCTGATTATTCTCAAGGCCAGCGACTACCGTTCGAAAACAATTGCACATAGTGTCCAGCGATCTGCCCGGGACTTGGCATTAACAGGATTGTGATGCAGGCCTAAGGTCTACTTTTTAGTGGCAAGCACATCAAATTGTCCTGCAAGGTCACATCGGAGGCCAACACTTTTTGTGAGCTCTGCTGGCAAGGATCATGGCCTTCTATACACAGGTGCTCTACGCTGACCAGGGCCTGCTGAGGGGCCCAAGAGGACCGAGTCTCTCTCCACTGTCATTTGCAGTTCCTGCTGCTGTGCCAGCGGAGCAGAGAGGGCCCCAAGATCCAAAAGGATGGGAGAGTAGTGTGTGGCAGGGCTCTGGACCGGTTTAAGGAAGAGCACCCTACAGGGGAGTACCGACTATGGAATCCCTCTGCTCTAAATGCAGAGCATAATCGACCTCCTGTGCCATTCCAGGTGTTCATTTGGAGAACCCCAAACAAGAACTTACTTTTGGATAAGAGAACTATATCTAACCACTGTTAAAGATTAAAGGTTGAGAAAAAATCCAGGTAACAACCACAGGGAACAGATTGAAGAAAAGGATCATGCAAGGACAGTAGAGGCAAACTAAAATAGACGTCCCTGTCCCGAGCGGAGAGGCTCCAAACTAGACCTACATGGAGATGCTGTCTCGTCCATTCTGCAAGTGAACTGGATTATTTCAACTTCGCGCTTGCAGATTATCGTCTCTTGACTAAACAAGCAGGACGACTTTCAGTGGCATGCAATTATGAATATCCCAACACATCAAGGTCCAACTTTACATCTGCTCCCGTGTGGATCCAGGCCCCCTGCAAACCATGGGCGGGCAGGATAAAGCTAACAAGGCACCCTTCCAATTACCAGCCGATCAGTGCCCACAGGACATTCAGTTCAGGTGTTGCACAGCAGCAGTCCCCACTCTCACTCAGCAAAGGGGATGGAATATATTCCTGCCGCTTTAGATTAAAATATGCCAGACTGCCCGAGGAAGAGACCCGTGTAGTCTTGAAAGCCATCCAACACATGGAGTTAGCCTAATAACGCCATCATCGCTGCAGATCCCCATGTGGCTTTTGTTTGTTTGTTTGTTTTATTACTTATATTGCGCACCAGACCCAAGGGTATTAAGGCGCATTGCATAAGACATCTTAAAGTTTGGTTACATAAAGAGTTTAAATACAAAAATTGAGCAATAGCTATACATAGCAAAACAAATCAATGGCATATATACATGTGGTGCCAAAGGTAGGCACTCGTAGGCACTAAGAAGAAGCCCTGCAAGCAAGAGGATCCTGTGGGTCAATGAATATGTAGAAGTATACAAGATGGCCAGACAAGGGTACTCAAGGGAAGAATCAATCTTAGTTGGTATAGGGCCTGCCCTTATTTGTCAAGGGGCCTCATTACACGGACGGCGGTAAGGGTTAACGGTCACCGTTAATGGCAACGGTGACCGTTAACCCTTACCGCCGTACAACGAGGTCCCTTAGCGGGTTGGTGCTTTAACGCCTGCCTTTTGCAGGCGTTAAAAACCAACCCGCTAAGGGACCTCGGAGCTAATTACGGCACCGCAAAATTGCGGTGCCGTAATTAGCGCCTTCCCCATTCCCATAGAGCCCTATGGGGCAGAAATGGGAATGGGGAAGGCAATGGCGGAAGGGGGATTTACCGCCCCACCAACCTTGGAATGGGGCGGTAAATCCCCTTTCCGCCAAGGCGGTGCCGGTAATTTACCGGCATGGTCCAGGGTGCTAATAGCACCCTGGATCACCGCCTTCCGTGTAATGAGGCCCAAGGTCTTTAATCCACCTTATAAGGTTCTGTCGGAATGTAACGGAGGGTTGATCTGATCGCAGTGAGTGCGGTAAGGAGTTCCATAGTTGAGCTGCTTTGAAAAACACACGCAACCTGCACTGTTTGTCTGGACCGCAGAGTATTCCGACATCTCTCTGGAAGATGTACAAAGTGACACTCTAAAGCAGTGGGGTCTGCAACCATTGACTACAACTCCCATCAGCCCTAACCAGCATAATCAACGGTGCGGCATCATGGATATCCTAGTCCAAAACACCTAGAGAGCTGCAGGTTTCAAACACCCGCTCTTAAGTTACACAATTCTTATTGGAGAGACTCCTCCTGCAGACACAGGACTGTAAGGAGGGAAGATAGTTCAATGGAGAAGCACTCCATGAGGGAGGTTGCATTTTACAGGTGAAAGGCTCTCTTACTGGGTTAACATTCATTGCTCACAATTATTATGTAGATTACGGTCGCTCAAGTAAAGTAGGGTTTTCCTACGAATGTTAACTCAACAAAATCAAATTGTACAAGGGACTACAAATAAATAAAATGGCTGTTCTAAATCATATTTAGCAATTTAGCGGTTTTAACCTTTCGAATGAAAACAATACACAGCCTATGTTTAAAGTGAAAACAGAAACATGTTTTGTTGTTTTATCTTTAAAAACCGAGCAGAGGCGATGCATTTTTTGCGCATCCTCACTCCACTTGCAGCAGGGAGGGGAAGACACTCTGCTTCCTGTTTGCAAGGAGAGCAGGATAGTCTCCACCCTCGTGATGTTAGCAGGTCTCCTAGACAATACACAGGGGGGCTACACTCCGGGTAGGACTGCGGCATAAAATGGTCTCGTGCACCAATGAAAAAGTGTCCCACAGTTGCAAAAGGCAATTAATTCCTTTTGTGATAGACTGTTTGAATAATAATCAAAGGGGAGTTTAATCCAAAAAAAATGTAATGTACATTGTGCAATTTAGAGAATATTTATTCAGCAACACTGGTCAACACTACTAGCCATATAGTGAAGTAACTCATGAAACGGGCCCACATTGGCCCAAAAAGTGGCACACACTTATTTTGCGATTTTGGTTCGGCATTGCCCTATATGCGAGTCCGAGCCTAGCTACACTTCCACAAAAGTACCTTTACCCCTTTACTGGTGCATGCGTTTCTTTGCACTTCTAAGCACAAGCAAACGCATTCAGGGCGTATACGTCACGTTCTTCGGTCTGGGGATGCCGTGGTGACAAGTGCCTCGCGCAGCCTCAGCAGTACAGTAGCTCCAAAGCAGGACAATGCAAGGTAACCGACTAGGACACCGACGGATTGGCTTTGCACGCAGCGAATGAACGCCAAGCAGAGCGGCCGTACACGCTCACCGTGCTCTACCCTGTGCAAATCCCCCCAGTAGGTCTCATTACAAAACAGAATGCAGATCCAGCTAGAATCCGACCAGGACATTATGCGGTATCATTATTACAATAGCATGGCGGAACAGGACGTTCAGATGGAGTCATGTAATCTGTCAAATGTTTTCTCTGCACAGTTAAATCGTCGGGCTTGCCAGGCTTAACTAAAGCAGCCCGAGTAATCTCCTGCAGCAGATTGGCAACTGCACACATCATTGATGTATGTATGTATGTACACACACTCACTCACTCACTCACTCTCCCTCTCTATGTACAGCGTTTAGGCGTAAACGCGATAACTAACCAATCATCATGAAATCATCACAACGGCCTCCACATGAACCGACAGTCCAGGCAGACTATGCCACCGGGCGCGGCTTGAAGATAGTTTACAATAGTTCAGCGAAACAGGAACCTTCCGTCGCTCCAGAATCAGCCGAGAGGAACTGCTCTCCCGCGTTTATAGTACTGCGCGGTAATGCCTTCCCTTCTGAGCCAACTATGCTAAAGGGCTAAACGGATTTACACTACCATTAGAAGAAGAATTCACCAGGCCATAAATAAAGCAGAAGCGGCGTGAGGGCACAGGAAAGCGGACTCTTAAAACACTTAGCGGCACACGTTGGGTTGAACACCTCCGCTGACTTTCGGCAGGAGTGTTGGCTGAGGGAGGAACACTGTATACTCGACTGTACAGGGTGCACAGCAGTGACAGCCCACCCGTTACCCATGCAGCCCAACAAGCCTGTCATCCCCAACAAGCACCTCACAATCTCCCAATCCACCTCCCCTTTGTGCATTATCTTGCAATCAATAACAGGACACAATTATTTGTGGGTAGGAAAGGCTGCAGTTGCTTTATTAGGCAGGAGGCATTTTACAGGTGATCCGTTTCTACCATGCATACTCCGAGTTCTACATTGATGATGGGGTCCTTACAATGACTGTATCCCCATCCTAGGTTACCTGCACTTCTGCATGGCTTGCACCCTGCCTCAGTTTCTCAGGTCACCCGACATCTTCCGCCCTTGCAAGTTAACCAGATCTCCCACCCCCTAGCGATCTTACTCAATTTGCTCAGTGCATCCCCACCTCTTCATCCTTGCGGATTTCCCAGGTCTTACACCCTTTACACCATTGCTCAGTACTCCCAGGGGTCCCGACCGGTTACACCGTTCCCAGTTTCCTAAGCCTCCCAGCCTCTTACACCATACTAGGTTTCCAAGGTCTCTGGCCCTCATACCCAAGTCCTTGCTTTCCGATATCCTGCCCCTTGATCTTCCATTTACTTAGTATCCCAGGCCTCCTGACTTTTCACACCCCCACTTGGTTCCCCCAACCGCTTTAAGTTTACCAATTTCTATTTTCCCAGCCCATCTGACCTCCTCCCTCCACAACCTTCCTCATGCGCTTTCCTTCGTTCTTCTCCAATTTGTTTTCCCTGTTGTTCACCCAGGGCCCACCTCCCCATAACCCTCGTTTCACCCCGCTTTACTTGCCCCCACCCAGCCATGTCTCTCTGGCAGCAACCGCCATCAGGGAGGCCCCCCACTTCCTCTAGGGGGACTGTGGGTGTGGAAATATGCTGAGGTGCTTTGACCTCTTATACATTTCCCAGGTCTCTTGACTGCTTACATGATTCCCCGTTTCACAGGTCTCCTGACCTCTTACACCATCCCTCCTGGCCCAGGTGCTTTGACCTCTTACACATTTATACATTGCTACCTGGTTCCCTGACTTATCCAATCATTTCCCAGGCCTCTGGACCTCTTTCACCATTCCCCGTTGCCCAGGTGTCTTGACCTCCTGCACCTCTTCCTACTAAACCTGGGTGTCTTGCCCTCTTACTCATTTCTTCCTTTCCCTGGTCTCTTGACCTCTTACACCGTTTCCCGTTACCCAGGTACCTTGACCTCCTGCGCACTCTTTTCCATTCAGCTTCCCCCAAGCCAGCCCCACCCTGTGGTTGCAAACAGGACCCCGTCCTTACTTGTTTTACTCCGACCAGAAAATCCCGAATCTCACCGGGGAGCCAACACTGCTAACTTCCGCTGTCAGGTACCATTGACTATCATTTTCCTCCCACTTCACCTTCTTTCTCATCCTCTGTACGTTTGACCCTCTACCAACCCTGCGCTGATAGCCTTCCTACTTCTGTGCATGTCCCCACTGCCTACCACACCCCCCTCCCAGTTGCGCCAGCCAGAGCACCCCACTCCCCTGCACACACTTGCCATGGGGAGAAAGGGATCCAACCGAAGCACCCTACACTACACTAAACACGACTTGGTACTAATCTGTCCCCCCCCAAAAATTCCTGCCTGCAAATGATACTCTTCAGTTCTACCGCTATGATGCCTCATGTCACCGCCATGCATTCCAACTGTGGCCGTCCATGCTCATCTTTGCACAGGTTTCTGAACATTGCTGTGCGGGGTTAGCTAAGCCCACCACCATGGGCAGGTCCACTGCCCTGTGGTAAGTATCCCTCTTTTTTCTCATTTATTCCGTCCCCATTCAATATTTTCTATGCAAACCGCAAATAAACCTACCCTAAATGCCCATGGTCCTTTATACTACTCTGCTGAACAGTGAAGCAGCGACCCTAATCCACTCTTCAAATTTGAGCACATACCTTCCAAGCTTTACTCAGTGCAAATAGTTTGGATTTCAAGGCCTACAGTAATAAGATCTTCAAGAGTTTCCTCACAAAAGCACCAATTGAATAATAAAGCCTCGTGACATGTAAAATCCCTAATGGAACATAGTAAGCCAAAAGCATATCGTGGTAGCGAATGCACACGCCCACGAGGGTCCAGCGAGTGTTATGGTCGTGTTCGGGCTCAATGGTTAGCTCACAGACCAGCTGTGGAGCCTCAAAGATTTCACTGAGTCCCTGCCCACAATTCAGGAAGCACTATAACATCCACTGCCACGCGCATCAGGCACGCACATCGGGAAGTGTACTGTTCACTGGTTGAGCAGCTGAGCAGAACCTGTGCCTGTCCCCTTTGACTGTTAGCTGCACAAGAAAGCCGATGCAGTTTAAGACTCCAACCTCAATCTCGTTTCTAAGAAGGTAACACATCACCGCATATCCGACCAATTACGTGAGTTTGTTCAAACTCAGCTCCCCCTGCCAGATTAAAATGGGAACGGTTTACCCGGCCTAAGATAGATGTTGGTTCCTGACTTGCTGTATTAGACCCCAAGTAGTCCCCGAGTGAAAGTCGAACGATTCATTGCAGTGACAGCCTTTTGCCTGAAACTAAGACATGCACAAGGCAAGACCGGGTGAAACGTAGGGAAGGGCAATCCAGATAAGAGTTTCACTATAATGAACTCCACTATAGAGTGGTGTGAGGCACCGATAGCCTGTGTCAGTCATAATGCAGGAAAATGTGTGGAAAAAAAGGATAAGACTTCCCCTAGTAGACACGATATACTCTTGGTGCCACTGGTATTCACTAACAGAAGAGATAGCCCCTCTAGAGCTCAAGCACTGCCATTGCTGCGTCACCTCAGGAAGTGGGAGAAGGCGGTAATAGGGGGTGGGGGATGTTGTCCATTCTCTCTGCCCCGCAATCCCCCCCCCCCCCCAATTCCTATACATGGATGATGTAGATTCACTGCCTCAAACTATTTTCGACCAAATAGAGGGCAGAAATTGTCAGGGCCAATTCTACAAACATAATAGCTCCTCAAATATTCCAAACAGGTGAACTCATGATGCTGGCCCTGACAGAACACAATGAGGAGGTGGCAGAGGAGGGTATGGGTCTTAACTCAGTAACCAATCAGCAAGATCAGGAACATTCCACGGAAGTAAATATGCATCTTCTATTTCTGGCTATTGAAACAGCAGTATGATTGATGAACTTAAGACCCCATACCTCCCTCTTGTTAGAAATGTCTGGAACACTGAAAGCAATAAACTCCAAACAGGGGTTCAAGACTCAGGTGGGAGCTGTAGTCGCGAAGATGACAGCGGGTGGTGCCCCAGGTCTGCTTAAATGATACACTTATTATCACAACATTTTTGCAAAGTAAATATAAGACCCTGAGTAATAGGAACTGATCACCTTCAGATGGTAACCCATATAGAATGCCATTCTCAAACGTTTGATTTCTCTAGGGACCAGGAGCGAGGGTTCAACACTGTTGGGACCTTGTCTGGTCCTGCTTGACACCTAGAAGAACCTTGGTATCTTCTTACCAGCAGCTACCCTGGACCACTTGACGCTGGATGACGTGAAAATATACCTATGTGATGCTAACTGTGTGCGTTTGGCAATGTGTATAAATGTGCATTTGGACACATCTAGAAGACCCTAAAAGCATACCAGGTCAACGGACAAAACGTTTATTTGCATCTCACGGGGAAGTTAAATTTGGAGCACACCATGTAGTAGCTCCTTTTTCGACAGATGTAGCTCTGCTTACTGGTTGAAGCGGGATACCCAGCCGCTGCAGGTCGCTCCTGCCCGTGCAATCTTTATTTTGATATCTGCATTCATACTATGTCAGACCATAACTGGGTATTCACACAGACCCACTTCATAAACTCGAAGATGTGGAAGAATGCGTGAGTGGCAGCTCCGTGGGGCGAAAAAGCAAGCAGTGGCCATTTAAGACTCTTTCAAAGCCACCGCCTAACCACCCCATTCCTCGCGTGCTTATCCGCAATCAATGCAATTGGGTCAATTGCCTTTATGGTGAATTGTGTGAAGCTCCAGCGTTTGGTTCAAGCACGTGGCAGCAGCGAACCTGCAAGAGAAACTTGCTGGACACAGACAGACGCCATGTTACCATTGCGGCTAGTTTCACATGAATCATGGACACGTGGGGGGAAGAATTGTTGAGCATCTGTTCATCTCTCGAAATAAATGCAAGTGTAACTGGAGTTCTCCCCCGTATCCACCGTGTAGTGGAAACAGTTCACCATAGGCCATATATCTCACTCCTGGGAGTGGTTTGGGAATTGAACAGCTCTGGTCCCAAGCGCAGCACTGCCAGTGGCTACAGGAATGCATGCGAAAGTAACACGAGGTATTTGTACTCAGCAAGGAAAGCTAAATGGTCAGCACCACATGAATCTCCTATGGCAGGACCGTCTTAAATTGGGCAGGTTATCACTAATCTGGAGCCTTAGAGAGCTGGAAACAATAGGGCTGCCTGTCCTTGCTGTTCAAGTCACTTTTGGGAGAAAAAGTGGCCGCTATACCATAAACAGAACTCACCTAGAGGAGGGTCTCCTAAAGACAGTCTCTCCTTGCCACGGAAATAACCAAGAACCAACAGCAACAAGAAGGTTGGTATACTCAACTAGTCTTGTGTACCAAATAGTGAAATGACTATTCGGGCGAATACCAAATAATTGATCCAGCTATTCAACCAGATCCAAATAGTGAGGCAAATTGTATTTGTTTTTTTTTTTTAACCAAACATGTTCTAGAAGAAACATTTCATTGAATACAATCAGGAGACATTTTATTGCAGGAGTATTCATGCTTATTAATTGGACATAATCTTATTAAAAGATAAAATGATTTCAAAGAAAAAGATTATCCCCCATTGGGTGGATACAGCCAGGGGTGCCGAATGGATAATATTTCAGGGGGTCAGGGGGTACTTACACTTCAAATGTTGGGAGACACGCTAACTTCAGAGACTTTGGGGGAAGGACAACCTTACTTGTGTGGGGCATCCAACTTCTTTACGCATTCTATTGAGACTATTCTGGTGAAGCTTCAATGTAACAAGCAGTTAACTCTCTTCACGTCTGAAACCCCACACTTAAGGACTGCTGTAAAAATAAGCTGCCTCATGTCCTTTATACCCTTCCAATCACTCCCCAGCATGGAAGTACTAACGCCACATCACGATTTCAACATGTATGCATATGAATCCGGAGCCACCGCTCGGATCGACGTAACCCGCTTGGCTTGCCTGAAAGCCTGGATGAGTCAGGGCTCAGTGACATGAAGCATATCACATTTACCACAGTAGTATTAGCATGAATGCATGGTAAGGGAAAACTTGAGAGCTCTGGCAACACAAATGTTGCACATATTTACAAACACAGGTGGAGAATGTCAACTCACAAACACTGGCAAATCGGGCTGCCAGGTGCCTTGTTCCAATACAGTTTCAGGCACATCTACAAGCAGCATTTCCCCCTTTTTACACTTTCTTTTCCCATCGTGTCGCACCTCCATAGCTGTCTAACAATTTCTTGTTTTTACTTTTCGCCTTCCCATGTGAAAGTTCCCCTCTTCAAACTGCTCCCAGTGGCTGGCTCCTTCATCTGCAGTTAAAAACTCTGCCAGCTGATTTTAGTGACACATACAACATGTCACTGTTTGTATGCAATTCTTTGCTGATCATCATGTGAATTGGTGCTAACTTATGTGCATTCAAGAGCATAATATGGTAGCCACAATTTGCGCTCACTCTACAGAAACGTAAAGAATCAGGTGCTATTATGTGCAATAGTTTAGAACCACGTGGTAATTCTACAGGGTTCTGAATTTTTGGAATTCTTTTCTTAACGGGGGCATGTCAAGAAATTGATGGAAAGCACTGCAATGAAGTGTTGACATTTTAACAAGAAAAAGGAAGCGAAAAAGCGTTTTCCTAGAAAGCAGAGCATTTCCCAATACAGTTGCGTTGCCCATGGGATCTATGTGAACACGTTTGGCTGGACTTAACATGCGCCGTGTCATGAAAAGTCATGTGGAAATGTGCAACCCCTTTATTGGCGGAGCCTAGTCCTTGTCCCAGTCCAGCTTTGTGCTGTTCTGGTCCCTTTCCCCACCAGAATGAGTCCCGCTGCTGCTCTGGCTCGTCCCTTGAATGGTTTAAGTCACCATCTTCCTTTGTGTGGCACAAGCTGCAGACCTCAATACCTTTCAGAGTCGGCTGTCAGACGTGTGTCTGAAATTAGTGGATTTGTGTTCTCTGTACGGTCAGTTAATGTGAGCGATGCTTAATGCGGGCGTGAGGGGCTAGGAGGAGGAGGAGGAGCCACTTAAAAGCAACCACCACTCCCTACTTTCATCCTTCTCTTCAATGAACATTGTCAGAGAACAGTTAGCGCAGGCAGGGCTGCCTTTGAAGCTTCTTAAAGCACACTGTGCCAATAACATTGGGTAAAAGTACCAGCTGCACAGTGCCATGGCGGTAGCTTTGCACTCATCAGCGGGCTTTACGATGCCTCATTTCCCATTATATGCAGCTCCATGTATTACTGAAACAGTCTATCATGAAGAGTCCCAAACTGCAGGTTGTAAACATGGGCCACCCAAAGATAATGAAGGATTCCAGGCATGAAGGCAAAGAGGAAACTATTCAGCTTCCAGTGATAATTAATTATTCGGCCGAATGCCAAAGAGGTCATTTTACAGCCAGAATTCGGCCAAATACTCAAAGCCAAATTTCGGTACACCCCTAGTCTGAGTGAGGACCCCTTGCGCTCCCCTGCTCCGTGACGTAATTTGGTACCCAGTTGCCCCTGAAGCTGAACTGGACCCCGAGTGTTCCTGGCACTTTGCCTTTCCTTCCGCAGACACTGGTAGTGTGCCGAGGTTGGACTCAAGCAATGCTTGTATATGCCACACTCACCCCTGAAGCAGATTTATATGCACACCAGGCTCCATTCACAACTACACTACAAGGAGTAGGGCAGACTTACCCTGGTCTTGCACAGAAAAAGATACTCCGCTAAACAATTTACTCCCGACTTACACAGATACCATCAGTTACTCAGATGAGCTCCTTTTCTAAACACTTCTGCTAAAATGATCTGGGAGCATCGGATATTTGGCAATGCGCATTATGACAGACCTTAGTAGGAATGTGCAATGAGGCACTACGTAAAAAAATGATTCATTATAAAAGTAAATGTTTCCATGTGTTTCAAATTTGAAATTGAAGAGTACGTTCAAGTAATCGTGTAAAATAAATGCTATTTGGAACTTTACATTTTTACTTCCAGAAAAAAAAAACATGTGCGAATGAAGACTCAAAGCGGGTGCTAAATAAATATGAATAGAAAACAGATGGCACTGTAAAAAAACGCAAAACAGAGGGCCTCAATTATAATCAAATCAATGAAAAGACGCCCCTAACCCACTTCACAGTCAAATTACAATTGAATGATGGTCACCCTGATCTTTCACACTGTGGTGAACAGGGAAAAACCAGGCGCTCAGTAGCTGCAGCTTCCACCAATCCAGGCGGTTGCCTCGGGGATAGAGGCAGAGGGCATGCAGTAGACGGGGCGGTGGGAGGAGTTGTGAGTTTATGTGGGCTATGTGTTGATTGGTGGGTTGGTGCACATCATCCTATTGGATGGGGAAGCGCCTGCGTGGGTCCGCCCACGCTTTCAGTAATTAAGAAGAAGAAGAAGAAGAAGAAGAAGAAGGCAACATTAGTAGACAGTCCATTTCCGCAGAATTCATGGTGTAACCTTGCGGGGAAACGTTGCTTTCTGCTCGGGGGAAATGTGTCTGGAATAGGGAATCTGCAGACATTTCGGTGTCGCTTAGGGGAAAAATCCATGACATTTCCCCATAAAATATTGCGCTTTCCGTGTACATTTCTTAACACAGGTAACCACAGCGAGGTTAGTGAAATTTTCCAAAAGGGGTTTCAGCACGTGGACAATTCTCACAGTACCTTTTCAATACAACCAAAAAGACACATTGGTCAAAGTTCCCTCACCAACGTGGAGGGCGGATCTTTCCTTGGGATGGGGAAATGACTAGTAGCCCTGGCAGCCTGTGCTTCTGAGCCACAGCCCGATTAGTGGTTTTATCCCTCGGGGTAGCCCCACAGCGTCCCTACATCGACCATGGATTGGGATTAAAAGCACACGAAGATGTGATACCGCCGGGTCTGGGTGCTACCAACAAATGTAAGAAATAAATAAAAATAAACAGGACGAAACTTGGGCCACAGCGTCTGCAGTCCGGTATTTCTCACTGGAGTGCCCCCAAGATGTACAGAGCGTCAAGTACCCTGTAATAGCCAGCACCATTTTCCTCGCTTTGAGTCTCTACTCTATATTGATTTTTTTTAATCTAATTTAGTTTATCATTTAACAAAGATGCAAGAGATTTAACAATAAACAGATCAATACACATACAATCAAGTTTCCACATTTCGGCATCAATACGGTTTCAAAGAATGCGTTACAACAGACCATCAAAAAAAAAAAAGACACTGCATTCAAAGCTGGGCTGCATGGTGGCCCTACGTCAGTATAATGGTTACAATGCATGCCGCTCCACGGGTTGACGATCACTAAAATTACTGCATTAAATCATCATTAAAAAAGAAATCCATGGTCTCCATGCTCATACGCCAAGATAAAAAATCTGGTACTTCTGCTGAACCCACTCAGTTATCTGCAAGCTATAAAGTCTTAGTGTCTCAATCTCACTATTACACAATCGTTGGATACTTCCCGCTTGGTGGATATTCCTGCGTACCACAGACTTCTGCAGTTTTTAGTTGGACTATGAAATTGAGGAACGTTCCTGCTCTGAAAGTTATCGACATGAGCCAGCCAATCCCTGCTCTGAAAGTTATCGACTTGAGCCAGTCAATCACTATAGTCCTTTATAAAATTCCCCTGCGCATTGCTGAGCAACCAATGAGATCACATGTTCAGATTGGTCATTGGTTTGAAGCGTTTTTGCCTGCTTCAGAACTTGTGCCTCGGCTGTTTTCTTATGCCCCCAACCCCTCAGAATCAAAAATAAAGGGTACCTGGTAGAAATCTATGGTCCTCCAGGTGATTATACCAATGTAACAAAAAAGTGGACAAATAGATAAAGATGACAGAGTATTCCTTTTTCTGTTTCAATAATTCACAGAGAATGATTTTAATTCATCATATATCAATACAAAACAAAATTAATATCTAAAAAAGAAGCTCATAGCCTTTGAACCACCATTCATACTCATTCGTGCAAACAGACTCAAATGTTTCCAAAAACAGTGTCCTAATTCACCAGGTCATAAAACAATACAAATATAAACTTAAACCCATCCTAATTTTCAGGTGTGTCCGTCTGCATCTATTACAGGACATCTAAAAGTCAACACGCGTTTCGGTTGATATTAAGTAGGGCATCATATCTCTTGCCCTTCAATTCTGCCAACCTTCATCAGGACAGAGGTCAACTAAGCTATATGTTGCCTCTCAGGAGGTTGGGGTGAGCAGCGCAATCTAAAAAACAATAGTAAACTAATTACTTTCTTCGTAACTCAATGTCACCTTAAACAATTTACAGATTCAATTGATGTAAGAACAGTAACTTCTCGTGTTGTTACCCATATCTTACTCACCTCCGTTATACAAGTGTTGGAGGCGAGTATACATATTCTAGGATGATTCCTGTGTATGCTCTGTCTGGAGATAAATAATGGATATTCATAGAGAGCCAAAAAACAAACGAACAAACAGAGGGTCAAACAGCTTAACCCTGGCCGCACATACAAATCGCATTAGAAAGGTTTTAGTACTCACTTATTTAGTGAATTTATCATTACAGAAATCCAGTAGAAATCTTGTGGGTTTGTCAACATCTTCTTGATTGATCTATTTCAAAGTAGAGTACCCTTTTTAGTTATGAGCAGTACTCGTAAGTTTGACAATAGCATCTGCCTATAAATGCTAACACAGTTCATCTGTGTTCATTCTCATGCATATCTTACCAGGAGCCGGTGTGAATATTCACAGGTAATCCTATGTGTCAAAGGGTTGATTGTAGCCCAAAAACGTGAGGATATAGTAGTATTACTATCCTGTCTGCATTTGTGTTGCAGTCACAGACAAAAACGTTTGTTTCCAGTTCTTATTTGCCGTAATTCACAATAGTGTCAAGGACTCTGCTTCCCCTACTGCTACGTCCCGCGCTACTTGTGTGGATCCAATAAAGAGATCCATATTCCTGTTAGTGTAGCCATTCCTTGAATGCAGCGAGTATGGCTTATGTTCACATTACGATCGTGCATGACTTTCAATGGCAGCTTCAACCACGTAATAGCTGGTCAAATGTATTGTAGCCCTGCTAATCATAATATTGACATTGCTTGCACATTTTTTATTATTATTGTTTTTACTCTATGGGTGCCGTCCCAGGCGAGAAACAGTAAGCATGAGTGAAGCTACCTATTGCTGCCCATGGCTTGCTCCTTATCCCGACAACCGGCCTCAACATCAAATGCACCTATACTTTCACGTGTTAATGCGAGCCCAGACACGGTACGTTGAACATGAGTCAAGCTTCCCTGTGCGACTCGTGGCTTACTTTTTATTCATATACGTGGGGTAAACAGCTTACCTTCAGCTAAATGGAATGACTTCAAAGTTCCGTAGGGCACGTCCACAGCAGTAAATGCTCCCGCAGGACTATACGGGCGGAAAGGAAAACACTTCTAATCGCAGCACCTGATGTGCCAGTGAAATCATGGTCATGGAAAGAGGACTGTATGTTGTTTCCCGTAGTCAAAAGAGCGACTCCTGTCAATGCACCAAACATACAGAACAGCAAAAGAAGGGCCCTATGTGAAACTCCGTGGGTTATGCTTATACAGTGTACGAGATACGCTATGCACTCAGACAACCATATTGAATGTACCCTTGCACTGAAAGCGTGGAAGGATGCTGTATGGAAGGATGTCGGCACGCACCATTGAACATCGCGGAGCTCCGAGTAAAATTGGACGTGGGTAAAGTAATGGCATGAAGAAGCTATACAAGGACATGCTGAAACGATAAGAAAATACTTAGGGACAAAGCAACTGAAGTAATAAGAGAAACATGCATGAAACGACAAAGCAGTCATGAATGCAAAAGACGACAAAGTAACTTGCGAACCAATAAGTGTAAATACGCAGTAACGCATGGTAAAAAAACATACATAGAAGCTTGCTATACAGGAATATAGAAAGGTCTTAGTTGGAAAATGGACACCTGCGTGTGAAAATATTCACTTCAACAACCTCAGTAACAGATCAGGGTTGCAGAGTCAGGAGACGCTGGAAGAATAGCTTTGTGGGCAAAACAAAGAGGAGTCTATGTTGGCTTGGGATCAAGGATGCTAGTTTTTAGGAATAACAGCAAAGCACAAAGGAATGCAGGTGGATAAGCCATGGACAAGACATATTTCTCTTAGATTCAAAAAGAAAACATCTGCAAGAGCCAAGTATTGCATAATTAAAAGTGTATAAAGTCTATACAAGGTAGAGTGCACAAGTCTGAAAAGGCCAAGAGGAGCAATGACACTCAGTAAAATTAAATCAAATAGCAGTAAATAAGAGGCTGAAATTGATAATCCAGAAAGTATATGAGTTACTTTATTAGCTCTGGGCTGTGTTCTACAAAGTAATGCTTGGTGCAAAGTGTATAATTGTACCTGGGTTGGTTTATTAAGTGATTTCTGTAAGTGTCACTGCATGACTAGACATGGTCACCCATGAACTACTGATTGTATTCTAAAAGTATATATAACCTGGTTACTTCCAATTAAATCAAAAGTGGCTCTTTGGATTTCCCCAAAAAGAACAGGGAAGGAAACATTATAGTTGCCAACTAAATTCATTCCTATGGCCGCCAAAGAGTCCAGGCACGCTGCGCCTTCACTAAATCTCTTAAAACGTGTTCTGTTGTGTTCCCCCCTCGGGCATGTTATTAGCATTCACACTGTTCATATGTCTTTTAAATCGATTCAAATTTGATCTCTGTAAACTGGGTCATTTACCACATCATTTGTCAATGCAAACTTAATCGAAGATATATTAGAAACGATTCAGAGTGAATGCACCCCTTTCATTATTCACTTAAGAGGCCCTTTAGAGAGTTGCGTGATGATCAGGGGGTGTGCTTGGGGACACAAAACGATTGCATTAGAAATGGGTGCCCGCATTGAAACTGGAAAGGGGAGACCAGCGTTCAAATTCAGCAGCCACGCTACACCCGCTGCGCATAAACACAACCAAGAAAGAAAAGTCCATCAAAAAGAGATTGTGGCCGTGATGTTGCCGTCCTTTCAAAGAACGGAACTGCTATGCAGCACGTGAACCTGGGCCACAAAGGAGTCCATAACCAAAGAGATGGGCCTTGAAAATTTTCAGTGCTCTCAGGATGGACACAGGTCTTGAAAAGAAGTCTCATTTTGCTACAAGTCGATTATGTAGAAATACTCAAATTTGGTGGCAGGCAACAAGGCAGAAAACCAGCCTCCAACGGCCCTCCCCCAATGCCAAGTCCTGGTGGTTCGCATTTTGTGTGCGTTTTTATTTATTTATTATATTTATTTATTATTCTTTTTTTTTAATAGGCTTGCCACAGCCTATTACTATTGAAAACCCTTTCAGCCGGATGGGTGCCCAAGGAAACGAGCACTTTGCCTGGGCCAGCTTGTATTATCCTTCTCGCAATCAGAAAAGCCTCATCAAATTTGATCTTAACAAACGAGCAAAAGAAAAAACGCAGAGCACTAATGTTGTTTACAAGAACAAATGTAGCCGCACTGTCAGGGCCTGAACAGTGTAAGCCCCCAGCGACATCGGATAATGCCATTAATTAGCGGGGCCCGGTGAGCTATGCGTGCCTGGGCTGCGGCCATTCGGCCATACAGACGGGAGGGTCTCCGCAGCAAGTGCCGCGCGGGAACATGAAATCGATGGGATGGCGGACCAGACACGGGGCAGATGCAAAGCAGGCCCCAGTGCCGCTCAGACGGTCTGCCAGCAGGGAACAGCCACCCCCCCCCCCTGTGCGGCCAGGCCATGAAACGCCCAGCACGTGGATGTTGCAAACAGAGAACGCACCCGTAAAAGCAGCACCCGGCTCCGCGTTCAGTTAGCGAGGCCAGGCAAAAAATAATCCATGAACCGCAAGAAGTGACAGAACGTGCGGTTTCGACGCCATGATGTATTAATGGCGCACTGAATAAAGCGTGTCCACCAAACGCAGGGAAAGATCACACAGTGGCGGTAATCTTTTCCAGCTACCGTCCGTTAGGTATCCTTGGCCTACATTCGGCGCTTGAAAAAAGCCAAGTGGGAGATGGGCGCATGCATTCAAAGTATTGTGGGGCTGGCTGGGGGTATAATAATGGCGACGAGGGAGAAGAACCTATGCGATATGCCCCATTCCTAGCTGTCCCTCATTTTACAAAAGAAGGGAATAAGGAAAAGGAGGAAGCAGCATTCATCGCCGTGTGGAAGGGAGAGAATGGATGCCCAGCCCTAGCCGGCGGAACTTCCTTGGCCGCGGACCTCTGTGAAGAGGGTGCTCGTGTGGCCAGGGTAGGGGTCTTCCTGCGGCACCTGCTGCCAAGTGATTTTGTTTCCTCCCGCCTGGGGGAGAAAGTGAGCGATCTCCTGCTGGGGAAGGAAGCGCGGCCTCTGCCGCAACTGTAATGGTCTCCTGCAAGAGGTGAGTGGCCGATGGCCCCTGCAGGAAGCAGCGCCATCCTGCCTTATGCCATGCCACTGAAGCCCCCCCACTAAGATCCCAGGCTGTGGCGGGCCAGAGACCTGTGTTTCTCCACCTTGAGGGAGGGCATGACCATTCCCACCACCTGGGAGAGGAGGAACAGCCATGGCAGCATTAGCTGAGGAAATCTCCCGCCTAAGGAAACAGTAAAGAGCGGCCCACACCGCCGTTGCAATAATTAGATTATCTCCTGACCAAGGGGAGAAAAGAAGTGGCCGATCCCGGCCATTGTAATTATATCGATAAACCCCGCCCCGGGAGAGAGCGTTCTACCCCAGGGAAGCCTCGGGCCAAGCAAGAGCCGAGTGCCCGGCCCCCACACCTTAAGCCGTGGTATCAGCCTGCGTTCCACAGCCCAAGTCCACAGTGCAAACGGGGGCCAACCAGCGGTGGATAAAGAATCCGCTCTATGTCTGTGCAGCGTGGATAGGAGCATGGCCCCTTGCATGATCCCAGGCCGCTGGCAGTGGAAACAACGCAGCGCTCCATGTCGGCAAAAGTGAAGATGGCCCTCTACAGATCCCAGCGGCCTGGCAGTGAACTATGCCACAATAGAGTGCTCCGGTGTCGGAGCTGTGAACAAAAAAGCCCAGGTAAAATCTCAGGCCAAGAGGCGGTGACTAATGAGGTGCTCCGCGTCAGAGCGTGCATAGCAAAATGCATAGGATTGTCTGCAGATCCCGGGCCCGCAGTGAAATAAAAGTACTCCTGTCAACAGACTATCAAACCAGGAAAATGCTGCACAACACGTCAGTAATCCTGGCCAACCCAGTACCGAGTGTCTCGCAGCTGCACAACACACCAGTGCCAACAGCCCCATGCCTGGAAAGGGGAGTAAGAAGTGGCCCGCACCCTGCCACCAGGATAGGTTTACTTCTTGCCCACCAGCGACTACGTCTGCCTGCACCTACTATAGAGGTTCTACTCCTGCACCCTGGGCCGTGGACGGTGATTGCAAAGGAAAAGGGGAAAACCGAAAGGAGAAAAGGTTGCAGTTCAAATGAGTGCTTGTGCGCCCCTTATGTGCCACCAGGGAAAGGCGACCCCTGCCTTAGGGGGGAGTGAGTGAACATCACCCACCTGAAGGGGGGAAGAGACCAGGAGCAACTATCCTGCCGACAACTGGGCAACCTATCCGGTCCACAAGTCATTTACCTGGCTGCGGCTCTCGTCCCATGAGAGTGCACGTGCGGTGAGGTCAAGAGTACCGCAAAACCTCCTGCTGAGAAGTGGGGGCGTGAGTGACATGCTGCCACCCCTACCCTGTCAACACCCAGAGGCATTCCCGCCTGGGGGAGCCTGAACTTAAGTCACTTACTCGGACACCTGGTGGACTGCCTTTCCACCCAAGCAATGTGTGCATTCTTACCAGGCAACTCAAGGGTTCTCTAGACTAGTAGCTCGTGAACCAGGTAGCCAAGGCGAACTATAGAGCGGTGGCCCACCAGGCCTCGCAACGATGATCCGCCAACTTATCGGAACACATACTATATCTAATTTATTACAATTATGGGTTTGCTACTTTGGGGGATCAATGTACAAGCGTCTACTGGATCTTTAGGCAATGGTCTTGTACAAACACAAAAATAACAAACACCTGACAAAGAAATTTTAATATACTTTTGAAACTTTATATGTATTCAACTACAGAGGCTTTTGAAAGCACCGTCTTTAGCAATGTAACATGCGCATTGGCGACGTTCATAAAACGGAAGGCTGCAGGTTTGGATCTTTTAACTACAAACCTCTTAAAAGCAAGCTTAGCTTAGCTCCCCAGTTTATCCACTGTCCCCTAAACGCCGAGCCCAATGTCCCTTAAAGCGCACCAGAAGTTCCGCCATGGCTTCGATGGACTCCCGCTGATCCGGGATATAGCCACTTGCTGCATGTCTCATGCAGTGGAGCCATTTACATGATACATTGATGTGATGCTGTGGGGCGCCTGCGATGTGTGAAGTAATTCCTTTACTTGCAACACTGGCGAATTACCCATGGCGGCTAATCAGCCAATCCAATGCGGCAAGATCATGCCTACCTATTATTCCAAAGAAGCCAGCCATCCATCTCCCTTTCACTTCTCTGTCAGGAACAAACCCACTTAAGAGTCAAAGAAGTCTGGACTTGAAGATTTTGCGCAGGATTAAGCTGCACGATTAGTGTACGCAAGCTAATTGAGATTGTATAAAAATTGGTTGCGCACAGAGCAATCTTCCTTTCTTTCAGGCAAATTGTAACACGTTTTCTAATATGTCCTCGCTCCTGAAGCCGATTGTAGATCGTGGTAACTTTATTTTTGCTATACTCCTAAGTGAGTTACTCCGCTATCATCCGACTTCGCATTCTGGTTTCCCTTTCTTTGTCTTGTAATGTTTCTTTGTGTGCCCTGAGACCCATGGATGTGTGTGGCACATCATACAAATTAAATAAAAAAATAAAAGACAAGACGTCACTGAAAAAAGAAAAACTGCTTTTGAAACCAGGGCAAACGATTGCCAGATCATACAATGGCACCAGATAAAATGCCATTTTATACACACACGCCCCAAGATATAATATATGGGAGACCGATATCGCTCTAATGAAGCCTACAGTTTATTGACTTTTTGCAAGCATGTTGCAATATCCCATCTGGCTTGCCATTAGAATGTAGAAGAGGCCATTTCAGTCAAAGAGCCACGAATCACAGAGCCACCTAGTAGCATGCTTGCAGGTTCACCTCCAGTGCAGAGCCGCGCAGCAAAGCATCGTCTGCTCTATTTGGCAACTCTATTCGTGCACAGATGCATCAGCCCACGTCCAGCAGCTCTCCTGGATGCAAGAGCTGCACGTGCACTTCACTCTCATCATGGATTGTCCGTTTGGTGGGGGCTGTGGGTGTATCCATCTTTTGAATATCCTGTTTGCTCATATGGGTGTGTGGTGTATGTGTGGCGGAGGTTTGGGGGGATGTGGGGTGGGTGTGTAAACTCCAGACCCTGTGGTATGCCAGCATCGGTGTGTCAGTGCAAATATTCTCCCAATATGCATATTTTTCCCCACATACAAACTTGCTGTGTTGTTTTAAATATTTATTTTGATTGTATAGTTGCTTTATTAAAACCTTTATAAAAAAATAAAATCAACACTGACACGTAGTTGAATTACAATATCAATTGCAGTTAATTAAAAATATTGGTGCACAACATCACACTTTCATTAATACATATTCTAATATACAAAAAACTGAAAACGACCCCCCATAATGAACCATTGCAGTTCATTTTCGATTTTCAATTGAATCACCCACTCCTGAAGGGCCAGGTTTCTCCCACGGGTTACATTTTCATAATAAAGCGAATGAGTGCAATCATTATCCTCAACTGTCGCCCTATTACAGTTAAAGTCAACGACACATATTTGGAAAAACGAAATGAGGTGTTTCCAAGTCTCTCAGACAGCTGGCATTCTGCAAAGGCGACGGCCTCTCAGTTCCTTGGACAGTCACCCCATTGGGCCCCAAACCTCCAGAGTGTGTAGTGGGCTCAACCCAAGTCTCATACACATCAGATGATAGTTACTGTTGTGAAAAAGTGTTAGGTAACTGAATAGTGTTGCAATTCCTTATAGCATTAAAGTATTCTTTCAAGGAAACATACGAGTTAGAAATTCCCTCCGTTTTACCCAGTGAAATTCACGTATTTTTTATTTGACTAACTGGGGTTACCTCCAAAAGGTCTTTGTCACAACCAGATTCCCATAAGGCATCCTTGCATTCCTTCCTAAAAGAATTTAACACAGCCGATGATCTCCCCCCCTAACAATTCTTTTAAAATACTGTATATAGATGCAATATAATCACTTTCCAGTTAATAACTAGTGACGATAGTGACTGCCATTCCAGCTCCAATCTTACAACTGCCTTCGCTGTGCATTTAGGACGGCCTGGTGTTGTTTTCCAAGCAAAGCCTTCAAGAACATCTAGGTCTTCATCTCCAGGCATGTCTATCTGTCTCACGGGAGAGCATGATCCCACAGCTACGTCACTGAGCCACGCGATGATCAGGGTCTTCCACCATTTTGAAGTCAGACAGACCAAGAGTTTAAGCTCTTACTCTCCTCCAGAGGAGGAAACTATGTAACCAAATAATATTGAGGATGAAAAGGAGAATGGCTGAGCGGCCTGAAAGGGAAACAAGAAAAACCTGGGCAAACACCCTGGGAATTAAAACAGGGTCAATCACAAGAAGAACAGGGAACAAGGTAGGAAGAGAACCAATTGGGTGATCATTCAGCAGGATGAGAAGGGCAATCAGTGAAAACTATTAAAAAAAAAAATCCCTGCAAACTGGAAGTAGGATTACAGACAGGTCTACCAACCTGGAGGCAGGTGGAGAAAGGAAAGTGCCAAAGAAAAAGTTGTGTGTTATAGCTCAGATCCAGACAGAGTTCAGATCAAGTGGTGGAAGGACAGTGCAAGCCTACTGAGGGCTTTATGTCAGACACTGGTTGAGACCAGAACAAAGAAAGTTAAGGATAGTGCTGCAAGCCTACTGAGGGCTATAGTTCGGACCCGGACAGGAGTCAGAGGCCAAAAAGACATCCAAGTGCCTGTTAAGGGCCGTTACCATCTGAACGCTTTGATCCAGGAGGGCAACCCATGGCTGGTGGAAAAAGAGTATCACAGCCTAAAAAAGCGCCAAGCAAGGGTCGTGGGAGACATTTGTTGGAAAGTGTGGTGGGAAATACCCCAAGCAAAGCAGGAGAGCAAGAAATACTTGCTAGATCCCATTGGCCAAACAGTGAGTAGGGGTCTACATCCTGAAGATTGCCAAGAAGCTTGCAGGGTGCTAGAATTCTCAGACTGAGACAGAAGTGGGATGGGCATTTTAACCATGGATGTGGGAAGGCAAAAAGCGGGCTAGGCGCTACAACCGTGGGAATGAGAAATCAGTAAGTGGACTGATCACTATAAGTCTGAGACTGTATATTAGACCAGGGAGGCCAGTTGTCCCTAGCTAGTTCTTTTAACCAGCTTCCCGTAGTCCAAGAAGGGCTAGATGTATGTCAAAAATCTAGAAAACCCCACAAAGCACATACCATGAACTCCAAAAACCTCATAATCAAACATGATGTTTATGTCACTGAAGAGGGAAAATGCGCCGATCCCTTTCCCCTGTTCCCGTCCAGACCATGGCCTATGATGTCACAACCTAAGCACCCACCACATGATGAGTTCAGCCCTCTGACTGCTGCCCCGGACTTCAAGATCCACCGTTGCCACGCCCCACCCCCCCAGGTCAACTGCGTGCCATCCAAAGCACGTGGTGGGACCTCAGGTGGAGCTGAGACCGACCATATGGACCAACTCGACTAGATGTCACCCACCAATATCGCCATTGTTAGAGAGGACATGACGACATAGCCACAGCAGACAAGAACACACATGCCACCAAGCACCTGGATGAAACACCAGCCCACACGGAGAACATACTCAGTGCTATGACGTAGAGGACCGCTCACACTCGCACACATGCATCGTTGTTATTTTTCACATAGGCTAACTACTGCACCGCAGAAACGCAAGATGCCAGAAGAGCGTGTGTATATGCTTGCATACGCTTTTTGCTACTAAAAATCCTGAAGATGTCACCCTGTAAATGGACTAATGTATAGGGGCCAAAGTCGCATCTCACAACTCCCGTTTTATGGACTGTATACCGCCACCCATAAACTAGGCCAAGTTAGGCCACAAACCAGAGTCCCCAGAGCAGCTCAGACGGAGCTGCAAGGTGCTGATCATGCAGAATAAACCCTGACCGGAGTCCCACAGCCAAGGCCACCAAGTTGCAATCTACACGCCACGCTCTCAGCACCAAGGTTACACCTGCCACAGCTAAACACTCCTCAGAGCAGAAATACAAATCAAATCCCCGTAATTCTGCTTCAGCTGCCGTCTCTTAACACGTGACCAAGCCCACCTGATACGATGCGAAGCTCCAAGGACCAGAGAAGCTCTGGGGTCTCACGTCTGGGACCCGGACTGCAACAACGAAGTTACAAATTGGACACCAGCGGCGATGGGAAAGGAGCACCCAATAGCCAGTAGCAAGACCTGTCCAATGTCCGCCACTGACACATTGCGAGCTGGGAACGACGATGGTCCCAGGCTCGGGGTCTCGTGGATGAACCAATCAGAACACGAGGGGCTAATCACGGACGATACTATAACTCAACCAATCACTAACTTTCTTCATGTAACACTTTCTATGTACCCATTTTTAGGGACAACCCAAGCGTACCACCTGACCTCTTCTCCACCACTAATATTTTCTCCTATACCGATCCATACTGACCCTACCATTCGAGGAGCCAACCCGGGGTAGCGTTAGGTTTAGGGGCAAACTGTCCCAGGTGATGCACATAGTAGCGTCATCCGGCTAGGAAAAGGGCCCGCGAGCCCATCATTGCCGAGATGTTCCTTGGGTACCTATGCTCCGAGAACCTGTCCCGGTCTGTTTTGTGCACTAAACAGCAGTAACTCTTTGCTCTTGTGTGTGCCTCATACTCCTTTGGGACACGGGAGGAGTTGGGGCCTCCTCAACCCCGGAGGTTTGTGGACGGCCCTGCCAACCCACAGGAAATTACCCCGACATCACACTTCGCAGTGCTCGGGTTCAGGACAGTTAAATAGTCTAGAATTGTGACCATGGCCACTAAACACAAGCCTTCAGTGTTTGACAGCCAAATGGGAAAATCCCCAAGGAGGCATACAGCCAAATCCAATGCTCATATGGATATAGAAACTGTCAAAGCACAACAGCACAATCCTCTTCCATCACCAGAACAAATAAATGAGACATTGCGAGAATACCAAACAGAAAAACATGGGTACCTGGAGGTAGCCAAAGAGAGGATCAGTGAGGGTACTGCATCAGTAGGTTTCATTTGAAGGAATCCAGGTCCCTGTCTGTGGATCACGCAGAGATCAGATCAAAAGGGATCAAAGAAATTGAGACTGAAGATTTTGCCCTCAATCTCATGAGCTACCGAATATAAGAAGAACATTGCGGCTGGCAATTGCACATTTAATGTAGGCCTTCCTTCCAATTTGCATACTCCATGCATTGCTCCACTTTTCAGAACTGGGGGACCTTTCGGTGGATGGGCGCTGGATGGTGCCGAGGCAGGCGTGCTCTTTAGCTGAAATGACCTATTCCATCCTCACATTTCAAGTATATTTTTGTGCCCAGCATAACTTTAACGGGGTGAGCTATGAAAAGACACTCTTTCAAATGGAAAGGTTTCAGATTTCCGCAATGCGACGGCCTGGAGAATGTTCTTGACACCACCTGACTTTCTGGATTCTAGTCACGATATCGATTCGATTTTTCATATTTCTAATTAAGCAAAAATGTCCATTGGTGAACACATTCACCAGAGCTACATCCGGCGGTCAGATACTGCACTTCTAAAGAAGCCCACTGCCATCTGTGGTGGATTATCGATGCAAAAATATTCTGGGAGTTTTGCTGTGGCGAGTACCCAAAGCTGCCAACATCCCTATCCGCCATTATTGATAAGCTGCACCATACAAGCATGGATGATTGACGGGACAGGATAAGAGCATGCAGCGGGAGCAGTTGGCAGGAAAGTGGGACATTGTTTGTTCAAAGCAACTGCTAAAAACAGCTCAAATAGAGAATGCAGGTTCAATGAAGCAACATTCTCTCAAAATAACACAAACGTAATGACGTCAAAAGAGCGGCTTCAAGGTAATATCAAAGCATTTACAATCTGACTTTGGGGGGGAAAGTTTAAAGAACGCAAATCGCATGCAGGAGGGAGGGAGGGCAAGTGCATCTGTACATGTGGCACGAGAGAAGAGAAAGGGGCAGCTTAAAAGAAGTGCTTCCATGGTGGCACCAGAAACCACGGACAATGCCCAGGTATGGGTGTGGACATAAGGATCTGCCTAGAACTCCTAGGCAGGGGCAGTGCCCATTTGCCCCCCCCCCCCAAAAGTGAAAACGTCCCGCCCTCTTAAAATCCTGGCTAGGTCACTGGGGTATGTGCCAAAATATTCAGGGGCACGATTGTTTGCCCTCATATTTTTATATTAACACCATGTTATTTCACAAAGCGTTATTTAAGGAGCGTCTTGTCGGGGTAGGAGGATAGCCCCATTTTATCGGGTCCCTTTGCAATGAATATTTACCTTATTTTTTTTTTTTAAACAGAAAGCTTTGAACATAAATATATATTTAAAAATTACTATAAGTTATGTAAAATTGCATTTAGCAGTAGGTCATTCTGCATATAGACAGCAGAATAATTTGTATTTTTTACAACAGAGTTTAGACACTTTTCAGAACCAAAATTGTGCTTTTGATTAACAGGGTTAAAAGCACCACAGATGCCAATAAAACTCACCACAAACAGAAGCGACACGGAATTCACCATGACCAGCGGAAAAAGAAAAAACACTTGTTGAAAATAAGGAGGTTCCAAATAGGGAGGGGAAAGGGTCAACTAAGTAAAAATATTTGTAATACATAATTCCATGTAATATAGTTGGTGAGGGTGCTCTATAGGGCTTAAAGGGCGAGCAGAGGCACCCCAGGCCCACTGTTGACACACAGCAGAAGCTACTGTGGTATTGGCTGCACTTTACTCTCCGTTGTTCTGACGAGCATGCAGGTAAAATTAACCCACTTCTGCAGCCAAGACGTGGTCAGCGATGAGCGAGCCCACGAAAGTCAGGAAAAGTGGTAAAATAGTCTCTAAGATTTGGCAGGACTGGCGGAGGACGGGCCTGGAATACAGTAGAGCCAGAACTCGAGAAACATGGCTGCGGAGCAGGGAAAGGCCGGGAAGCCACCAGAAATCCGGAAAACATCACGCGCCGACTTCCACCTCGACATATCCACCACGGACCAGAACTGCCCATTTTTCACCAGAAATGCAAGTGGGCATCTTGTGATATGAGTAGACACATTTGGGCACTACCATCTTGCAGCTGGCACCACTCATGCAGACTCTCGGTGGCTTCCAAGACGCCACCAGAACACGTGACCTCTTGCAGTGTTCATCGTGTCACTGCTACCCTACAACCAGGGGTGTTGCTAGGTCTGAAGAAGATCTGAGGCTATGTTGGGACTGTTGGCACTCAGGGCTAGTTGGCCTTTTGGTTGTATCCCCGAAGCTTCTATCCGGGGCTACAACCAAAAGACCCGGGGCGCCTCGCCTAGTAACGCCTCTGCCTACAACACTCATATGAAGGGCGCATCCATGCTGGAGTCTAGGAGTGACAGGGGAGTGCAGCACACCTCTCAATATGGAACTCAATCGCCCATCATCTATAGCATTTCAATGGCTACAGACGTTAGGTTTAATACAGCATATGCGCCCCCGATCAACATTATCCCAGGACAGCAATAACAGCGTGCAGCAGGCGGGACTTAATAGAAGTCCCACCCTTCTAATCTGCCAAAAGGTGCTTCCGGGTTCTACCCCTTCCCTTCAGACTACACACTTCAACTCTCTCTCATCTAAGGGGGCAAACAAAGGCACAGTTAAGAGTGGGGTTTTGCCATCCCTTTGTTATTTGGCTGCAGTTTGGGATTCTGCTTATTGCATGAACGGTTAGCTTGCTGCTCATCACGTGCACGTTATGACACAAGCGAAGTACTTTAGCTGTCCACATAATGAAAGGCAGGCCTGTGGGCTTGATTGGAGTGGCGCAACCTTATGCTGTACAGTATCTCTTCTCCTATGGTGAACTGGTTACCTTTTGCAGGCAGTGGTTTTGTCCATTGGGGCATGGCGCTAGCACTGCCTTTATTCTTGGCGTAGTCTCAAGGCAAGTGGAGTAACGCATGTTCAGTACGGCAAAGATTATCCAGGATTTACACAGAGCCACTGTAAGGTTTCCACTAATGGCGGGAAGTTATATCCGTCAATCCCACCAGGCCACAGGACACAAAAGCAGTTGTGAACTCAGGCGTGGGAACTGTATCTTTACTGGGTCAGCGAGCAGGAATCATTAGCCAGACTAGAAAGACCGTTGTGACAGTCTCCACAGAAACAAACAAAAGACTTCAGTCTACACGTCTCCCGAAATTGAACTTTTTAATTGGCCTGGGCCCACATAAGGAAAAACAAACGTGAAGGGGGTGAAAATCCTTGCCTAGTATGATAATGGTTGTTAGGAGTGCACTGTACAAAAAAATATGAACATAAGAGTTGTTTTAAAAAAACACAAGCAGCCGCTGGAATTCTTCCTCTTCTTAAACACTACAACAACGCCGCTTGGCTTGGGCCAATATACACGGCTATCCAATTGTTCTGCGCTTAGTGGGTGAGGAAAGTACCCAACAAAAGATAACAAAAAAGGGATCCATTACTACTCGGATATAAAACAGATCACTTCCCCCCCGGGTGGAAATTCAAGGTGACTAATCACGGATAGTTTACACTGGACCAAGCTGCTGCATATGGGTTACTGGTCTTTACTAGTCCAGCAGGAGGGAGCTACCACAGTAGTTACACGAACAGTAGTAAATGAAACCAATAGCCCCAATTGGAGAGCAATAACCAGGATCAACAAACGAATGGCATCAACCGGAAATTCTACCCCACCCACAAAGCAGGACAGATTTTCAGATCTCCAACACCAACAACTGGATCCAGTAGAAGATCCTGGTTTTAACTGATGTAGTGGAATTCGCACCACATGGATATCGATGAGTCACAGCAATATATATATATATTTTTTAACAGTCACGGTTTCTCTCTCATAAGACGGTTCACACCTAGAGAACAACATTGTGTCTGTAAACTGTTCTGTGCAATCATACCAACAGAATCCTGCTGTGATGCTGGAAATTGCGTATGGAGGGACAGGGCCTCCTAATCCTTGTCCTACCACTTCTTAGTGTATGTTTTCTCTAGGTTGTCTGCCACTGAGGTCCAGCTGGACCTCTGGCAATGCAGCTCTTTGTTTTATTTTTTGATGAACAACACACATGGAATACACTTACAGCATCCATGGGTGGGGGTACAACCTTCATCCCCATGGGTGTTTTTGTGCACCTGTGTGTTGTCCACAGAGCATGTTATGGGCTGGTGGCAGCTACATGCTGACTTGGCAGTGGCTCAGAGTATCCTCGGTTTTGGGATACCTAAGCCCTGCAATAGGAATCAATAGATTCCTACACAAAGGCAATATAGCCACGGTGGCCTCTTGGCTTCTATTGCCTTTTACCTTGTTTTCCAAAGTCCTGGGAAGCTCTGACTCTGTCCCTTCCTCCTGAATGACTGTTGGGTGGAAACACCATATATATCTCTGTGGCTGCATCCTGTCAGACTGACTGGAGCCTTTCCAAAGGCTGTGTGTTGTGGGTACACCATAGGGGTGGGAGGTTGTAGGTCAAAGGATTGACAACCAAAGGATGAAATGGTCAAAGGGTTGACACCAAAGGACTGAAAACAAAAGGATCGAAATGTATTTTTTTTTATATTTTTTTTTTCCACCCTGTTTTTTTGTGGTAAAAAACACCTTTTTTCCATAAACGAACCCCCCAAAAAAAATGTAATTAAAAAAAAAAATGTGATACTTTTGTTTTCGGTCCTTTGGTGTCGATCCTTTGACCATTCGACCCTTTGTAGTTGACCCTTTGACCGGACGCCAGGGTGGGACCTACATGAATGAAGTCTGAAGTGAACGCACATTCTGTATTATAGATGTGTGCGTCTGTCTGTGTGTGCGTCTGTCTGTGTGTCTGTGTGGCTGTGTGGCTGTGTGGCTGTGTGGCACAATGAAGGAGACAGCCCTGACTACACTGCATTCATGTCAGTTTCAATGTGCTGAAAGGCTGGGTACTTGCCCCAATCCACATTCTTTGTTATGGGTGTCTGGGTGGAGTGAATGGCTTGAATGCTTGTGATCCTGATTGGCTGCCTGCCTGCATGAATGCCCTTCTATGTAATTGGCTGACGGAGCCGGGCTCATCGAGAGTGAATGGGGAGCAGATGTGTATATCTGGGGACCTCTCACTTACCAGTTTGTTCAGAAGCTGATGTCAAAGCTGAAGCAAGAAGAAGCTGTTCTTTGAAGCCCAGCTGGAGGAGAAGTCTGCTCATGCCTTTTCTTCATGTAAAACAGAAAGCTACTGTGTTCTTCCAAGAACTGATCCAGAGAGTACCTGCGATGGGAGACCTCTCCCCGAGCTACGAGGGACCATCATGCAACGTGCTACTCTTCATCAGAAGTACCCTGGAAGCCAGTCATGTGTGCCTGCCGTTCTGAGAAGGGGTCTTCATGAGTCCTGAAGAGGAGTGCCCGGACATCGAGTAGAATTCCATTGGTGTCACCCATGGTCCGAAGGTGTTTCGTGACCGCTGAAAGCTCTTGCTGCTGTCAAATTCTCAGAAGAGAGGCGTACCCTAGCATAGCGCTGCTGGACACCCGGTGCTGCGAAAGTTCCAAATTGCCTAATAACATTTTAAGGGACATCCTTGCCATCATCACGACTACTTTTTCCTGTCGGAGAGAGTCCAGACTCGCTGGGTGCAGAGGAAGGTCCGTCAGTGGGTTTACTGCCACCAGAAGCTAACAAAGGTGCCCCGAGGTTTCAGACTTGGCGAGGGTCTGAGGTCCACTGCAGTGGTCGAGTCCAGGTTGCCAGGAGCTGTCCAGACATCAGTGCTGGGGATGCAGCAATGAAGAACCGAAAGTCGGAAAACCGCGTTATTCCGAAACCCGACACCAAAAGTGACACATGCGCCTGTCACCGCCAGAAGTAATCAAAGGGTCCCAGGGAACTTATTCTCCCACGGCAAGTTTCATCTTCTCTGGACTTCTACAGTCAGAAATCGTTGACCAAAAGGAGAGAACAGCGAAGAGTAAAACGACTGCACTTCTGAAAGACTTTGGATCCATTTCTCTTGTTGACTCCGCATCCCAGTGGCTCCTACTCCAAGGCGGAGGGCAGAGGGGAGAGAGTCCACCCTCAGATGGAATCTTAAAATGAAACCACTAAACTCTGCCTCTCGACCTGCCAAGGCACCAAAGGTACTGTGATGAGGTAGAGCATCTTCTAGCCTCTGGAGTCGTCCAGGGGTCCCAAATAAGTCTTGGATCCTGTTCTCCTGTGGCCACGCAGGTACTTTGGGATTGTAGAACCTTTTAAAGAAAGCAGAAGGTTCTTGAATATTATTAGACTGGACTGTAAAAGACAAAACAAGTAACTTTTCCATTACAGGTTGCCCAGGTGGGGGGTGGGGGGGGAAGGGGAATCTTCGGACAGAATTGTATCTAGTCTAAAGAAAGCATTCTGCCACTGTTCACAACTAACCTGCCTTTCTTCCCTATTCTATGCGGATACACCACACTTGGAATTCACATGCCTATTTAAAACTGTCTGCAGTTAATGCATCTATGACTGAATGTAAGTATTGTGTGGCAGCACATAGAGTGAATAGATTTGCCATTCTTTAAATAAGTATTTCAAAGTACAAAGTATTATTATTTAAATTAATATATATTCTTGAATCTTATTTTATATAAAGAAGCTGTGTTATCACCCAACATGGTGTGTGGACATTCCTTTGTGGGTGCTTGAGGACTCACTGTACTTAAGAACCAGCCTGCATCACCCCCTGCAAGCTTAAGCCGGTCTGATCATCCACTGCTACCAAATTGGGAGCCCTGGCTGGGGGTGTTCTGTGCCTTTATCCTGCCATATAGACGGTAGAAGTACAGATACTCCCTACAGTCTTCACACCTGCCTACACAGAACACAAGGCAAATGGCAACCATTTTATTTTTGATGATGTTCTCTGTACTTTGTTTCACTCCCAAAATGTCTCCATTTATCATCATTTGCATTTTCGAGCATGTTTCTCCATAGTTCAAGATTTTGCTTTGGAAACATTTGAAATGACCATGGTTGTTTACATCCAAAAACAACCTTTACAGGACTAACTTTAAAAAATGAAGCAAAAAAATAAAAATCCAAAAAAAAATGTAGGTTTTTTGTATTGATTCAGCGGAAATTAATCAACTTTTCTAAAAATGGTGTATAAACATTTCCGCCTTCACCAAGTTCTAATAAAAAAAGTAGCATGTTGTGCTTGAACGTTTTAGGCTACGTTGAGTCCATCTGACTGTTGGCAGAAATGGCTGCTTAGGGCGTGGGCTCCTGGCGACTGAGTGAACCGAGAACCCTCCTGGCCCAACAACATGTCAGCTAAACATCATCCTTCACTTGTGGCAACATCTGAGAAGCATATCAAGAAATGCAAAGGTAGTGAGTAAAAAAAAAAGCCAGTCCCCTTGGGGAAGAGGATCAGGGTGTCCTGGTGAACGCGAAGCCTGGAGGAGAAGCGGGATGGGGAGAGACTGTCAGGAATTCTAGCAGCTTAAGTGGAGAGGTAGAGCCCTTCAAGCAGGGATCAGAGAGTCACAGCGGCTGAGCCAGGGGGTCTTCTCTGGAGGGTCGATTGAATGGGGTGGTTACGGAAAATCAAGAGCTTAAGGTACACATTCTTGAGAATGGAGATGAAATGTCAGCATTGGAAGGTCAGTGCTGTAGGCATGAGCTTGGCATTTGGTGGCTTTCCAGAATGTTGCAAGAAAAAAAATGTTCTGCAGAAAGAACTGCTAAAGTACTGGTCCTACCTCCAAACTCCCTGCTAAATGAAATGGCGCATAGGACTTCAGGGGCGAGACTGTCCACTTCCACTCATTATGGAACTACCCATGCACTGGTTATGATGCACAACATTAAAGATAAACCTTTGAGTGGCAGATCAGCAGTGTAATATTTCAAGAGAGCAGAACTTCAGCAAGTATGTAGTGAACCCAAACAGGACATTGCAAGAGACAAAAAAAAAACAAAAAAAAAAAGATGGCAATATAATTAAATTACATCACTATTATAGAACAAGCATGGCTTATACGTGAACAAACTGTACATGTAGCATTTGTGGACTATAGTGCGGGCTTCAACTCTGATGATAGGGCTAGGCTATGGTGGAAACTGGCCAAATGGAATATACCCGGGGGTTTACTGAACATAATAAAGGCCTTACATGAACACACGAATATCAGAGTAAGAATGTATTACTCTGGGGGTATGACCAAGCAGGTTGACACCTGCTTTGGTTTTTAACGGGGCCGCATACTTGCACCCACAATGTTTAACGTATATCAGGTGCATTTGGGTGAGGGAATTGGAAACACGACACGGATCCCACCTAAGCTAGGCAGTGTTGGTGTACAGTGGCTTACGTATGCAGATGACGTGGCCCTGCTGGATTTAACTCCGAGGGTTGCAGGCCTCACTGGACCATCTAAAACTCTTATACTGTGATTAACACTCTAAAGAACAACACTGGCAAGACAAAGATCATGGCCTTACAATATTACTCTGGTAAAAGGTGCAGTTAACCTGGACATTAAACGGGGAACCAATAGAGATAGTTAACACCTCAAATATTTGGGAGTAATAGTTGACCCCAGATTGGACGGAAAGCTACACCTCTAATTAAAGACAGCCCAGATTATGGGGGGTATTAAGTCACTAACCCATAGAGTAGGAGGATGCACTGTTGGAACAATCATTCCAATGCATCTGAGTAAAAAGTTGCTCCCTATCATACTCTACGGGATTGAACTTTGGGCTCTATGCATGACAATGAAACCAGCATTGCTGGAGAGAGGTACACTCCAGAGACTTTTGCGACTAAATAAAAATACTCCAGCTGAGTACATCTTGTTGCAATATAATATTGTGAACATACGTGCTAAAATGGATCAAAGCTGTTGGCGTATGTACTGGAAAGTAATGAATGCCACACCGGGAACGTTACGTTGGTGTCTGAGACGTCCTTGTGCGTAAGGGGATTTTATAATAACTTGTGTCATTTGTAGACTCTCTGAACGGTGTACTGTCATTGCCATACTCGGGGTTTAAGAATGTGACTCGGATGATTCCGAGTAAACACAGTAGAGAGCAAAATCTAGTGGACTTTGCTGGTAAATCGCCTGCTGAATTATATATCTCGCATAGCCTGGGGTAGGACCATGTTCCACTGCATAAAAACACTTTCTTGGGAATCCTCTTATTTGGACTTGCAGAAGGACTAAGTTTAACTGGGTCCAGAGCGATGAAGTAATTGGAGCATACATTGTAGTGTTTCCAGGGGAGCAAGAATGCGCCATCTGTGATGAAAGTCTGCTAAACATCTTTTGTTGCATTGTCAAACTTTGGAAACTGTAAGGAAGAAGCACATCTTGGCTTAGGGCAAGGATGCATCTGCCAACGACCAGGACATTTTTAAGACAGGTTGTATTTTCCAATTGGAGAAACTGTGGAAGATAATTGAAGAAATATTGAGGATCATCAACAGACATTTCCTTGACTTTTTCTCTAGAGGCTGTATTTTTATTTGACGAAGTTATGTAAGAGAACTGAATCAACATTAAGGATTAACAATCATTTTGTATTGACTTTGGATTTAGAGACTGATGTATGATTTTATATGAATTTATTAAAACTTTACAAAATGGTAAAGTGTACAATACTAATTATAAAACATTTGAATTGTTTTGGGACATCTGGCCCTTACAAAAGCAAATGTGGGTGAAGCCAACCATGCAATCACATGCCATTGGCTGTTCTGTTTAGAGAACATACGGTTCTGCCTCATTGGTTGTTTTCGATGATATCTTCATGTACTTGGTGATCGGGTGAGCTGCTGATCAATGAATAATGTAATGAATGGCAACAGAATGGTGTACATTTCTGGGTTCTGCCTCCCACATTCCCCACCTTGCTGAAGCAGAGGTGGGAGTGGCCGGGGAAGAGTGATAAAATTGGTGTAATTGGCTGAGTAAAGTGTAGGAACCGTTATGAAAGTTGTCTGTGTGTCCTGCACGGAAAGGGGGCTCAGTCGACAAGACATGCGCGTAACACAAGCGGGAGTCTCGGACGATGCAGTGTCCTCCCAGTTTGCAGGTTGAGAAAGCATGGTATGTGGAGGCTATATGCCATGCTGCGTAGGCACGCGCACCGGGTGCATTCTAAGGAGAGAGGAACAGGGTGGCATGCACAGGGAGGAGCTCCGAGTGACCATTATCACTTCGCAGATTTATCAAACACCAGCAAAGTTATGGTTGGTCTAAAAAGGCTTGAAAAAACCATTCCCCTAAAACATTAAAAGTAGAATAGTCCATTTGAGCCAAGTCACGCCTGCCACAGCGTCATCTAGAAACCATCTCTGGAAGTTCACCGCCGCATCAGCAAGGCATCGTGTCAGGGTTTGAAATTACTGGGAGAATGTTCGCTCCTGCTTCTACGCTAGGCGAGCCTGGTTAATTTGAAAGCAACAGTTACCAGGAGCTATTTAAGAATCTTAATAAAGAAGAATTAGGGCAAATGAATGACAAATTTAAACATAATGGGCAAAAAGATATAAAGTGTGCATCTCACGTGGACTGTGTCCTCGCTCTTGGTTCCCAAGTGGTAGCTCCTGGCTACTGAGTGATGCCCGACACCTCGGAGCCGGGTTTAGCTCCTGTTCCTCGAATGTCAATTGAATGAAAAGCAATGCCGCTCACAGTTCAGCCACACAATAGTAGGCACTAAGCAAGAAGAGGCATCCCTCCGAGTTCAGCTCTGTTATAACATATTGTCAGCACAACGGGGGCATTTCACTTCAAACGGGGAGCCTTGAAAGGACATCATTGGGAAACTCAAAAGGGAGAGGTCGCAAGAAGTCGGTGGTATTTGTGGGGGGCAGACTCATAAAAACACTTCACAGAAATTATGTAAACCAACTGGTAGTTTTAAGTTTAAGGAAAGGGTTTCAATTTGCTAAGGAACCCCATGTTGTTTCATATTAGATTGTACGCAGTAGCAGCTATCCTGTGGCACAGCATGTGGAAATTCAGCTTCTAGTCCTGAGATGCTCAATCTATTCCCTGCAGTGTCTGCGCCAGGCCACGAGAACAGGCAGCCTAAAGCAGAGCCTGTGATCAATGCGATCTGTCTCAGGAAGATAGCTCAGGGGCAACGTGCTCGCCTTGGAAGCAAGACGACGTAAAGCAACACAGGTTCGATCCCCAGGTCCGCGCTTAGAAACCTCCGGGTACTAAGTGTCTTATAAATAACCAATTACAATCGCCAGCCTCTTAGGGGACACTTGACAAAACTAGATGGATGGAATGGCCCTGATCACCTTTTTCTCCCCCACTCTCCAGAGAAACCAATCCTTTCATTCAACCCCAGTTAGTAGAAAGAGTGCCATCCCCGACAAAAGTTGCCACCGGTGCTACAAATGTAACAGGCTGCGTGACGCGATATAGAAAGCTTTCAAGGCCTGTATTGGGGTCCAGAGGCTGTGCACAAGGGTGCATTATGGCAGCAGTCTCTAGTTCAATTCGGATTTCTCAGAAGTGGGTCTAGGTGCTTGAATAGTGTACAATACAAGCAAAGGTTTTCTACCAATGAACCATGGGTGCCGCTATTCAGGGCTTCTCACAGAAGAGCAATACCAGCCGCCAGGCAACCATTTTGAAAGTGCCGACTCAGGCATGTGGGCCTGTAAAACGGTTTCCATGCGACACCCTGCATCGCCTGTGGTGGTATCCCTCATGCGCAGAGATATGGCTTCCACAGGCTATTAGAGGCGTAAACAAGGCCCACCCAAATTCTGTAAACGCCCCCTCGGTAGTGCTGTGTGGCCACTTACAGATGTTATGGGCCCACATACATTAGCTTCAGGCCCCACTTGTTAGACAATCCTGGTCACGCCCCTGCTCCAGGACTCGGCTTGGAGCTCTCAAACACATGCAACCATTCAGCGAATTAAACTCCTCGCTTTTACGGAGGTAAACATGTACAGGTTAATTCACAAATGACACGTGTTCTGCGGCACTTACACTGTTGCGGGCCGTTTCCCTCCCCTACAGAAGGGAGCTGCTCCATTTCTAAAGAGATGTTTCCGACCTCATGGTTTGTGCTTTGCTCTTGGCTTTCCAGCAGAAACATTTCCAAAAACAGGAAACGCCATATTGTCACGTAAAATAATACTACATATCCTATGCCCTGCCTCCACGAAGAGAGGTGGCGGGTGCGTGGTGGGGTGGAGGCTAAGTTGTTGGGGGGAAATCGAGGGCCCGGGGGTGCCGTAGGAGGCAGGGCGCATCCCGCCGACGTTCGCTTGCCAGCGGGGTGCTTTTGGTGGCTAGAAACGGTGTGCTGGGCACTGTGCACGCAGCGCCGGCGCTGTCTTTCAGGGCCCTCCTCGTGTGTGGGCGGCCGCCCGTTATTGTGAAGTAGACGGATTTAGAGTCTACGCGGGGCACAGTAGCAGGCTGGGGCCAGAGGACGCAGTGTAGTTCCATTAAAGGGACAGTGCGATATTGTTGGTTTACTGACGGTGCGGTGCATCTCGTGATCCACCAGGGGGCAGTGTGACACGGTCACTCCTCTGCCTCATTGCTGGTTGGGCTGCTGGTTTTGGGGGCTTTTTCTTGTGCCTGCGACGGTTAATTGAAGGGGTAGGGTGTGTTAAGGGTTATAGCAGGATTTAGGGGGGTATGTAAAAAAATAAAAATGTTTTTAAAAAAACAAATATTTCATTTTAATTATTTATCATTTTGAGAATAGTGTGGGGCAGGGGTGTTATTAACGGTTGAGTGTTCTCAAGCGCCTAGTTGACTCGTTTCCCAGTTTATTAGCTGGGCTTTTGGGGGGTATATGTCCAAGGGTAGTTTTGGCTCGGGGCTTAGGAGTTGCTAGGTTAAGTTTTCACGGGATACATTTATTTAGTGCACAACCAGATTAGTAGTGCACAATGGTTGGCCAGGGAGCCAGCAAGAGAGGGCTGGTTGATGCTAAGGCTCTGAGGGAGGCCTTGGAAATAATTAGTAGGGCATCTAGGGCCCAGTTGGAGGGGGCAGTGGGGGAGGTCACTGGCGGAGAGGTCACGGGGGAGGGGGAGATAAGTGGTGGTAGGCCGCAGCGTAGAGCAGCGGCAGATGGGGCTCTCGCGGCAGTGGTGGCTTGCACCCCATCGGCGGGGAGAGGGGAGGTTTGGGAAACTAGGGGCAGGAAGTTAAGGAAGGAGATAGACAGGAGGGCGTCAGGGGGAGAAATGATTTCGGGTGGGCAGCCATGGAGGGAGGGAGCGAGTAATAGTTCTAGGGAAGATAGGAATTCTCAGATGGAGGTGGCTCAAAGGAATCAGAGTGGAGCCAGTGAAGGGGTGCAGAGGGGGGTGACAGGGCAAAGGGGAAGAGGGGGTAAATACCTGCAGAAGAGTGCAGGTGGGAGAAGGAGGGAGAGGTCACCGTCATTTGAGGAGGTTAGAGTGGGGCGCGGAACGGCCCCCCCGGGTAGGAGGAGTGAGGGCGGAGGGCGCTGCGCAGCCCCCGCTGGTCAGTCGGAGGTAGAGGGTTTCAGTACGGCCCCTCCTCGGTCAGCGCAAGGAGAGCCTAGAGGGCGCAGCACAGCCTCTAGCAATGAGGATTCCAGGGTGGAGGATGGAATGCCTCGCCCGAGAGAAGAGGACCAGGCAGGGGTTTCCACAACCCCGCCGAGAAGACGTCAAAGGAGTGGCGGGGCGGACGCCCCGGGCTCGCAAGAAGATCATCAACTCAACTCGGGCATGAGCTCGCATCCGCAATGGTATTTAAGGGGTGATGAAGTTGGATGGGAGGAATATGTGGGGCAATGGTAAGTGGAAGATTATAGGGCGGAAAGGGAAAGGGGGGAGGAGAGAAGAAGTTTGAGGTGGGATATGGAAAGGGAAGTGTAGGGTGGACGGGGGGGAAGGGGTCAGGGGAACTATTGGCTGGGTGAGTGTGCTGACATGTTTTGTCCCTGCAGTAGGAGCCCTCTAAGAAAGGAGAGGAGGAGCATCGGTATGGACGCCAGACCACAGGCGGCAGGTGTGGAAAGAGGTGAGCGGGAAAGGGAATGGTCATCTGCATGGCAGAGAAGGGGGACAGGGGATGAAGGGTCTGGACTGCAAGGTGTAAGGAAAGAAGTTGGTGTGCAGGCCATTGGAGCCGCGGGGGTTGAGAAGAGCATTTGTTCAGTGGAGGTCCAAACGGACAAGGTGGTGGAGCTATTGGTGCTCGAAGTGCAAGCTGGAAAAGATAAGGAGGTTGAAGTGAAAGGAAAGGAGAAAAAATTGCCATACATGGGGATAGCAAAACCATTGGGGGTGCACTTGATAGCAGCGACCAGGGAGAAGATTCAGGCGGGGGAATTTGTGGATGTCTTTAAATTGCTCCATAGGGAAGTGAGAGCAAAGGAGGGGTCAAAGGAGGAAGAGAGGGAACTGGCTTCACGACCAAGGGTCCCGGCGATTATTAAGAATTGGACGTCGGCGTTTATCATTTATGCCAGTGTGTATTGTGAAAAATTCCCGGAGCGTTGCGTAGCCCTGCTTAAATATATGGATGTAATAAGGAAGGCTTTCACGAGTTTTAGGGGCTTTGCCTGGGTAAGGTATGATGAGGAATTCAGAGCGAGAATGGCAGAGGACAGTCAGGCGGTCTGGGGGGAAGATAGACATGGATCTCTGGCTGCAATGGATGGCCCCAACAAGGCCTGCCCCGACATTGCACACAGCAAGTGGGCTGCCTGTGCCTTTCCGGCCCTTTCTTGGTCGCCCCGCCCACGAGGGGGTGGGGAGAGGAGGCAGGGGTCAGTCCTCAGCAGCATGCTGGGGGTATAATAAGGACAGCTACACAAGGACCCTGAGTAGGTTCAGGCATGAGTGTAGCAAGTGTGGTGGAAAACACCCTCTCACACAGTGTTTCCAACAGGGAGACAGGGGGAGGGGGAAAGGTTCAGGAAAAGGGGTTGTGGGGAAAAGCTTTTACTCCAATTAAACTGGGTGTGTTGGAAAAATGGTTGCAATTTTATCCGGATAGGGAAGGGGCTAAGATTTTGAGTGAGGGGTTTTGTCAGGGGTTCAGATTAGGTTACCAGGGCCCAAGGGTGCGTCGGTGGGCTGAAAATTTGAAGTCGGCGAGAGAGAATGTTGAGGTGGTAAGACAAAAATTGAACAAGGAAATAGCGGCAGGAAGGATAGTGGGCCCATTTGATGACATGCCGGGTGATTTAGTGATATCCCCATTGGGGGTGGTGCCCAAGAAAGCTCCGGGGAGTTCAGACTGATTCATCATTTGTCATGGCCGGAGGGTATGTCAGTTAATGATTTCATTGCCCCGGAAGAATGTGGGGTTGTGTATGCAAGTGTTGACCAGGCGGTTGAGCTGATAAGGAAGGAAGGGCGAGGGGCCTTCATGGCCAAGTGCGATATCAAGGCGGCTTTGAGGTTATTGCCGGTGCACCCGGAGGATTTTTGGTTGTTGGGATTGCAGTTTGAGGACAGCATATACATAGACAAAGCATTGCCAATGGGGTGCGCAATTTCCTGTGCTTTGTTTGAACGGTTCAGCTCTTTTCTACAGTGGGTTTTCTCATTCAGCTCGGGTTGGGAGAGTGTGCTGCACTATCTGGATGATTTTCTGTTCATTAGCGGGGCAAAAAGAGAGGAGGACTGCAAAGAAATGCTAAAGTTGTTTCAGGAATTGATGGAGGAGCTGGGTGTACCCTTAGCCGAAGACAAAACAGAAGGGCCGGCAGTGGTGTTAACATTTCTAGGAATTGAACTGGATTCAGTGGCCATGACCTCACGCTTGCCGCACGACAAGGTGAGCAAATTGGTGGTACTGTTGGGGAAAGCGGTGGGGGCCAAGAAAATGATGCTGGTGGAGATGCAGAGATTGGTTGGGCATCTGAATTTTGCATGTAAGGTGGTGGCCCCAGGGCGGACGTTTTGCAGGAACATGGCAAGGGCCATGGCGGGAGCAAAGTGCCCACATCATCGGATAAGAGCATCGGGGGCAGTGAGGGAGGATTGCAGAATTTGGCTGCACTTTTTGTAGAGTTTCAATGGAGTGTCAATGTGGTTGCAGGGAGACCCGGTGACATGGGAAGTTCAGATATTTTCGGATGCAGCAGGGGCCGGAGGTTTCGGAGTGTTTTGGGGGGGAAAGTGGTGTGCAGAGAAGTGGCCAGCCTGGTGGTTGAAGGAAGGGAGGAGTATAGCATTTCTTGAATTTTTTCCATTACTAGTGGCATTGGAGTTGTGGGGGAAGGAGTTGCAAAACAAGAAGGTGAACTTCAATGTTGACAACAAATGAGTGGTCCATGTGGTGAACAGGCAGTCAGCTAGGGATCAGAGGGTGGCAAGACTGATGAGTTTGTGCTGCGTTGCATGGAATGGAATGTGGTGTTTAAGGCAACACATGTGCCGGGGAAGGATAATGGCATCGCTGATGCATTATCTCGTTTTCAATGGCAGAGATTCCGTGGATTGGCTCCAGATGCAGATCAGGAGGGGCAGCATATTCCGGAGGAGCTGTGGAAGATAGGAAGCTGAGAGCGCTTGCTCTGGTGGAGGGTTCATTGGCCGCGGCATCTAAGAAGTCATACAGGAGGGCCTGGGAGGATTTTATAAGAGGAGGAGCTTGTAGTTGGAATGGTAGATGGGACGCGGAAGAGCGGAGGAGGGATGATGTCACGAATTTCCTCCTGAGGTGCATGGACAGGGGCTGGTCAAGGGCAACGATAGCGGGAAAGCTAGCAGGGATTGCCTTTTATGGGAAATGGTTTTGGGGTTTTCAGCCAAGTGGGGGGGAAATGGCGAGTAGGATGTTGGAAGGATGGGCAAGGGAGAGTAAGAGGGACAAGGATAAGAGGAGGCCGATATCGGCGGAATTGCTGCAGAGGTTGATTGAGGTGGTGGGGGGAGTTTGCTGGTCGGTATGGGAAGGGGAACTGTTTGCGACTTGTTTTACGTGGTTATTCTTTGGGGCTTTCAGGGTTTCTGAGTTGGTCGGGGGAAAAGGGGGGCTAGGGGGACTGCAATGGGAAGATGTTCAAATTACAGAAGAAGGTTTAGACATCAAGATTAAAAGGTCTAAGACGGATCAGAAGGGAAGGGGCTCTTGGGTTCTGCTGGGTCGAGGGAGCAAGGTTTTATGCCCAGTTCAGGCAGGCAAGGTGTGGAAGGAGCGCTGTGGGGGTAAGACAGGCTTGGTTTTTCAGCATGCGGATGGATCGCCGGTTTCAGCAGCCCAGGTGCTAGGGGTATTGCGGAAGGCGCTGGTGGCAGTGGGAGAAAAGGCAGAGGATTTTGGGACTCATTCCTTTAGGATGGGAGCAGCATCTGAGGGTACCAGGCTGGGTTTTTCAGAAGACAAGGTGAAAAGATTGGGGCGTTGGAGGTCTGGGAAATACAAGGGTTACGTCAGGGAGTTTGATAAAGGGGAATGTTGAAGAAAGGTGGAGTAGGACTTTGTGGGCCAACTGTTGTTGTTGAAATATTTTTGACTTGTCAGTGATTTTGTAATTTCTTTTTCAGATGCTGCGCGAAAGAAGGGGGAGTTGCCGCAAGTTTGGATTGTTGGACATTCAATTGTTAAGTGGGCTGGGAAAGAGGCGGAGAAAAGGGTGTTTGGAAGGCAACTGGGGTGCAGTTACAAGAAGTGGGGGTGAGATGGCACGGGTTGGGGGGCCTGCGGTGGGATCAGCTGCTTCCTATATTGGCAGGGATGAGGGAACGCTATGGGGTTCCAGAGGTGGCGATTATGCATGCAGGGGAGAATGACCTGGTGAGAGATACGGGGGTGGCTCTGCTAAAGAAAATGAAGAGGGACTTAGTGTGGGTGCGGGAAATGTGGCCTCAAGCAGTGGTGGTGTGGACTAAATTGTTGCCGCGAAGAGTTGAGGGGAGCGAAAAGTGAGGGAGCAATAGAGCGGGCCAGGAAGGGGATAAACAGAGAAATGGTCAAAGTTTGTGCCTCTGTGGCGGTGCAGGTCATGGACCATAAGGAAATAACATATGAGGGTCTCCTTATCTTTAGAGAGGATGGGGTACACTTGTCCGTGTATGGGAATAATCACTACCTGGCGGACTTGGGTTCTTGGCTGGGAGACTGGGTAAAAAGTTGGAGGTAGAAAAAATTGGAGGGGTGGTGGGGGGGCAGAAAGAACTCCTCGGGGGAGGGTTTTTCTGATGCCGGGGGGAGGGAAGCACAATGGGGGAATGACACGGGAAAGGATGGGGTGGCGCTGTTTGCACAAGCAGGTCACCCCGGGGGAACAGGTATTGAGCCTGGAGGGGCATGGCCCCTGGGAGAAAGCGGGACGCCTGGAAAAGGGGCAAGGAGACGGTAGGGTCCAAGGGATAATTAGGGAGGAAATGGGTTATTTAATTATTGGGGGAAAATGAAAATGTTTAATTTATTTAATTGGTTGTTAAAATATTTCTTTAGTTTGTTAGGCCAGGGAGCCAGTTAAGCATTTTGATTGTAAGCTTTGGCCTGTCACATTAAAGCGACCTTTTCCACTTTTAAATGAGTCTGGGTTTTTGTGCAGTAAGCCAAAAAGCTTCACAGGTCTCTGTAGGTTGCACTGCAAAACCGGCGTTCTGCATAAACGTATTTAGAACCTCCCTCTGCTGCTCTTCGGAGCCAGCGCTAAAAAATTAAACAATTACCAGGGGGGTTTACACCCAAGCGGCGGCCAGAGCAGTGGGGTGGGATTAGGGCGGAGTTATAGCAGGTAAGTGATAGGCATGCGAAAAATAACACTCCACTCCAGAGAGATTAGCTGAGAAATCAATTTCAAAAAAACAACCTTACAATAACTCAATTAACATGTTGAAGTACATCTGTAGCTTAATTACCCCCCCCCACCCCTCACCCTCCTATCCCATGATGGGAAGCCTAGGTTGACCATTATGGAAAGGAGTGGGGGCATAAATAAAAACTCTGCTCTAAAATAAGCTTGCAGTCATTGTTCCCCACACCAAACAACTGTACATGCCCCCCCCCCCCCCATGTAATCGCCCACCATTCGACCCGTTTAAGGGACATGCACACACCACGGGCAGCCCATTACCCACACTCTGCTCGGACTGTAGCAATCCAATGCAGACCATCCCTAAAATGTCAAACAAAAAGGCAAACCGGAGCAGAACTCGGAAGAGCTGATCACTGCCAGTGCAGTGTTAGACAGCGGCCCAGCCAGCAGGTTTTGCTTTCCTCGGATTCGTGATCCGGAGAGAGAATGTTCAACAGATTGCGCATCCGACGAAATCCGGCCCATTTCCAGCACTGTCAGAAACCGCGCTGCTAAACGTAGTCGAGGGCTAGCAGGTGAAAAATGGAAGGGACAGTCAGTTAAACTTAGTCAGTTAAACTTCCACGGCGGTGGATTAAAGTGACCACAACAATCTATGGATCCCAGGAAGGATCCGGAGGACAGGACGAGCGACTTCAGCAAAGGCGGCATCTAGGAGGGGCAGGCCGACGGTGGACACAGTGATCATACATCCACTCCCTCGTGGGCCATGTGCGTTGGCATGCCGCCAGGCGATTCGTGATGCAAACCAGCGCGGCACGGTGACATTAAACCAAAACAGTGCTCGTGACTTAGAGAAAGAAACGTTAACTGCAATGAGCCCAGACCTGCCCATTACCATTAAAAGCTCCCCGTGGCCTCTCCACACTAATTCATAAACAGGTGCCAAGGAAGGCTGGGGCAAGAGTACATTCCGACGGCAACAGCTGCTGCCAAAAGTAGATCCTGGTAGCAGCTTATGCTAAAATAACCCGGCTCCTGGCGATTACAATTCCCAAGCTGCAGCTGCGGGGCAGCGGCGGGCGGCATTTCGCAACTCTCTGGGCCGCTTAAAATTAGAAAGCTAAACGATCGGCATTTTGGACCCGTGCGCGGGAGTGACATGCTCCAACTAATTAAGGACATGCGTTTGGCAGAAGGGATTTGTAAAGCGGGCAAGGGTGAACAGTCTTAAAAGTGCCAGGGCCACTCCTAAGAAGGTGCTGGGGAGGAAGCAGACGGCCCCTGATGATAGCAAAGCAGGGGATGGCTGGAAGGTTTAGAATGAAGATTAGAATCTGCCACTGCTCTGCACAACCCTCCAGGCCATCCTTCTTCACCTGCCAAACCATTACAGAAAGGGCAAAGAGCATGTGCAAATCAGGTCTGGTCCCACCCCAAAAGGGGCAGTCCAGCCCAGGAAGTATGAACTCATTCTTCAGCTGCCCAGTAGCATGAGCTCCAAGATCATCACAACCTGACCCAGGAAGTGTGCAGCTGCCCGGTAGCATGAGCTCCATGATGGACATCACACCTTGACCCAGGAAGTGAGAAATCATCTGTCAGCTGCCTGATAGCATGAGCTCAATGATCAACATCACAACCTGACCCAGGAAGTGTACAGCTGCCTGGTAGCATGAGCTCCATGATGGACATCACACCTTGACCCAGGAAGTGAGAAATCATCTGTCAGCTGCCTGATAGCATGAGCTCAATGATCAACATCACAACCTGACCCAGGAAGCGTGCAGCTGCCCGGTAGCATGAGCTCAATGATGAACATCACAACCTGACCCAGGAAGTGTGCAGCTGCCCGGTAGCATGAGCTCAATGATGAACATCAAGCGTGCAGCTGCCCGGTAGCATGAGCTCAATGATGAACATCACAACCTGACCCAGGAAGTGTGCAGCTGCCCGGTAGCATGAGCTCAATGATGAACATCACAACCTGACCCAGGAAGTATGAATTCATCGTTCAGCTGCCCGGTAGCATGAGCTCCATGATGGACATCACACCTTGACCCAGGAAGTGAGAAATCATCTGTCAGCTGCCTGATAGCAGGAGCTCAATGATGAACATCACAACCTGACCGAGGAAGTATGAATTCATCCTTCAGATGCTCAAGTAGCATGAGCTCCAAAATCATCACAACCTGACCCAGGAAGTATTAATTCATCCTTCAGCGGCCCGGTAGCATGAGCTCCATGATGGACATCACAACCTGACACAGGAAGCTGCCCGGTAGCATGAGCTCCATGATGGACATCGCAACCTGACACAGGAAGCGTGCAGCTGCCCGGTAGCATGAGCTCCACGATGGACATCACAACCTGACCCAGGAAGCGTGCAGCTGCCCGGTAGCATGAGCTCCATGATGAACATCACAACCTGACCCAGGAAATATGAATTCATCCTTCAGCTGCCCGGTAGCATGAGCTCCATGATGAACATTATTGATAGATTTGAAACCTTTGCATTGCACAGACAGACACCGGAGGGCGCCAGTTGGTTTTACACACGTGCCAGTTAACAGATCTGTTCCCCGTTTTCCAAACATGATTCACAGGCAGATGCTGCCCAGTTTGGCATTGGGGATACCGGCCTGCTCCAGGGTCCCTCCAATCTTCTCATCACAATTATCCTACCTGAGGTTCAGAACTACGCAATCGCCACACCGGGTAGTTTCTATGAAGCGTTGCCGCATTTTTTTTGCTGAATCGCAAATTAGCACTTTTTTTTCCTTTAAATTTGCAGTTCTATTTTGCCACAAACGGGTGGCAGACCCCACTTTACACCCCATCCCAATATATATCTTAGTAAAAAAAGAAAATTACTAAAAATGCACAATAAACCTCCAGTATTCCCTAAAGTTACTATCTGGCAAAAGTGAATATACCCACCGGGTGGATGCTCCGAATACCCATCAGGGTCTAATTGGCATGGCAATTATGCCACCGACACATGACTTCTGAACACCCCTCCCAACAGACACCAGGCATCAAAAGCCTACTCCTCTCCAGACACCTAAGACAACACAGCCCCGACCAACAAGGCTCCCCTTTATCCGTACACATATACCTCAAGCGCACTTGACACAAACCATCTAGAAACACACCAGCACAAAGTACCCTGGTACTTCTGAACTGCACCCTTCCCTTGCTCCCCACAAACCAAACCCACCTCCCCTTTTATTTAGATCTACCAGAGCACCAAGAGATCACAATCTGAAAGTAGCATAATAGATTGGGATAATGAGCAAAGTCGATGTCACAGAAGCATGGAAGCAATACCTGGGCACCAGACACACGGAAGAGATAAATAAGAGACCTACAATGCAAAGAATATCCTTTGATTCCCAAGGAAGGATCCGGAATAGCGATCTTCTAGATCACTCCTTGCCCTTGGTTAAAAGGACAGTCAGTGATATGTACAGAAATATTACTTATTACAGGTGCAAATAAGACACATAAACGTATTACTCGTGGTTATCGAACCAATTGTAACCTATACCCTTAGGGGTAGGTGATGCTATCAGTGCCTTCTATATACTGGAATGTGAAAGCATTGACCATTTGATATTAGTTATGCACAGTAGGTGACTACTTTTTAAAAATAATTATATAACTGTAAAGCACTAATACATTACCAATTAAAAACAAAATGCAACATGGGCTGGAGAAAGGTCGTAGGGGTTTTCTGGAAGACCAAATCCTTGGGCATGTGTCAAAATTTCCCAGGAATGTTAGTCGACACCTCAGGAGAGCAGATTGGGAAGTTGGAACCCCAAGAAGGGAAAGCACCCAAAGTAATTAGTTAGTTATTTCTGCCTCAAAGTCTCACCTTGAACACTGGGGTCCACAGTAGAGAATAAAGCCTGTCCTCCTTTGTGGACTGCAGTCACCTTGCCCATCTTACTCCAAGCAATAATCCAGTGTGAGGCAGAAATCACACAACTGATGGGAGAGGGGCCCTGTGATGCCCCCTCCCAGGGACGGTGACTTGTTGTCCCTCCTCCAAGAAGTGAGTCCTATACCGTAGGTAGTCCCAGTGGCAGAACTCCCAAACCCCCAAACACCACCAAGAACCAGACCCGCAAAAGGCTGGTCTTATTTTGAGAGTTATTCTCCCTGCACCCATTGGTACTGTAGTCAAATGTTTGACAACAGAGACATAAGGAGAGCCTCATTTTACTGAGAATCACCAGTGTGTGCCGGCGCAACCAAGAAGAGCAATGTGCCAACAACTAGGCACCACTCGACTATCTTGGAATGGCTGGATTTAACCACTGTCGGGTAATAGGTCTTTGGGGGAGAAGAAGAGGAGGGAAAGGTTTTTCTTACCCTCATTGTAATTGTTTAAAGGTACCACATTAACTACAGTAGGCCTGAGACTACGCAGAACTAATGAAGCGTTAGATCCCACACCACAAGGCTCTAGTGTTGGGTAGGTGACCAACACACATTAGTAGTCCAGAGCCAAACACGAGAGCATCTAACAAGCTCGAAGGGCATCAAAGGACTTTGTCACAGATCATGTCGACGTCCATTTGCCCAGGGCCTGTGTGTACACATCACAGGCAATTGGAGCTGCCATTCCAAGGTTGCAGATTGGCTAGTAAGCTAGGAACACCGGCGAAGAACAAAGGAGAGCATAGAAGGCAGTCTACTTGGTGGTTAGAGCCCCCGTTCTACACAATCCCAATGCCGAAAGAGAAGAAAACAAGCTATAACGTGCGATGAAATCACAGAACCAACAACCATTGTGCAGTCACAGAAGGTTGGAGGAAAGCAGATAAAAAAAAATATTCATAAACAATTGACCACTGACCAAACGGCTCTGCAGGACTATCTTCATCGCAAAGAAGCAAGTGTTAAGTCATTGGAAAAGGCCGGAGAAGCCTTAGAGAATGAGTTAGCTTCAGGGTAGTCGCAACGTATAGCAAAAGAAGAGATCCTACCAACAACGAGACCCCCTTGAGTCCATCTGAAATGACTTCAATGAGCTTTAGCATCTTAGGAGATGTATGAAGGGTCTACTGGCATGAGGATTCGGTTTGGCACCATGGTTTACTTCATGGGAAATGCACTGTTCTACCCGATCCATTCCCATGTCCCACTTCTTTACACATCCTGGGTTTACCCGGCCTACACCGTTGCCGTTTGGGTTGGAGTTTGGTGTCACCATTGGATATCCATGCTCCCCCATTCTTTGGGAATGCTATGTGTAACAAAGTGGTATTGTTCATCAACACACCTGCGCCAGCAGGTAAGTTAGTATGGGTTTATTAGTAAGTAGTACAGCAGAAACACCGGCACGTCCTTGCCAGCCAGCTCTCCTTCTCCAACTGCCCTTCATAGAACATACATTCAGATAACAACACTCCATCCACAGTGACATCACTGCATTCCACACGGACATCACCACACCAGGGGAAGTGGAGGGAGACACACATTATAACACCTCTCCCGCCCTACATTTCCGATAACAGGAAAACCTTTAACCATTAGTAAATACTTAGTACATTCGTACACACTCAGAACCTTCCTACACTATACCATTACAAATACGTGTGGCCACCACGTACCTGCCCCAGCAACACCCAACCCCGAATGGACAAGACACCCAACCCTAGGAAACTGTCCACAAGGAGCCTATTCACACCCCAAAGGCCACCAATTGAGCATAATTACTCTACACAACACATACAAGCACTATGTAAACCCTGTGCTACACTAATAAAACCCCAAAACGGCACTTAATAGATGAAACCTTAACAGTGCTCATTGACACCATCACATTTGGAAATCAAATCAACACCATAACTCCACTACGTTCACTCACACAAATCTCACAAAAAGAGGAACCCACCGACATATAGTAAGGGCTACACCTCCCCTCAACTGAACTGGAAATACAACTTGAGGAACAAAAACAAAAACCAAGCACTCCACCGGTTTCAAGCTGCCCCTTGAAACCTAAGACCTGCCACACCCCAGCGTTCCCACCAAGGTTACACGACACTAACAATCAAGACGCTTCAGTGCACCTACATCCTTCCACCCTGGTCTGCACCCCAGGGCACCAGGGCTGCCACCCCCAGGCACTAACCCAGCTCAAAAGAGCAACAACAAGCACAACTAACATCAGTCCCAAAACTCTCTAAACACAGAGAACACATTACCTCCAACCTAACCAAACTTGATAAATACACCCCAGCACTCTAGTCCCTGTAAAATGCAGTACCTACACTCACCACGGATCCTATAGACCCTGCCGAATACAGTACTCCCTAAGTACCACAGAACCCCGGGACCTCTAGTCCCAGCCAAATATAGTAAACCTGCACACACCACAAAACACCTAGTCCCTGCCAAATACAGTACCTCCACCACCACGGGACCCCGTGTCCCTGCCAAGAAACATCCCAAACGGCACACCACCTCCTTAATGTGGGACCCCCAGCATCCACTAGGCTACCACAATGGTCACACCACACTACCACCTTAATGTGGGACCCCCCAGGACAAAATAGGCTACCACAGTTGTTACCCCATACACATTGTATAGAACACTCTAAACACGCGCACACGCACCCACACCCACACTTAAACAAAAGACACAAAACTGAATAATTATCACTTGATTTCTTCACACTAGCGTGTGCTCAAACTGACGATGTTTCTATAGTTGAAAAACAGAATTAGGAAATGGTCACAAAATGTAACGAGGAAAATAAGCGCCAACAAAGTTCCTATGTTGATAAGTCAATAATGTGTCCCCCCACAAATCTAAGTACTGCAAACCGCCCTAAAAAACGTGGAAAAGGTAATATTAAATGTCTCCGTTAATTAAAAATAATATTTCCTCTTCAAAAATAACATTTCCTCCATCGCCACAGTCCAAAACCACTCCTGAAAGAAAACATGTTCACACACATGACATTTTAATATAGCATTTAACGTTGCAAGAATGTGGCCACATCATGGACATTCACACTCATTTCACACCCATACTGGTCAATACGAAAACATTTCCTAACATAAAAGGGCCACAACACACATACGCTACTCCATGCAAACTGGCCCAACACCTACAAGATACCATTACTGTATTACGTAACGGTTCTCCCTGCTCTTGCCCGTCAACATCAAAAATCCCCATCGCTGTTTTCTCCAACAGTTACTGCAGACGAAGCCATCGTCCGCAACGCTGTCCTCACCACATGCATCAGGGAATGACCCGGACCATGACACCCCGCCACTTCCAGCATCACAAACAATACCTTATACAGAGTCCACTCCCGCAGGCCACCAACGCCCCAACAGCCAGACTGTACTATGTTGGTACGGACGTTGGACCAGTGTATTTCACTTCCTGGATGAAGAAACACACGTCGGACTGCAACCTGCGTGTCAACAATGCCATGCATGCTGTTACATTCCAACATTCCGACCATAGAGACTGGAACGTATGGCGACACCCCCCCCAACGTCATCATTATCCTTGGAGCGCCGCAGTGGCCGCATCATCCCGCTGCTCAACTGCTGCGACCCCTGCCCAGGCAACACTTCTTGCCATCTCCTCCACACCGGCACCTTTAATCTTCCGCTCCGGCACAGGACCCAAAGACCGCAGGGGCCGTATCATCCCGCTGCTCCACTGCGGAGACCCCGCACAGGCAACACTTTTTGCAAACTCCTCCACGCCGGCACCTTTTATCTTCCGCTCCGGCACAGGACCCAAGGACACACGCTCACCAGGTCCCATCTCCTCCACGCCGGAAGACGCCGTCGGCAACTCAAGCCTTCCGCTCTGGCACTGGACCTGAGAACCCACGCTCGACAGGTTCCTGCGACAGACGGTGAAAGACCGCCACTGGAGATTACACAGTGCCTCTGCTAAATTTGGCACTTGCACCACCCAAACCTCTGTAGATGTTCCAAAACTTGGCACTGGACCCGAGGGCAAATGCACCTGCAAGCCCCCGCTGCAGGCTTGAGGGGAACACCTTTGGGCACTCCAGACAGTGCAGGCTCCTGCTGCCTCTATATAAGGAGCCTCCTCCTCTTGTTCAACACCACCCGGTCTGCTGAACAGCAAACTACGGTCCGGACCCAGAGCTGCAAACACTGCTGGCTGCTACCCAGGATGTGGGTACTTGCAGGGCGGTGTCCTGTCCAACTGCTGTCGCCTCCACGACAGGATCCCATCCTCGTCGCTAGTGTAACAAAGTGGTATTGTTCATCAATACACCTGAGCCAGCAGGTAAGTTACTATGGGTTTATTAGTAAGTAGTACAGCAGAAACACTGGCACGTCCTTGCCAGCCAGCTCTCCTTCTCCAACTGCCCTTCATAGAACATGCATTCAAGTAACAACACTCCATCCACAGTGACATCACTGCATTCCACACGGACATCACCACACCAGGGGAAGTGGAGGGAGGCACAGATTATAACACTATGCATTCTTTACTCTTCCAGTCTGCTTACTAGCTGCTGGTCTACAGCATAAAATTGCCTTGGCAATAAAATGCATGGAAGATCTTAGTGTTGGCATGGACTGCACCCCTCCAATAAAAAAAAAAAAAATATATATATATATATATATATTATATTTTTTTTAAATGGAGACAAAAAGAGCATTCCTGATGTTCAGACATTAACCACATGCTTCCGATCATCAAAGAAAGCTATTAAAAAAGGCATCATTTCACATGAGATTCAATCGATGTTGAACATATGAGCTAATCTAGAACACGGCAGGGCCTAACAAAAAGACACCCCCCGCCCGGTCAGGTCGTTTGGTGCCCTCCAAACAGCTCTTACAAAACAAGAGTGCTTCTCTCCATCAGGAAACGAGAAGAAGCTCAGAGCAAAGCGGACACCACCAACCTTGGCGGAAGTCGTTAGGGAGAGGTAAAATGCAAGACAATCAAATCATTCTGCACGGCTATCCGTCCACAGATGCAAGCCAGCGAGTGCTCTTTATTGATGCAATTCCGGTACAAAAGAGGTTGAAGGAAGAGGTCAGCTTGAACCACAGAGCTAACGCGCAAAGTGCTGAGCGATTCAGGAAACCACACAGAAGGCTTTGCAGGCGTCTACTTTCTCCATGAGGTAGAGAGAGACACGCTTCGGTGCGAAACAGAAAACGGAGCTGTGAGCGGGAAAGAAAAACTATAATAGACAAAGCGTGTGAATCTCCACCCTTGCGGCATTAATTCAGCACGACAGTACCGCTCGATACGCCTGGTTCAATACAATGCAAGGCCTCGGGTTGATGCATGTGCGCGCACGGTCTCAGGCTGATCAGCGAAGCAATCATTGGACCATGTATAACCAGAGAGGAGCAAGAAAGACAAAAAAGCAGGGGGCTGAGGGCATGATCTGCCAAGGAGAGAGAAAGGAGCTGCACGGTGCGGAGTCCCCTGAGCCACAGCCCGAGGCCGGTGCGGGGAGGTGGGCAGCAGCAGCAGAGCAAAGCAGCCCTCTATTAAAACACATCAAAAGGATCGGGCACACACCTAAACATGCTTGCCAGACCACCAAATGCCTCCAGTCTCCATTATTAAATTGCCTCCAATTACAAAGTGTCAATTTTTAGTGTGATCCTTCATTGGAAAATCCTTATTATAAGGGTTTAGCTTTCACTAACCCACTCTTGCAAGAAGAGGTCCATCTGCGACAACACACAATCCATCCGTAGGTCACTATGCATCTTCCACATTACACACAATCCATCCGTAGGTCACTATGCATCTTCCACATTACACACAATCCATCAGTAGGTCACTATGCATCTTCCACATTACACTCAATCCATCAGTAGGTCACTATGCATCTTCCACATTACACACAAGCCATCAGTAGGTCACTATGCATCTTCCACATTACACACAATCCATCAGTAGGTCAGTATGCATCTTCCACATTACACACAATCCATCCGTAGGTCACTATGCATCTTCCACATTACACACAATCCATCCGTAGGTCACTATGCATCTTCCACATTACACACAAGGCATCAGTAGGTCACTATGCATCTTCCACATTACACATAATCCATCAGTAGGTCACTATGCATCTTCCACATTACACACAAGCCATCAGTAGGTCACTATGCATCTTCCACATTACACACAATCCATCAGTAGGTCACTATGCATCTTCCACATTACACACAAGCCATCAGTAGGTCACTATTCATCTTCCACATTACACACAATCCATCCGTAGGTCACTATGCATCTTCCACATAACACCAGCCGATGTGTTAAACTATGGCGCTCAAAGGCAACTCACTGTGATCTCGATTTAGTGACCATCATACAATGGGTCAAACACCACAAGTCAACTCTTGTTCACACAACCCCCCCCCTCAACCCCCTCGATTCCTCCATGCAAGAAATTAAGGAGGCAGTATTCTGCATTGAAAAGTCTTTATTTCCATTGAACTTCAACATCTGTGCAAATGTTGCCTTTGATGTAGCAAAGGAGATGGGGTTCCGGAGCACACAACCACTCAGCGTTTGCGACTGGTGCAATATCAACATGGTGCGTTACGGGTCTTTGCCACCTCGTCATGGGCATGTCAGGCCAAGCCACAGCCTTAACTCCATCGGCTGAGAAGCCGGCCCATTGCCACCAGCTTCCGCGTGTGCCTCCTCCCTGCCACAGGGCTTTTTAAACAGTTTACGAACATGAACGAGATGAAGATTTAACGTGGAAACACAACACTGCAGAAGATGTCCATGTTCTTCCCCTCCTGTTACGGAGAACAAAACTTGAACCAAGGCTTAATATGTGCACTCACCTCTAGCCATTGGCTTGTGATGATAGCCTCTTAGCGAGAAAAACATGGTGTAGAGGTAGAGGTGGCAAGTGGCTTTTACGCGGCCGCCTAGTAGCCTGCAACCCTGCTAAAATAATCAATTTTTACTCCACACTTTTGATTAGTGGTGGACAATCTCTCTATCACACACACATACCTCCGCCCCCCTCCTGATACTCCAAAAAGAAACGAAACGTTTTACCCTGGGCCCCATTTGAAGTTGAGAGCAGAGCGCAGCAAGCATGCCTTTAAATCCCCATTTTGTGAGCTCACTGTAACATGGGAATACCAGGATTTTTCAAATTGTTTTCCTAGTCTGGATGTGGTCGTTGTTTCACTGTGTCCTATAACATTCACTGGCGTAGCGGGGCAGGGGGGGGTGCCAGTACATGTCCTGTGATGGGCCCCCTCAGGAAAAAATAAATAAAATGTTGAAGTCTGAAGGCTGCCCCCACCACATGACATGGAAGCCTACAGGCTGGAGGCCTCCATGTCATGGGGTGGGGAGAGCCCTATGACTTCAAAAAGAAACATTTTGTTTGAAGTCACTCTGCCTTCATAAAGATATTATTTCCGTTATGTTTCGGTCCTTTAATGGAAATAAATTTCTTTGTGAAGTCAGAGGGACTTTAAAAAAAAAAAAAAAAAATAAATAAAATAATCTTTTTGAAGTAATAGGGCTCCCCCCCGCATCCCATGTCACGGAGGCCTCCAGATCCTCTGAAGATGGTGGGAACATGCGGTACTGGCTGCTGCCGAGGGCCTCGTTCCCTAGACCAACGAATTAAAGGTAAGAAAATGTATTTTCTTTAAATGTGTTTGCGTGCGTGTGTGAGTGTATGGTGGCTTGCCTGGGTGTGCCTGTGTGAGTGTATGGTGAAAGGGTGCACACTTAAATGTACAGGTGGCTGGGTGTATGTGTGGTTGTGTTCAGGGGTGCAACGAAATGGAAATTTAAGGGGAGGCTAACCCTTCAAATGTTAGCAAAGGCGCTAATTTCACGGGCGGTGGGGGTGGTGCAAATGTATTTGTGTGGGGGCATCCAGCTTCTTCATGCATTTCATGAGACTACTCTAGTTCAGCTTCAATGTTACAAGCAGTTAACTATGTTAATTCTGAACTCACCCACTTATGGACTGCTGCGAGAATGAGCCGTCTCCTGTCCCCTCTCTACCCTTTGAATCACTTCCCTGGTACGCAAGTACTGAACCCACATCACGATTTAAATTGCCTGAAAAATGTCAGTACTAACAGTGTAATGCTTTATGTTAGTAATTGCCGGGCCTTTATTAACAGAGAAACCCGGGCGCCATTTAACATCTGTGTCCTGTTCTGTCAGGCAATGGCTCGGTAGGTCAGCTAGGTCGAGCCAACATAGCCAAACATTTCACGGTGGGGTGAGGGGGGGGGGGCGCTGAAGCCCAGTCAGATCAATGGTGTTGCGCCACTGCTTGTGTTCAATACCTGGCTTAGTTACTTTTCCTTGTCCCAGTGCTTACGTATGCGGCACCTTGCCTCATAGGTACATACTGGGATGAGGAAGAGTGGCAGTACGAGTAATGTAGTGCCACTCTTCCTCATCCCAGTACGTACCTATGAGGCAAGGTGCCTCCTATGTAAGCACTGGGACAAGGAAGAGGGACGTGGAGGTAATTCTAGGTTGAGAAGAACATTTTGGGGCTTGGGGTAGGAGAGAGGGGGCTGTGTGGGGGTGCAGTGGCCGGGATTGTGCGATAAATTCTAATGGTCATCCATGTGCAGGCTAAGCAGGTATGATATGTGCTATTAGTGGCTAGAGAGGCCTTTTGGTGCAGACAGTCTAGTCATTTCTTAGTTTGGCTTGACCTCACTGGGCATCTCTGATAAAGCAGTCTTGGTAAGTGTAATTACCCGACTAGACTGGCATTGGAGTGCTGCCAGTGTAGCCATTTTTTACTGTAGCATTGTATGTTTTTCTGGGCATCCTTGATGAAATAACCATGATAAGTCTTATTGCTTCAACTGGCATTTTGGCGCTGCAACCAGTCCAGGTTTATCTAAATGTGGTCTAGACTGGTCTACATTGTGCAGCCAGTGGGACATGTTTTCATTGTGGCATGGCATTTTTTATTAGCAAAGCATTAATGTTTCTATGCACTGTCGGTGACTTGATTGTATTGGATTTGTGGATTGGTGTAACTCTACAAAACAATTGCAAACACGCTGCCTTTTTGGCCAATTTTTCTCAGAAAGTGTGCTGTCTATGCATGAAAACGCATTTATATCTTTCCTCCTAGTCCACTGTGCGTTGTACCCCTGCAGCAGCCTGTTTGTGCGTATTGCGCAAGCATGGTAATCTAGACAGGCCCAGAGTGTGGCGCCACCCGTGATTTTTTTCCAAGCTGGGGGTGGGAGGTACCCTCAGCATGGCTCGCAGGGGGGCCCTCACATTTCGTGCTACGCCACTGGTAACATTGTGGAGATGTCTGTGCTGGAGCAGTCCTGGCTGTGCAATTACCATGTGTATTTTTAGGTAATTATGGTTCGTGTGCTGTTTTGGTCCTTCGTGGGGGCACCAGATGCCAAACAATAACATGCTTGTACATCTTACAGATAACCAAACATCCAACTCGAAACTAGATGGAATGAATGGTGTAGACTCCTCAAAATTAAGTGCACTTTCCCTCGCAATGCACACCAAGTGTACTGTCCTCGAACTGCTTCAAAGGGGAGTTAAGTTTCTTTAAATAAAATGTGTCAAAAAAGAAACACATGCATGTGCATTTCAATGCACACATTGCATGTTAACACTTTGCTAAGTAGTACTACGTTCCTGTGGATCTCCTCATTTCCTGTAAGGTGCCTCGGGGAAGAACGTTCATAGTAACATTTTTGTTAGCATGTGGGAAAGAACATGTTTAATACAGAATGTCGACTCAAAGCAATATACTTCTGTTCTTTTTTTAACCCAATACTTGCACATTCACTGCTGTGGTTCCCACATATCCTTTGTGTGAACTTCCAACTCACACATATAATGGTTTAGAGTGCTTACTTAACTTAGAATCACCTGTGGATAGAACAGGTTTGGCCAAGGCCAAGCAACAATGGATACAGAGGCTTTTCACTCCCAACCACGCAGGATCAAAGATCACAGCTACAGACATCAGGTACATTGCAGAGCAGTTGCCAACAGCCCTACAGAGCCAACAGACCATGAACGGGAGAATCCCTCGACTGGGAACGAACAAAGTCAAATAACCTGTTCTATTGGGGGCCTAGGATCACGCTTTATTTAGCAAGGAAGGACTGCACTGAAATGACATGCCAACCTGGCGGGCCACGAACCATGGCCACATTGGACACATCAGGAAACACCTTCCGGCTGTGGCATCTGATGGCATGCTACTGCAGGTGAAAGGATTCCGAGGCAGTAAGCAAGCAGGGGCTTCCCTAAACCAAGGCGTGTCACCGGCCACTGTAGCGAGAGATTGTTTTGGCAAGCAAGAAATGGCGACATGTGCAGAGCTGGCCTCCCTGCTAGGGGAGAGGGACTTATGCTTTCTGAAATGCTGTGCCTTACCTTAAACTCATCAGTAACCTGCATGGTGAGGGTTTCCAGTAAAAGATCATTTCCTGGCCCGGCATTATTCTCCCAGAGGGTCCATCTATAATTTCCCCTTCATCATTGCCGACGATGCATTTAGGTTGTCAGTGTTGGCTATACATGAAAATCGATGGGCTGGGTGGATTGTGCAAGACCCTCTCCCCACATGCAAACATCCACATCTATCAGCTCAAACAGCGGACAGTCTACAATTCAAGTGGATGAGCCTTAACTGGCTAAAGTTGAATGGGGACAAAACGGAGGTGTTGGTCGTGGGTTCCCACCCGGACCCTTCTCTTTGGATCTCAACTTTCTGGCCCTCTTCCTGTGCCTGCAGCAAAGGTAAAGAATTGGAGTTATAACAGCTACTCTCTCGATGGAAGCCCAGATATCATCAGTCTGCCCGACTGGGTTCTTCCATTTGAAAATCCTTTGACAAATCTTAGATTTTATACCACCTGCCTTGCGGCCACCGGCTGTATCCGCAATGGTTGTTAGTGGATTGGATTACTATGATTCTTTGCATCTTGCACAGCCCAAGAGGCTGATCCATCGATCATAGCGCCTTCAGACCTTTGCAGCTCGGGTAGCAACTGGATTACCATATGGTGTCTACATTTCTCCAGTGCTACGCCGCTTACATTGGCTACCAGTGCCACAACGTATTGAGTTTAAGGCACTTTGTATTGTGCATCGGGTGCTTCATGGCCTAGGAGCAGATTATCTCAGAGTAAAATGTTCTCGCAATTTCCCTAGGTGCTCTTTGAGATCTGAGTCAACTGGCCTGCTGTGTGTACCATCCTTTCGCCGTTCCCGATTGGGTGGACATGCTTTTTCTGCGGCAGCAGCACAGCTATGGAACAAGCTTCCTGCTGAAATGAAAACGATCCATAACCATCTGGGCTTTAGGAAGACGTTAAAAATGTTTCTTTTCTGTTAAAAAAAGGGGTTGTCTATGGCAGGGGGATGTCTGTTGGGATGTGCCTCTTTCTCTAGCGCCATGCCGCCTTCGCCGTGCGCTTTACAAGAAGCCATAACATAACAAGAGTTACCTTTATGCCCTGACACGAGTCCTAATCTGAGATATCAAGCAATGTTCTGCTCATCTTCTATTCAACAGAGAATGCGCAAACACAAATATCCATCCAAAACATATATATCTTTTATTCATCTTCTTAAAAACTCAACAGCACTTCTGTCGGGTCACAGGTACAACCACTTTTTGGTCTCACAGAAAACATTTGTGACAGGGGTTAGTACTAATGTGACTTCATCAATTGTGACAAATGCAGGTCATTCCTCTGATTGAATGTCATGCTTTTTGATGAGAAACCTCCCAAGTTCTTCAAATTAATATTGTCTGATTACATGATTAAAAATCTAACCCAAGTCCTCGACCAATAGGAAAAGAATCAAAATGGCAATCTCTCTGATCACTTCAGTGCAGACCTTCCCAAGGTAATCTTGATCCACATTACAGCTAATGCAAAGTCTTAAACAATCATGTCGACACAACCGTGTATCAGCCATTACATTTAGGTACAGGTGTCATCATGCTGTCCCCACGTTTTATCTTCGGTCTTAATCAGTACACAAATACTTTCTGTAGGCCACTGGTTCACCCCATTCTGCTTATTGTGGTCTGTTATGCTACCACATGTCTGTTTCAAGACCCTGCAAAAACATTCAAACCACAACGAATATATGAATCCTCAAAATTCCCAAATGATTCACCTCAATTTCTAGTCTCTAAACATAATTAAACATCATTTTTTTTTTTTTTTTACAAACATGAGCAGTTCCAAACGTACTTCTATCATTTAACTTCTATTGTACGGAAGAAATGTGATTGTGCTGATCCAATTGCTGCACAGAACCACTCCCCCATTCCATTTTTCACCCGAGTACCTTCACGATCAATCTAAAGAATTGGTTTTCACCCATATCAAGGAATATAACCAAGCTCTCTTTATTACCATATTTAAATCTACATACTAGCCAGGTGCTCGTGGAACTTGCAAATGACACATTCACAAATCACTTGTATAGTGCAACCCATTCTGTACCGCTCAACTCCCCGTCTCTTCGCTCACCGTGCTACCAACGGAGACATCCTCTCTCCCCTTCAGTTTCGATGTTTGTTACTTGTGCGCATTCACATACTCGGCGGGTATTAGTTATATTCTACGATCCTCTTTCTTAGAGCGGCTCATCTCAAATTACACCTTTGTCTCTTCTTAATCAAAATCTGCCTAACAACTGTTCACAGCATCATGTCTCGCGGCACCACCATAGATGTCGGCTGCCCAATGTATGCCTCCGATACATTTAAACCAACTGGCGTCACCACCCAGGTGGCTGCCGATTGGCCAAAAACTAGACCGCCACTGTGAAATTCGACATGGAGTGTACTGGGACACCATTTTCAAGTATTTGTGTTGCCTGCCGCCCCTTGGTGCTGGTACCCTTATTGTTGTGCATTGTTGGGTACCTTACATCTCAGTTTTCCTCAATATGCAGAGTCTAAGTCATGTTGTCATCGCCTCTCTCTATGCTTTGATACAATGAGAGGTCCCCGTTCAATACAAGCATTCAGACTTTGCTTAAAACAGTGTCAAATCTCTCAATTAGCTTCTGTTCTGCTTTAATCAGAGGAATATCAACATTACCTCATCTTGAACTCATTTTTACCTGTAGCAACACAAACCAAAATAGGTCTTCTGCATTGTTGTGTTTGAGGGTAAAATGCTCCACTAGTGGTTTTTCTGGTACCTTATTCGACATGCAAGATTTGTGTTCACAGAGCCACTGTCTGACTTCTCTTCGCTTTACGAATACATAGGAGATTGCATGGGCATTTTATCCCATATATTATGTTTTTTCTTCTTCAGTTAGTGAATTCTTTAAAAACCCACATGTTGCCATACAGCTCAATTTTTTAAAAATGTCTTTTTGTCTGAACATACTGAACACTGTCCACACTTAAAGTGCCCTGTGACTGGTGGAAGGCCCCAAAACCCATTAACGTCTCTGGACTTAAAATCTAGTACATGCTCAGCACCTTATGTGATGATTTTTCCTTTTTGTTTTTGAGTGCATACAGTGGTTCTGGTAGCCTAACGTCCTCTTTATGAATTAAAGGCCAGTGTTAGGGGATTATCCTCCAAATAGGATTACTCGTAGGGCTGAAGGTAGTAACACACACCAATCTGTCTTTTTGCTCACGTGTCTGTTTCGCGATTTATATTGGCCGCTCTCTTTTTCAGCGAGTTATCATTTTCAGGGGATATCCACATCTTGAAAGATTCTGCTCTAATCTTTGGGCAGGTGTTGTGAAATCCGTTTTTTTGGAGCAATTTCTTAAACTGTCCAAAAGGGAGCTTGCGACAATCCGTTCTTTATCGTCATCTTTTTTGGCGAGTACCAAGAAATAAATGCTTTCACACCTTTTCAAGTTTCTTTTCAAAGTAATGCCTTATTTTAATTTATTCACATTCCAATTGTTACTTTCTTTGACATTCCAATTGTTACTTTCTTTGACATTCCAATTGTTACTCTCTACAGGTGTTTCACCCTTGTCTGAGTTACAAGCGATCATCAGGAGAGATTTGTTACACTATTTTTTTCAGCATAAAATTTGTTTGCCATGATTCAATTAATCAACTTTATTTCATGGGTTCATTTCTTCAGGGCTCGGTTTTACAAACACTTTTAATGTTAAAGTTCCCTTCCGTATTTGCATCCTCCGGTTTTCTGTTCCTTTCGCTCCTTGTTTCGGCGCGTACGCCAAATCCTGACAAACGAACTCTATGCTGAAAGAAATAGTGTAACAAATCTCTCCTGATGATCGCTTGTAACTCAGACAAGGGTGAAACACCTGTAGAGAGTAACAATTGGAATGTCAAAGAAAGTAACAATTGGAATGGGAGTAAGGATTAAAATAAGGCATTACTTTGAAAAGAAACTTGAAAAGGTGTGAAAGCATTTATTTCTTGGTACTCGCCAAAAAAGATAATAAAGAACGGATTGTCGCAAGTGGGCATGCATGTTATGGATAAATAGTTCAATTATATCTACAGCAACATAGGTTTAAATGCAACACCACAGAGCTGACATCCAGAAGGAATCATAATTAATTTCGAATACAAATTTTTCAAAGTTGAAACTCGCCAGGGGACAGAAGTCCTGAAAAAGTTGCAATTCAGTAGTGTGACAAAAGGGAGCTTGTCTTTAGGGACCTGGGTATTAAAGCATTATAATGGAGACAAGTGTTCTTGTCGTTGATTTCCTGCATAAGGAAGTGATCAAAAACCCCCATTTTCTTTTTTAATCCAAATGTCAAGAAAATTAATGTTTGTTATTTTGTGACATCGTGAATTTCAAATTCTTGCCTCTGTTATTAAGCCAACCTAGAAACATTTCCATTTCATCAGTTGGTCCTCTCCAGACTACAAAAATGTAATCAGTAAAGCGGCACCACACACCAATATGCTCATTAAAAGGATTAGAAGTGTCAAAGATAAATCTCTCTTCAAATGCTCCAACATACAAATTAGCCATGTTCGCGGCAAAAGTTACCCCATACCAGTTCTCTTGATAAAACCGAGTTTAAAAAAAAAAAAAAAAAAAAAAAACAACACACAACTAAAAAGTTCTCCATTATGGTCAACTTCGCACAATCGACTATGAAATAAGTCGGAAAAAGAACAAGCCCTGGCACCCTCATATCTAGAAATCACTTTCAAGCTTTCTAGTTGTGGAATGTTCATGTGCCAGGATTCCACAATTAAAGTGATTAAAAGATCATCCGGTCCTACCTTTTAGTGCTTCTACACATAACATGCCAGTCTTATCTTTAACGTATGACCATGTCTGTGTCGCAAATAGTTTAAAGAAAAAAAAATAATTAAATAAACAAAGCTGGATGATGGATCCAACAGGGATTTGAGAGCTGAAACTATGGGTCTAACGGGTCTAACAAGAGGATCACTGGCATTCTGATTTGATCTAGGGAGGATGTAAAATACTGACACTAGGGATCCGTTGACGCAAATAATCCTTTTCATCTCCACAGATCCCTCCCCCACTGTCTGCTCTTTCACCCCTCTGCATCTACTTTTGTAAGCGGCAAGTAGGATTTTCATTGAATCTCCTATAGTGCTCAGTGTTCTTCAAAAGCCAAGAGAGCTTCTCGCTCATAGGCCTTTTTTCCCCCACATAACAATCCCTCCCCCTTTGTCGGCTGGTTTAATGACAATATTGTCATAGTTTTTATTTATTTGCGGACAGTGCTATTCTTTTGCCGACTGTGTGTAATTTCTGACCTAACTCGTACCTGCCACAGTACTTTGTTTTCCAATACTTTAATTTGCTTGAAAGTCCTAATCGGCCAGTACTGATGCCACTGCCATTCTGTGGCTGCAAGACCTTTTGCGAGACCAAATTAGTTATTGGCCCAACGGACTGGTCACATGACAAGTCTTTCAGTCGGTCAGTCCTTCCTTCCTTCAGCCTTCTACATCATTTCAGTGATAAGCCAGTGTTGGTTATTTAGAAGGATCAACCACTCTCTTTTAACACCGATACACATCACAGTGAGACAAGATAAGGCACACAATACCATTATCCTGTTGCTCCAAAATGTTCATTACGCTCTATCATCGAAGAAGTCTCATCAGGCATACAGGTGAGCAGACACAGATGTAAATTGGCAGCTACCAATAAATGATTCTAGCAAAAGATGAATATGTGCGCTTGCAAACTTCCGCGGATTAGGGGCTATTAACTTCCTTGACAGATAATGTTCCAAATTCTGGTAATGTTCAGATATCTGAAATGTGGGAGTTCTCAAAAAACATCCTCAGCGGCAATTCTCCCGTTGGCAAACTTAATGGGGGTTGGGGAGGAGGGGAGCGGGGGGGGGGGTCATGGGAAGATTTCTCGCTTCGACTATGGTGAATTTGAGGCCTTTAACATGAAATCAACCTGAACTAGAGCCTTCAGATAATCGAGTGCATGCTAAATGTTTAGACCCGAGGTGTAGCATAACACTTCTTACTTGAAGCTGGGTTAAAAAGGCAAGAATACATGCTACAGACTAGTTAAGAAGTCCTCAGAGTGTGAGGTTGAGCTCTGCTTTGCTGTGCTCAAGTACGTGTGAATTGGTTGATCTGCTGCTATGTTGGGTGAATGGGAGCTGTCCTGTAGTGCCCAAACAAAAACTGTGTAATAGTTAATGCCCCATTTCACACGTGCATGATTAGTAGATAATACATCCATCAATTGAGTTTCATAAGCTGTTGAGTACTCGAGAGAAGAAATCTAATATGTTCAATCCCAGGCCTCACAAATTCTTAAAAATCCCATAGACCAGCAGGGCGAGTACATTAATTTACATACTCGACCTTAGAGAAATTCACTCGCCCCCATGGTAACAGGTGACAAAATATTTACCTCTGGTGTCTATAAAATGTTGCTTGTCACCAAAAGCACATTTCATATTTGGTGCAATGCTGCCACCGAAAGGCTAGCCATACATCCTGAAACCTTTGTTTGCCATTTACTGCAAACAAAGTTGTTTTTAGTAAATATCAATGTTTCAAGCATCCTCATACTCGCCAGCACGGTCGAGTACCCTACAAATGGTACTCACCCATCAAAAGATCTCCTCTCCAATGCAAGTGGGCTAATACATTTTGCAAGCCATGCATCCTCTTGAGAAAATGAAAACTTGTGTATTCATTAGATTTGGCATAGAATGTAGCTTTTTTAATGCCAATTCATAATTAACACGTGCTCCAAATGCCCTTGTGACAACACGTTCCAACCTTTTCTTGGTCTTGCTTAAGGCTGCGAGTACTACTGTATTGTGAGTAGCATATGAAGCACTTTCTATAGAGCTTGCCAATTGACCTCTCGTCCAAATTGTTACACCTGAATAAGGTCTACCTGCTTGTACTCTAGAGCATAGGATCACCCTCTATTTTTGGGATAGTAGTTCCATGCAACCTGCAATATATCCCTGCAATGGATCACTCTGCGTTACAGAGCGGCCTGACCCAGTTGGCGTCTGTGAGAAATGCTCGCCCTTCAACGCCATCCAAGCTACTGCATGGGAACCGCCGGAGACCTCGACATAAAAACCCCCCTCTTTCTCAGAGTTTCGCTCAACTCGGAGGCTCTACATCCGAGACCTGCCGAGTCCAACAACCCCAACTCAACACCTGGTCAACAGCTTAGAGATCCAAGCCGATACAACTGCAGTACCCCAATGCTGTATTGAGCGAAATGAGCCCATTGGCTGACTAAGGCCAGTCTCTGCTTCTACGCACCCGAGGACGCAGTCTTCCAGCGCTGCTGACCCAACATCACCTGCCACAGTGTGTTCGACCCACAACAAATCGCTGCTGCTGGACAGCACTGCATCACTGGACCTGGCGCTAGCACTATTCTACTAGACACCATCCCAATGCCAAAAGCACAGAGACTCCCAGTTCAACACCAAAAAGCCTGGCTAAACGCAGTTGAGTCCCAAAGACAAGCGGTACTGTACCAAGGCCCCACGCCATGGGCCTCTTTTTTCGGACAAGAGAGACCTTTAAGCCCCCTTTTCTAACTTGTTTTTATAAATCATATCCTTTTAACAGTATGCCAATATTATGCCTGAACACTCCTGCTCATATACCCAGAGTGCCTTTTCGTAAAAGTCTATTTTCCGTTTAATTTACTGGGGTGGGTTTTACTTCTTTGTGATTAGTCGCTTGCATTTTATTTTTTCATTAAAAACCTATATTTGTTATAAAATCTTGATTGGACATTCTTTTATTTTAGACTATTGTACTCAGGTTGGTTGGGTTACTACTGCCATCACCTCACACTCCTCCTGAAGAGTATAGCCTGCCCTACCACAAAAGGCGAAGGAGGTCTACCTGTCTATTTTTAGGTCAATCCTTATTTCACAGTAGTGTGGGGCTGACTGAGTAGGCAATGAAGCCACTACTCATTTCTGTAATGCTTCAGAGCAAAAGCCTTTGCCACATACAGCATTACTGCTTTTTTAGCTGAAAGCGCTACCTATAAAGCCCAATCTATTTTCATTGAAATAAGAGCTTTATCCTAAGAGCTTGAAATAGGGGCTTTGAATGTAGGTTTGTAATGCTTTTCAATGCAGGTTGACATAGGAGGAGGGATTTATGTAGTTTGGCTCTGCGCCCCACCGATTGCTAAATGAATCTTTAGGATTTTCCTCCCATTCCCACCCATTTTCCCTCCAACCACACCTCTTATTGCACTCTTTGGCTGAATTTCTACTGTGTAGTGCATTTGTCAGCCATTTTTACTTCCAATATGGCAGCCACCATCTGTTAATGTTATTTAACTTGATTGATGCTGTCAAATATATTTATTGCAGCTTGCAATTTATGTTAAACATTTCACGGTGTTTTTAAAAATAAACAAGGTCGTGTAATACTATGTTTTGGTATAAAACGGCACTGAAAATGTACGTCTAGTGACTTATGGGGGATTGATAGAGTGTTTTTGATGTAAGGCGCACCTGATTGGCTGTGCAGTTATGGATGTGATTGAATGTGCAGTGTTTGTTTGTTTTTTTTGTTTTTTTTTTTTTAGAAAGAAGCCATTTTGTTTCTATATTCCAAGTGAGGACAAGTATGTGAATTTGTGTTGCTTTGTATTTTTTTTTTTTTAATGTTCCAAATCTGTGCAGGCGTCAGCTTAACATCAAGCAGCCGCCGGCACATATTTGCAACGTTAGTGCAATTAATTGAATGTTGGTGGTGGCTTGGCATTTTTGTTTGATGCTGCCACCGGCATAGAATTTGTTTTACTAAGGTTAAAAATGTGTGCTGGCGGTGGATTAATGTTGTTAACCCACCGCCGGCACATATTTTCAATGTTAGTGAAACCAAGAGCCGGTGGCGGTTTCGCTTCCCCGATGTCACTGACTGCTTGGAGTTTGGTTTTGCTAAAGTTGCAAATACTTGCAACATTAGTGAAACTAATTCAGAGCCGGCGGCGGCTTGGCTTTCCCAATGCCGCCATCAGCTCTGATTGGTTTTAGTAACGTTGTGCAAAACAAAAGCAGATATCAAATAAAAGGGCAAAGTGTATCTATTCTACTCCTTTTGTTAAGTTCCATTTTAAAAAGGCTAGGTACTGAAAGAAAAATTATAAATCAATTTCCGTCAGACACCACAAGTTACAAAGCTACAAAATACACCAAAAAAAGTAACAAGCAACACCAACTGTTTGGGCTTGTGTGGGTACTTTCCAGACATGGCTGTAGTGGCTATTGATGGGGGCAGGTGAAAATTGATGCAAGTACCTGGGCATTAATAGCACTGCCTGGCAAATAGCTAATACTTATAGCAAGTCAAAAATGTTAGTATTGCCAATGCTTGATTTTAACAGGACTTCAGTAAAGGATATGCATAGTGCTTACAAATAGAGTGGCTGAAGGCAGACCTGGTTAAGACATTTTTATTACACCAATAAAGTCATTAACTATCTTAATACTGCTTTGAGAAAACACTGTCAGGCACTGCGAGTGCAAAGAGTTCCTATGAGAAGGTGTTTTGGGCTGGGTGGGGCAGGAACTGGTTGGGAATGGCTAGAGGGATTAGCATGGGTAGTCAATGCATGGGGGGAAAAAATACCTACAAGCTTTTCGTCCCTCCTCCTATGCCATTTCTATTAACTGGTCATTGATGGTGGTAGCTGCAAAATGGTGCGAGTACCTCGCCATCTACTAGCAGAGCCTGACAAATACTTAAAACTTATACTAGAGCCAAAACGGTTGGCCCTGCCAGTGCATGTTTCAACATGCATTCAATTTCCGTCCAAGCACAGATCCTGCTGCATCAGTCTGATTTGTATACGCCTCAGGGCCGGCCTTCGGGCAGGGCGGGTCGAGCATCCGCCCAGGGCGCCGTGTCACCCAGGGCAGCATTAGCCCCTACCACGCCAGCTCGGGGAGTCTTTCAAGGGCTCCCCCGAGCTGGCATATTGGGAGAAGGCGCAGCAGGCGCATTTAATAACAAAAGGGCTGATGCTTTGCATCAGCACCCTATTCACAGGATTACCTCCTCGCTCCTATGCGGGAGCGAGGCCGTTTGCATTGGAATAGTGCGCTCATGCAGTAGCATCAGCATCCTATTCTAGTGATTAGCTCCCTGCGAGGTGCCGGAGCGGGGAGGTATAAAATAAATGTGGCGCAACCTGCCCCCCCGCCCCCTGTTGACCAGGGGCAGGAGCGCCAACTCGCTCAGGGTGCTGCTGCTAAGGCCGGCCCTGATCAGCCTACTATGCTGCTACCATGTTATAAATAACACAGAGCGCTGCTTGAAACTTTCAAATCTGTCTGAACAAGAACTTGTTCTCAACTGCCTCAGTCAACTTCCCTTCTGCGTCTGCCCGCCTTACTACAAGCGGTGTGAAACTATTGGACGGTGTAGTGCCTCCGCATCCTGCATACCTGCCACCATACTGCACAGAGCTACCGAGTGCAAGGGCACAGGTGAAAGAATGTTCTATAGCCTTTAGACAACCCATGGGGGGCTTTTAGGAGACAACAGGGTGGGGTATCTTCAGAAAGCAAAGGGCACAATTCCATGTGCTTGAGGATGCCATTTGCAGACACGATGCAACAGTTGTTTGAAATGGACCGAACTGGACCAAAATGAGTTTTTTTTTTTAAAGACAGTGGAGTAAAAGCAAAACCATTAAACATCTGTTATAAAGAGTAAACGGCCCATGGAAAATGTGGCGAAGGGAAGACACGAGAAGGTATTTTCTACTGCAGGGTGGTTTCAGACTCTGGCATTACGGGGCATGGTGAAGCGTTAGGCTGGCATGGGGACCAAACTGCAGAACTCGTGATGCCACCAGAGCATACGTGCAGGCACGACGAAAGCTGTGACATATATGAATAGACGTGTAGGTGGCCAAATATGTATCAAACAGAGGCATCAGGAATATACACATGCCTTGTGACTAGCATGCGCATGTATGTGTTCACACTGTAGGCTCCTTCTCTGGGCGCAACTGGATTGCACGTGACCTGTGGGAGGTTATTGGGCGACCGACGGCCATGCAAACGCTGAGGCAGAAGCGCAGATTGCTCTGCGCGCGCCCAAAACGCGCTCCAGATCGGCAGCTATCTAGGCCACGATGCCGGGCCTCCCCCTAGAGACTAGACTGGAAGGGGCGCACCGAATGCTCGCTTCCTCGCCCGTGCCAGCCCTGCATGGCATTCTGAGAAAACTATGAACTAATGCAGAATGGGCATCCGAGTCCATGCCACCTTCGGCCAGCCCAGGTTATTTAGCTAAGAGCACTGTGCATGCTGGGGGCTGTGGGCGCCTTCTCTTGTGTGCCTTGAGGCCCGCGGGCGATCTGGCGCGTTAATAAGAATGAATATAAATAAATAAACACAAACGTGCGCGTCCTAGTAGATTGGGTGAAGACGTGTGTGAGGGGGCGGGGGGCATTTCAACGTGCTGGTTGGGGGCCCCGCTTAGATCGAAAACAGTACGAGGCAGCACTGGCGTGCATAAATTACAATGGCGACAAAGATACGTTTAATAGCCGCCGATTCTCACAAGACAGCCAGCCAGCAGGGATCTAAAACACTAAATGCCCACTGAAGAGCTATAAACCCTTCTTTGTCAGCAAGCGGCGGATGTGTCAGGAATCCGTGTTAACTTCTGTATATCCCGTTGGAAGTGGCGGCAGGAAGGGCTCCAGGAAAAGCAGCTTGTAACGTGAGCGCTGCTAAGTGGACATTTTAAGACCCAGAACGAAAATAAATAAATAATATATTGCTAGTTTACAAGACTGCTGACTGGCAACATGGACAGTTGCTGCAGGCTCACCCGATGCCCCTTAGATTTGAAAAAATGGAAAGGCCCCTACACCGCCCCAGCGTCCCAGTAACCCATGTGCTGCTGGCTAAAAATGAAACAGTGGCTGACACAGAGCCACTTGGCAGCCATGTACACATACACGTAAATAAATAATGACACTTGCAGCGAAGCAGTGCAGATGCGCGTCAAAAGACAAGAAAATCGGCCATGTGACCAGGGACCACTGATGGAAGGATTCCGGTCACTAGATGGAAGTGAAGAAAGGCGTTTCTTTATGACAGGGGAGGAAAGGACTGCGCTCGTGCACTGTGCGCCTCTGGCGGCCATATTGTGCCGGACTGTCTACTGCTCTTTGCTGCCAGTAGAAATGCCACAGAGGTCGCCAAATACCGTGGGGGAACCTGGGCTTTGAAAACACATGTAGAAAATGGTTTCTGTGGAGGAATTCTAACCAGACGGGGTGATTCCTCACGTTACAATTGAAGAGAGTGGTAAGGTACATGGAAAGCATTATCCGTTCTGGTAAAACTGAAGCTGGGACATAAAACGATGTAGTCTTAACTGTAAACTAAGGAACAGGGGATAAAATCCTAGCTTCTCACTTAAAACATTGTGGGATCTTCAGCAAATCACTATCTCACGGTACCTTATTTGTCTTACCTTCCAAAGCTGGGCTCACCCGTTTGTCATTCCCTGTATTTTCTCTTCGTGGTCTACTAAGCTATAGTGTTGCCCCATAAATAATTATAATATTACCATTTAAATCGGTCACACCGTCTGCGCGCTCATTCATGGCAACATCACTTGCGAGCCAAGGCTCTCTCACAGGTCGTATAAATACTAGACTGGTAAACTGCATGGTTACAAAGACACCAGCACACCTTTACAAATAGACACACCGCATTGTTGTCAGAGGTCAAAACGTAAAGTAGCGTGATACTCACCAGCCATAAAAAGTCACTTGCCACCTCAATGCTACACATACACAGCACGCCGTTTCCTATTCGCCAAGAGCCAGTGGCTAGCAGCGAGCGCACCTTCTTAGCAATGCGTTTCTACGGGCCCACACAATGCTAGGGGCACACCAGTTCCTCTTTCCTCTTCAGGAACTTTGTTCATAACTACATGCAAATCACACCTAGTTTTTGGGGGAATTTCTGCACAATCACATTAAATGACAGGCATTTTTTTTAGGGTTAAGGGGCATGTGTGGGGCATCCCCCAGGGAGAGCCCAATTATAGAGTGGAATTCTGCCCCCATTGTGAAAATCAAACGTTGCCACTAATGCACAGAGCGGCAGCCACCTATGGCATATGTGGATTAACCGACTTGCCCAATTTCTCTCCTGACCTTTCTGTAAGCGAAGTGACCCGATCCAGCCGAAAAGCGACAATGCGCAGGGAAGACAAAAGATGGAGGGCAAAGAGCAAGCAGACAAGGGGGGCTAAGGGGGTGAGCGCGCTACAAAAGAGGAGCGACCATCCGACTGAAAGCTTAAACGGCGCCAAAGACATCTGCTTCCGCCACCAGCAACACCACATTGGCGGACAGCAATCGCCCGCCAGTGTAATAAACCAGCGCTCATCTACAGATGGGCCAGAGCCTAGTTCTAGATCATTCTCGGAGGATGACACAAGGAGAAAGGGACAGGAGCATGCGCACAGCGATCCGTAGCCCGACACCCACATTCTGTAGCTATCGCCAGGCAGCCGCTGTGCCCCAATAGAGCCGATATTGGAGCCCTTCTGTCCTCGCATTTACATCTCAGGCCTGGATGAACCGGTGTGTAAAGCTCAAATGTTACAAACGTTTTTGATATTAGTGCAAATGTTGGTAAAAAAAAAGGATGAGCATCAGGCCCACCTGCATTATGTGCTTAGTGATTCAAGCCCACAACCCTCGTATCACAGGCAAACGCGTCGGATATAAAAAAAAAAGGTATAGTTATTCCTGTTCTCAAAACCCCCCTTGCTTTTTATGTATAGGAAACGTGTCCCCTTGCCCGATTCTCAAAGGGGTAGTTGAAAAGAGTACAAGGCTAGCAGTACACGTCTATGGGTATCCTAGGTTATATAGGTATCCTAGGTTATGTGGGCATCCTAGGTTATGTGGGCATCCTAGGTTTTGAGAAAGTGCTTTGCTTGGTAAGAGAAGTGTAATGTTCCTATGACTTTAATTATATACTGGAAGTTTTTAGAAACAAAAATCCTACAATTGTAAAGAGATGGAGTTTACAATCTTAGGGCAATTCAAAAGTTCCTTTTTTATAGCTGCTTTTGCCAAAAAATAGAGGGCACCCCAAGATCTGTTTCCCTCCCTCTGGTTCCACAGCTGTTGCCAACAGCTGGGGAGGCTCTAGCAAAGTTGCACCCAACAAAGTGACTCCCCTCGGCCCCCCCCAAGCTGAGAGAGGATTCAGTTAGTTGAGAGAGAGAGAGGCAACTAGATTGGCTTACGACATGTCAGGTATAGCTGGCTATCCAGCCCTCATCTACACAGGGCACCTGGAAGTCATCTACAGTCAAGCGTGCACCCGCCAGAATCTCAGCATGGACAGTGCACAGGCCATCCCAAGCAGAACCGTCTTACTAATGCGGGCTTAGTCTCACCTCTCCCACTGCAATGGCCTACTTCTCGCAACTTCTTCATGTTACAATGCAATGCTGATCAAAGGTCCTACAATGACTCGGACTGCGCCAGTGCTTCGAAGTCATACAAATGGCAGTCAAGTACTTTTCAAATATTATGTCGCATATTGTGGCACCAAACCACAAAGCTGTATAATAGCTACACAACGATCCATATCCAGATAACGCAAATCAAGCAGGGCGGGGGAGGGCGACCGATGAAGAGAATATGGAGGGCCTTCTTATCAGCACTTCCCTTCGGGCCTGTGTTCCAGGGTATGCATCACTTTTCCGGGATGGCAACTTTGCTGAATCCATTTTTTCCGTTTTTTTTTTCCAACCACAGACCTGTAGATGGTAAGTTGGGTAAGGTATATGGCAGGGTGGAAAGGGGGTCTCCTCCTGCTGTTAGTGGTATAAAAAAAAACAAGCAAAAAAACAAGCAAAACAAAAAAAATACAATTACCAAAAAATAACTAAAAATTAAAATCTGCCAAATTTGCCATTCGGCAAAAAAAAGTAGCAATAAGCCTGGAAGTGTTATAGTGCGGGAAGTGCTGCAAGTATGCATGAGTAACAAACGCCAAACCTTCCGGCCCCCCCACCGACCTCTCTCCCTACACAATTAACATGAGCAATAATCAGGAACCCAAACCAGGTAAGGTGGACAAATTAGGCTGTAAGTTTTATTACACAACAAGATGTCATGAAAAACAAACAAGATAAAAGAAAACAGGAAATGGTCAAAAAGCATTTTGGGGAACGTGGGATCAGGTGAGCGGGGAACCTGCTCCATCGTAGGGCCAACTGGGGGCTGAACCCTCCCACCCTTAATAAAGATCATGATTTTACTTGCACAGCGTTGAGCCGTGACATACTTTCCATTTCGCCACTTCCTTTAGCCATGATTTTTTTGCCAATCGTAGCCTTAGTTACCACCATGCCTCTTTTTGAGGCGTTTGTGCTGTGCCATAGTTTTCATTTTAAGAACTTCATGTATCCATTCTGACCGAGTGTTGGCAATGTTTCCCCCCTGCCTCTCTTCAGGATGGGGGCAAAGGTTTTCAGCACTTCGTGTGCCATGCCGAGCTGCAGCGGATAGCAGCGCAGAGCCATCTCCAGATATAGGCCAAAACTGGCACGAGGGCAGAAGACACCTCTTTTTGCATTCTAAAGGACCGGTGGCCCCCATCCGTCAGGACGGTGGCTATCCGTTGGCCTTTTGTTGGCTGGGACCCCTGCTGGACAGGCGAGTCTCACCTACCCCAGCCACCTCCTCCAGGACTGGACACCCAGTAGTCTGGGGTTGCCTTCGTTTGCGCCTCCCTGCACACCTGGGTGCAAAAAAGGAAACGCCCCTTTCGGCTGTCGCCAGTTTCCTTTCGTGATGAAAGAGGAGGCCCTTCCTCCCTTCATTCCCACCTCATGCTTCGGGCCTTCGAGCTCCGGGTCCCAGGGGAAAGAACCGTGTCCGGCAGCCCCCATCTGCTAGAAGGTGGATCGGCCAGTAAAGTGTGTCAATGCAGTTGGAGAAGAGTCATGAACAGTGCTGTCATATACAGTATCAGCCCACACCCTGTGTTATGAAAACGGCTCTGCATTCGAGACCCAGCCACATCTCTAGGTACTGTGAGCGTGCAACTCACACTCCATGACCTCATGGAGTAGGCAGCCGCTGAATGCCCCAAGGAGCAGGACTTGCAATACACGTATTTCCATAAATAGATCAGGAACTCACTGGTGAGGAACAGGATTTGCCCAACAAAACATTCTGAAACATGCCATTATAGGAACAAGCCACTCCTGTATGTCTTTTTACTATATTGACACTAATGTTTTAATCAAGGGCTGGCTATCGTTGCCATGGAAAATGGCCCCAGGGGGCGAGATGGCACATCGCAGAAGCAGCATCGAGAAACAGGACTCATCCAAAAGCAGCCACCGCTATGGTTCAGTCTTCAGACGTAGCATGTGCGGTGGCAGCTCCACGCTGCTAGATACGTGACAGGTGTGGCAACAAGACCGAACCTTAAGCTGGCACATTTCTGAGAATCTCCCACAACCAACAGACTAGCAGCAACACTGCCTAACTCATCCAGAAACGGCCACCTCTATGGTTCAAAGTCTTCAGACGTAGCATGCGCAGTGGCGGCTCCACGCTGCTGGATACATGGCAGGTGTGGCAACAAGACCAAACCTTAAACTGGCACATTTCTGAGAATCTCCCACAACCAACATATCAGCAACACTGCCCACACCCCACACTACCCCGTCAAGAGCAACTGCAACCACTGTGGGGCAAGTGACTTACGCCGCATGTTAACCTACTATCCGCCCACACGGAGGCATTATTCTGCCTAGCTCTGATGTAGGGCAGTTAATCCTGCCCTCTTCAGCCAAGCCCTACCCAAATGAGTCTAGTTGTGAGAATTAGTGCACGTGTCCTCCGAACGCACCTCTTTAACCTGCAGAAGACAGTTCAGTGCCCTAGGCAAGTGGAAATGGCGTTCCCTTTTCAAATCATAGGCAGACCATTGCCAAGGTGTCGGGTAAGGTCCCAAAACTAGAGCCTTCATGCCCGCTCCCACCCAGTCTTCATCCTGCAAGGAAAGGAGGCAGCTGTACATGATGAGTAACGTAGCAAACCCTTGTGTATTTAAACAATTTCACGTGAACAGACTTTATTGCTTAAAATGCGTACTCTGATGTTTGCACAAACTATTGCCACAGTAGTTTCCTGCCAATAAGTTTCTACTCCGTTAATCAGTGGTCACAGTTTTGCATGAATAGACCCTCTCCTCTCCTTTAGACCCGTGATAGAGGAACTAGTTCTTTATCAGGGAAACCTAAAATCGAAATGACGTACAGGGGATTGGATTGACAATATGGAATGTCTTATGAAATATCAGGTTTTATCATTCGTGGGTTCAAATGAAGTCATTTACTCCGATTTGCATCTGGACTATTCAGGAATGATCGTATTCGTGTAAAAAGTGAATTTACTGACAACAAACGAAATGTTAGAAGCTAGAAAAAAGATCGAGCAAAATTAACATTGAAACCTTAAAACATGTACGTATTGCAGGTCACAGTTTATTGTCAAAGCGTAACCAATGGTGTCTTAAATGTGTTCATAACGAGGAAAGTTTACAAACGGAACATTTTTGGGAACGGATTATTATGCACATCAAACGCCATTATCTATAGCAGGTTAGCTTTTATAAAATATTTAAAAAAACCTTTGTACAAAATTAACTAAACATTGGTACCTTGAGTTGTTGTTATAAATTGAGTTTTTTTTCTCAAAAAAAAAAACTTTATTTTATAAACCAAACCACAATTAAAAACATGAAGCCTCTACTGGGATGTTAAAATGCTTTACAAATAACACTTGCAGAGACAACGCAAGTTGCTTAGAATAGAGGGAATCTCAGTCAGGGCAGCCTCATTCATGGTTCCCCTCAGGGGCGTTGCTAGCTCTGGAAAAGACCCGGGGCTAAGCTGATGTTGGAACTGTCGGGACTGGGGGCTAGCTAGTCTTTTGGCTGTAGCTCCTGAGATTCTATCCAGGGCTACAACCAAAAGATCAGGGGCTATAGCCCCCTTATCCCCCCCCCCTAGCAACGCCTCTGGTTCCCCTTATAGCATTGCTACACATGCTCCCCTCCACCCCGCCTGGCACACAACTTCCCAGTAAGAGAACACTCAATTGCCTCCTGCACAAATCAGTCCTTTTCACAGCCACTCTTGCCGCCGGCCTTCAGCACCGTGACGTACTGTAACATTGCTAATCCACACATGCACCCCTCATCCACGCAAAAGACATGAAACGCCAGTACTGTCAAACGATGTCCGGCTGTGAGGTGGCACTGGGTCACCCGTTTACACAAAGCGTGCGTCAAACTTCCCATGGCGCACCGGTGTACTTCAGTGGCGAGGTCTCCATTCGGCATAACGCAGTAATAACGGTGTCGAACGATGCAGAGGCAGCTGGTCTCACGACAGTGCACAATGTCAACACTGCGTGTGTGCACGTCACGCTGGGAGCAGCACGCCCGTTTGCAGGCCGTCTTCATTGAAACCACCGCTGTACAAAAGAGTGCGGGCCTTGCACCATTTTTGCAAGACAAAAAAAGTTACGACTCGCCCCTGGCAAAAGCCGGAAACTGTAGGAGGCATTCATGTGTTAGTCGAGAGCATGTATGGACTACTGGCTTTAAGAGGGCTGCACAGGCGTTAAGCCACTTAGGTGAAATCTCCCTGGTTGTGCTTGTGGTGGGAGAGGGAAGTCGAAGGGAGAGAGGACGCCGTGTCCTGGTGACCATGAGTTTGGACTGTTCCTTGCGCCACGTGCATTATTGCATCGTTTGTCGGGGCCCATCAGTCGGGTACGAACCCTCAGTGGGTCCTTCTAGTTCCGAGTCTGGTTGCACACTTTCGCCTCCCCTGCATGTGCACTTAACAAGAGTTCCATCCAACAAACTGGACCCCCGGCTGCTAATCATGCATGCAAAGGCACGGGCTGCAAGCGGTTAAAGGTTGCGACGTCTGTTTGAAAGAGAAACCAGACGGGACTTGAAAACATGTATCATGAGAATTGCCCCACGCGAGGAGTCATATGCCTTCCCCCCATGTGACCCCTCTGTTGGGCAGGGAGCCGTGATCAGCGTCTCCGGGGACCTGGCAAAAGCAAGGCTGGTGGAAACACCAGAAGCGACAAGCAAGTACACCACATGCATGCGTGCGTGCGTGGAACGGACACTGCAGGTCCAGGGCATTTTCGGGGGGTTTTGGGGTGGGGGCGGAGCGCGACGTTCTCAACGTGGAGAGAGCAAGGAGTGGCGGAAATTACTGTATGAAGAAGGCGGTCAGAAGAGAGGGGGGAGGGGCTCAGAAAGTGATCACAATCCGTCACCCTGCAGGTCATTAAATAATAGACATCCACCCCCTGCTATACATTACACACAAGTAATCATACACAACATATGGCGCAAATGCATGCATTTCACACGAGCCTCGAGGACATCGCAATCCATACCGATACGCCTCGTTGATGTGCACTGTGTCACTCAAACAAATACACAACTTCCTGCAGGATGTCAAGACGGTAAAGGCACTCACACCACGTCAACCAGACGCACACCATGCCAGGCACATGTAATGTCAAACATAACACCGACCCGCGCAGCACAATTCTATACAACCATGTCAGTCAGTCCCAACACAGGCAAGATGCCACACACACACACACACACACACACACACACACACATGTCTCCAATGACGAGCAAAGAAAACAGTCCCTGGCAGAACAAAGAGTGGGTTTGGATTCTGCTGCTGGGCATGTACCCCCGAGGTGCTCCAGTGCCCGTCTGCGGACACGTGCTGTGCCCCGCTTCCAACTGGCCACATTCTGCCCCAGGACGAGAGACCCACATCCTGCGCTTGACGCACACAGTGCCGGCACTACTTCGCCTCACCTGGCCGTCGGTGTGCAATCAGCGGCGGCTCTAATAGTCCATGCTCCCGGCACCTCCTGGAGACAGCAGCGACGGAGGAGGAGGAGGATGGGAAGAGCCCGGCGCATTCAGCTCCAACAGCAGACGCTTCTCTCTCCAGCCCCTGGGGCTGTGCCTGCTCCACCGCGGCCCCGCCCCCGCATGACGTCAAAGTCCGGGTCACGTGCTACAGGAGAGCCAAGAGAGCATTGGTTGTCTTGGCAACCGCGGCAGGCCTAGGAAATCATTCTCCATAGGTCACCCGTCACTCTGTGTGCGCAGCTCAGCCACCGCCACCACCGTGGCTGCCGGCGAACCCGAGACGGAGCCGGCCGCTGTCACTCTTGGCAGTCTCACTAGGCACACCCCACACCACCCGGGAAGACCCACGGCCCCTAGCCCCACTAGCACAAACAGCAATTTCCCCACTGGTGTCTCTAGGATAAATGCCGAGAAAATACCCTAATTACATCCTGTACCGCTGTAAAAAGTAATTATAGAGGCGTAGTAGCGGAAAACAAGCACGCCCCACTCGCCCGGAAGAAATAAAAACATGTCAGAGTTCTAATATGACTTCAAACTAAACATTTAGAAATTCTCAATAGATACTATAATTGTCCTTAAATGTACATCCGTGAACATTTTTCCCGTACACATGGATTTGTGCTTTGCAAAGTTTACATTTAAGTTTCACATATAAAACATTCTGCGCACACCCACCGATAGTAAACACAATAGCACAGCTCTCTATAGAAATATAAATGCTAATAATGAAAACGTTTAGTTTCTTTATAGCAATGAAAGCAGCTCGCCCACCTGCACGAGCTACCTTGGGGCGGCTTCCACTTGTACAGGCAGCCATAGTCCTACGTGTACTTAGCGTGTCAAAGTCATAATGAATTATATCAGACCAGCAGTGTTTTTTGTAATGGCTGGAGTTAGAATCTCTGCGGTTGAAACTCCTGCAGATGCATCTAAACGTGTGCAGTCATAAGATTGTCATCAAGTCAGCAGCCGAACCAGTGTCTCATCCAGTGAGACACATTCCCATTGCTTTGAGAGAAGGAGTGAAAAAGGAATTGGAGCGAGTGCTCAAGGAGGGTGTACTAGAACCAATAGAAGTATCTCAGTGGGTCTTGCCAATAGTAGTGGCTCGCAAATCCAGTGGCAAAATACAGTCTGTGTTTTCTGTCTCTGCATATTCTCTATGCACCCCCATGCATCTCTAGAAGAGTACTGATTTCCCACGGCTAAATCTGCCCAGGTCACCAAACTCGCGGCTCTCACCCGGGCATGTACCACGGTTCGGGATAGATCAACCACGATCTGCACCAACTCCTGGTACGCTTAAGGTGTTGTACACAATTTTGGAGTCCTCTGGAAGCAGCCTGGGACCTGAAATCCACCAGCACCCCTATACAGAATGGAAAATGTATCAGCTTTACTGACTGCATTGCTACTCCCTGCTGCCCTAGCCATCGTTAAATGCAAGGGACATGATCCCTCTCAGGCCTTCACTGCCCACTAAAATGCCCTAGTGCACTATGCAGCTCCTTCGGCAGCCTTAAACGGGCCCCCGGATCCTAATGAAACTCTGTTTTGCGCTGCAGTCGAACAGTCACCAATTGCCTCCTTTTCCAGCCTGGCCATACTCCAAGACCAAGCCCCTGAAGCAGAAAAGGTGACCTGGACTCAGCAACGATGTAGGTTGGGGTTTGACTCCCTTTGGCATTCCCCAGATGGCTGCCTGGTGGCTCCTAAGGTACTCCTTCCCTGCCTGGGCTTTGAGGCTCACATCATTGCTCATTCGGGTAAAAATGCAATGATTGCTACAGTAAATCGAGACTGGATCACTCCTCGCCACGCCACAATAGCATAAGACTACTGTGAAAGGGGATCCATATGTTTAACTCACTATGTGGGGAGAGCGATGCCCACAAAGCTGTCTGCACATCCAGTACCATAGAGTCCCTTCTTAAACATGCAGACAGATTTTATGTAGCTCCCCACTCTAATGCAATTTTCATACTGCCCTGTGATAGTAGTGTTCTCAGGGTGGGTGGAAGCCTACCCATGTAGAAGGGCAGACACAGTCACTGTGTCCAAGAAGTTATTGTCAGAATTCCTAACCCTTTTCGGGCTGCCCCTGGTCATAGACACTGACCGAGGAACCCACTTTACTAGTCAGATCATTAAAGGAGTGCAATGCACTAGGAATAGCTCATCAGTTCCACTGCACCTACCACCCCAGTCAAGCACTCATGAAGAATGCCGAAACAGCCACCTCAAACTATGCCTGTGCCTAAAGTGTGTCAATAAACTGGGCTGAAATGGCCCCAGGCACGGCCCCTAGCTCTGTTTGCAATGCATGATATTCCGCAAAGTAAGCATAAACTGTCTGCACACAAGATACTCACAGGTCGCCTCAGTGTGAGTAGGAACAGCTCCCCCGCAGCTCTGCACCTCCAGAACCTGCATCTAAACGATGACACTGTGCTTGAGTACTGTTGCATGTTGGTTAAAACTGTTTGCTCTCTTCATACTCAAGTCTGAGTTGCCCTGCCAGAACCGGCGACTGAGCCCTGCCATCCTCTACGCCTGGTGATTAGATCTTGGTAAACGTCCATCAGCGGAAATCAGCACTCCAACCCAGGTGATGTGGATCATATCAAGTCTTGCTGACCACCCACACCACCCTCAAGTGTGCTGGACTGACAGCGTGAGTCCATGCTGCCCACTGCTGCAAGGCCTCCACACACCCCGCTTTGACCAATCTTCCCAAGCCATGCCCAAGCCCCACCAGGACCACCAATACCTGCTCCATTAGCCCCCTCTCCAGTCTGCCAATGCCTTCCAGCAAAGCAGGCCCTGCAGGAACAACGCCGGCGTCAGAGACCGCTGCTCTCAGTCCACCAGTACATGCATGTACTCGATCAAAAGCTGCGGCTCTGCCAACTGTTTCAGGTGGTGAGGTCCCTATGGGAACAGCTGCTAAGGCTCTTTCATCAAGCGGTCAAGGCCCTGAAGGGCATGGCCCCAATTCAGATCCTGCTCCTGGTGTACCACCCCAATGTCTTACTCCCCTGGATCTCACAATACAGATCTCTGCGGTTCCACGGGAGGCCACCATAGTGTGAGTGACCCAGGCCAGAGTGGCAACTGGTCAGCCCACTTGGGACTGTCCCCTCAACAACAATGAATCCACCGGATGTGGCAGTACACTGGCAAAAGTTGCAAGCGGCTACCTCTGATATGCCAGTGCCTGCAGGTATTGGTGCATGTTGCTATCACCTCTTGGTCATTCTCTTTGTCCTGATGGCCAACAGCCTGTGACTCTGGTACTGCAGATATTTTTATATTTAACTTTAAGCAAAGGGAGTACTGCCACTACAAACAAACAAGAACTGTAGTTCGGTTCCATGTGTTAAAATCATGGCAAAAATGGCAGTTTACACAAAAAAGCAGTGGTTTTGCAGCCGCAATCCATGCGAGGGTAACCCCCGCAACCCACGGACCCATTATACCATTTAAGGGGAGCAGTGGACACCCCCGCAATCCTCGGTCCCCTTAAATGGTATAATGGGTACACCTTTACCGCATCAAACCACAGCATTTTTTCACACACTTTTTTACCGATGACTTTCTTGCCGCAATTTTATTACTGCACATCCTGTAGTTCTTTTGCTCAGCACCTGACCCCACAGTGAACTTTGGAACTTTGATTTTGCCTACCTTCAGAACCTACCGCCCACTAGAACTTTGGACTGTTAAGCCCCAGGCCAGAACCAGTACACAAGTAGCTTAAGAAATTAGTAGGTATGGAGGCAAAACCTTGGCCAGAAATACAGCTCACAATAGTAAACTATTGTACACTATTGCAAGAAAATGTGAGGAAAAATCATGAGGCAAGAAAGCAAGAGGAAGCATAGTTAGTGCAGAGGAAGATATCTAAATATGCCATGGAAGTGGCAGTGCTGACAAGTACGGGAGGACAGGGGACACTACAGCCACAGTATGCATAGCCACCCGCGTGGAGAGGATTCATGTATTGGGGGCACATTCAGCACAGGTTTCGAGGATGAGGGGGCACCCATGGGATGCATGCATGGGCCACAGATACATCACAACCAAGGGGGATTTCCAAGAGCGTTTCGAGGATACGGTCAGCAGGTGCAGCAGGGCCCAGGGGAGTTTTCTGGGGGTTATCAAGGGCAGGGGAGGGAGTCACCACAGTGCTGGGTGTGCGGCCAGGTAGGGCACATTTCGAGAGTGTGCAGAAGCAGGGGTATGCAACAGAATGTGGGGATGCAATACCAGCCAGCATATCGGGGGAACAGGAGGAGTATTATACACAGGACCAAACACAACAACAAGGTCAGACATGGAACGCGTACCCACAGCCACACCAGCCCATGACACAGACACCACAGATGTCAGCGACTATACCGCAGTACCTACAGTCACCACAGATGCCTCAAACTCAAGGTAACACACTGCACCACAAGCGGCACAGTAGGTGCCACAAACACAGAATGGCATATAATCAAACGATGGGACAGTAGCACGGACAGACTGCATTGCCACGGCCCCCATTAGGAACCTGGGAGGGATCACCATGGTAGGGAACAATCTACTCTCAGGGAATGGGATGTCCTTATACCCTCAATAGGACAGCCCACAGATGGACCTGATATGTTGCATCCTGTCAGTTACACCCAATCCTGCGGAGGTACCATGTATAGGGTTGACAATAGGTAAAATAACTTTTTCCCTTTATTTTAGACACAGGGGTGACTAAATCCTGCATTCGTGAGGGAAGATATAGGTTGTCAAGTGATCCCATGAATACTCAAGGATTTTCTGGGGCTGCAGAAGTGGTTTCTTTCACAGACAATATTTCACTTTCTATAGGAGAACATGATCTATCCTTACCCCTACTTTACTCTTGACAGACACCTGTAAACATACTGGGGAGAGACATTATGAGCAGACTTAATATGACCATTTCATCACAGATAAGGGAATAGTGTGCTCCACACCAGGGATACATTTTCTCAATGTACGTGAAATTATTCAAGCCTATTGTGGATGAAGGTTACAGAGGGGGGTGCCAGTGGATGAGGAATCTTTTCGATATGGAGCTGAGATCGCAATAGCATGGCTGCCAGGGATCCAAGGGAAGATGTGGTGCATTCCAAATGCGTACTTATTCAGACCAGAGATACCATTGGATGAAGCAGAAGGGACAATAGTGCCACTAGAACTAGAGGCAGTGATAGTGGGTTTCTGAAGGGGGGAGGAGTGAAGATCGAGCTAAAGCCAGGAGCAATCCTACCCTGAGTAAAATAATACCCACTTTCAAGGAAGGCAGACGAGGGAATTTATGAGACAATTGCAGCCCTGGTGGAGCAAGGCATCCTAGTGCATCAGAATCACCATGCAACACAGTTGTGTAGCCTGTTAAGAAAGCAATCGGAGGGTCATGGCATTTTATACAACCTCTGAACCATATTGTAGAGGCAGAATATCCATTAGTTCCATATCCAGCAACAATTTTGTGCAGCATTCCAGCGGAAGCTGCCTGTTTCACGGTCACAGACTTGACAAATGCTTTATTCTCTATACCACCACACCCAGACTCACAAGACCTGACTTAATTTCTATATAGAAATAGGAAGTCGAAACATACAAGACTTTCTCAAGGGTACTGCTGATCACCATCCATATTCAATGGGGTCCTTCAGATGGACCCAGGTAACGTACAGATGAAGAAAACAGTCATACAGTACTAGGGTGACATATCTGCAGCACAATCAAAGAACAGTTTAGAAATGACTCTTTGCACATGCTGACACTGTTAGCAGACAAAGGATACAAGGTGGAAAAAGCCAAACTACAGTAATGTCAGAAGGAAGTGCTATACATTGGACAGATGATTTCCCAAAATGGCCAACAGTTGACGCCAGAGACGGCATAGGCAATACGCAGGATAGCAAAACCCACAACATTCAGAGAGATGCAGCAGTTCTTGGGGTTATGCAATTACTGTAGGGCATGGGTCCTCGATTACAGCACTTACACCAGGCCTCTACTGAGTGCACTGAAGGAAGCACAAAAAAGGGACAAAATGGTACAGAAATGATTGAGGTCTTCAAAGAACTGAAGGAAGCGATATGCACAGCTCCAGTGTTAGGAATCCCAGACTACAAATCGGAATTCTTTGTGTTCTCACACTCCGATGGGTTAGTGATGACAGCAGTACTGACTCAGAAAACAATCTTGAGGCACAGGCCACTAGCATACTACAGCAGAAAACTAGAACCAGTGATGAGAGGACATTATGCATGCAAACAAGCTTTGGCTGCAGTCGTATTCGCAGTGGACAAGTCAGTGAGCATTACCATGGGGTGCAGAACCACTCTTTACGTGGAGCATGCCCTCTTCACAATACTGGAAAGACCAACAAGCATACTGACAACACAAAGAGCATCAGGATACAGGGTGTTACTAGCAAATCCAGATCTCAGGGTAGTGAGGTGTAGACTTGTCAATCCGGCAACTTTTCTCACCGAGGTTTTGCAAGAGGGTGACTACGCACAAGACTGCACATCAAACTTGCAAGAATTCAGTGACCCTCACAACATACAGAAGTAAAGGGCACGCATTTTTGAGGCTGTTCGGCTGTGCTAAAAAGCAATACTGTGGCTGCTGATACTGCTGATACTGTAATTTACCTGGGAGCACAAGTGGAGCGGCGTGCGTGTGTCTCTTGTGTCTTAGACCACAAATCCTGCAATTGCACCAGAAGAACTTTTGTATTTAAAGAAGGTGCGCCTCCCTTAAGAGCTACGAGACGGTTGCTCCGCCCTTCCATCAATCCAGGAAGTGGACTAAAGCAGAACATCAACACCCTTACGGCGTGAAGCCCGCGCACGTAAAGGGTGCGCATTTTCGAGGCTGTTTGGCTTTGCTGTGCTACAAAGTGATACTGTTGCTGCTGATACTGCTGATACTATAATTTACCTGGGAGCACAAGTGGAGCGGAGTGCGTGTGTCTCTTGTGTCTCAGACAAGGAATCCTGCAATTGCACCAGAAGAACTTTTGTATTTAAAGCAGGTGCGGCTCCCTTAAGAGCTATGAGACGGTAGCTCCACCCTTCCATCAAACGAGGAAGTGGACTTAAGCAGAACATCAACGCCCTTGCAGCGTGAAGCCCGCGCACGTAAAGGGCGCGCATTTTCGAGGCTGTTTGGCTGTTTGCTGTGCGCTGGATGCAGGACGGGGGAAGAAAGCCTCAAGTGCTCGTCTCCCAGCTGTGATAAAAGGTACTGATTATTGGTCATGGTTTTGTCGAGGTTCAATAAGGCCATATCAATGATTGTTATGCAGGGCTGATTTGAACCTTATATTCTCCTTATCACGGTACCACTGGATGGTAGATATCTGGGGCTGTTAAAAAGTGGTGCCTATATACACATTTCTTTCCTGTTGTATATTAAATAGTCTCTTGGGGACTGCTGGCCATTGAGCCTTTGACCCAAGGGCAGTGCGCCGGAGTGGAACTACCAATAATTTTGAAGCAGCTGCACAATGTATAATCTGCGTAGTTCAGGCAATCCTGATGATATTCAGTCAAAAAATAAAACAACAGAGGGCACAGGTAAGGATCAGGACGAGAGCCTACAATGTATGCAAAGTAGATCCTTTTTGAAACACTATGAGACAGGTGGAGGCATCCTTTGTCCACCGCCAAGCGTGTTTTCTCTGGTTAATCAAACACCCTCAACCTCTGTTTTTTTTAACTCATCTGTGGACCTTCGGTCCCTGCAGGGCCAAGAAGTGGGAATTTCGACACCAGTCAATCATCCAATTTGGGATTCACTGCCCACCAACTTAGAGTATACTCTGAGGACTACTACAATGAAAAATGCAATATTTACCCATTTCTCTCAAGGCTTAAAGCCAACAACTACTTGCTCCTTAGCAGATCTTCCAACAAATGAATTAAATGAGGTAATTGCGCCAATCCCCACTAATGGAATAGACCTCGGTGATGAAGAGCTGTTGGAATTAGAAATGCAAACACCAGTGAGCTTATCATATGAGTTGAACAAAATACCAGAGGAACAACAAGGTAATTTGGAAAAAACAAAGCCACGCTCTATGAGCTAACTAGGTCGGAAGACTCTTCTGCAAATATCTAGCAACAAAGGCAAATCGATCCAAATCCTACCTTAATTCCTCCAACAATTACTGTTCTGAATTTTGTGTTAAGCTCACTAGCGAAGGTCTTCGAATCTATTAAGTTGGAGGTACAGCAACATACGGGTATACTGTTCGAAATATCGAAGGAATTCGAATTAAATGACATAATGGCGACGGCAATGAAAACAGCTGTAAATGATGGCATGGGAGTAATCCAAAAGGAACTTTAGGAAATGTCAAGAGATCATGCTATGAAACTGGACCTACTTTCGGATGAACATGCCCAGATGAAAACAGATTTAGATACTCTATTGAAGAACTTAGAGTCACCTTCAAAGGTGAACGAGGAGAGCTGCAACTTTGAGCAACCTATGATAGCCACTGAGCCATTGCTTGATGATTCACCCCTGTCAGCATCAGTGATGGAAGAATTCCTCCGAATGGCACAGGTGATAGATTTAGATGTAACATCTAAAGAATCTGCTTTGGAGCCTCCTGGAAAGATGTCTATAAACTGTGAGGAGCGGGGTGAAGAGGAGAAAAACAAACAAAACAAGAAATTGTCAGGTAAAGCAAAAAAGAGAAAGAAAAAAATGGCAGGGGAAGAGGTGCTAAAATTATCAGAGGAGGTGAAAGGAAAGTGTAAAGCTAAGAGGAAACATCTGACAACTGATACGAACCATTTTAAGAAGATCCTTAAGGCAAAGGCTGGAAAGGTGGGAAAAGTAGAAGAAGTGATTCTGCCAAAGAGAAGAAAAGAAATAAAACAGAAAAAAAATAATAAAGAAAAAGATAAGAAACAAACTAAAGATATCCCTGAGATGGACAAAAAAAAATGACATTGGGCATTCAAATCTTAATGGAACCTCCAAAGTGCATTGCCCCAATTCTTTTGCTATCAAAGAAAAAAACAAAGATGGTGAAACCTGCAATAAAGATAGCCCCGATTTTTCTAAAAACTAAACAACCTCAAGAGATAGGTCTTGGGGTTTTGGGTCTAACTCCTGCCATAAGCAGCTGGATACCAATATCAGGGACTAATGTAGGTTTACATCTAGCAGCTCTGGTGAACCCGGTGTCTGGCGGCATTAAAGAAGTCGTCCAAAACCCTCCTTGTTTTGGTGAGGGGTTTGAGCCAAAGAAAAACATGCTAACTCAACCTCAGTTGAACCAACGCCAAACATGAGTAATAAAAGTTCAAATATCTCTAATCAGTTGAAAGATCTAAAAGTATATATATGAAGACTGTCCCCAATTTCCCAAAAGAGGGATCCGTTGAATCGTTCCAGGATCCTATCAGAAAAATGAAATTAATCCCAGGTTTGAAATACCTCTCCTCAGATGATATTGAAGGGGTAAAATGTCCCCTCTCTCTACACACAAATATGGCAGAATTATTATTAAAATCAAATTTGGGTCTGGAATCTATTCTGGGGAGACAGAAGCTTGGGGAAAAAGAGGTTATAATGTCTCGAAGATATGCCCGATGTTAATGAATACATCTCCCCAGTTGAAAGGAAATCAGCTTTGTAACCAAACCCAAAATAATATCAACCGTACAGCTTCAGGTTCAACGGCTGCCTGGGAATTGGTTTCAGAGATAATCACACAAGTTTTCCTTAGAATGGGTATTCAACAGAAGAGCCTCTAGCAAAAAACCACTCCAAGGTACAGTTATGAAACTCCAGAGGCTATAACTCTCTAGTCTTAGAACCAAGAAAATCCTATATCTTTGGATCTTTTGACCTGATTTTACTTCAGGAAACTTACCTGACATGTTTTATCGGAATAGATGAATTTACCACGTTCCAACAACTAGCAGAAGTGTCGGATGGAGGGAGACCTTCTGGAGGACTATTGACAAGTTGTAAAATAAGTGCTTACTATGAATCCAGGCTACTATCAAATGAGGAACAAGGTATTTTGATAGTGAGGATTGAGTTTAAAGCCCCAAATATGGGTCAGAGATGGATTCTGGTAAACCTATATTGGAAACCTTGTCGGGGGGACTTTTGGACTTCCTAACAAAACTTGCTGATTTGCTGATTGATATATTCTCTCTCTAGCCAATGGACGAAGTGCTAATAGCAGGAGATTTAAACTCCCAATGTCTGACAACAAAAGATCAAGTCACAGGGAAAACACGCCATCAAACACATAATGGTATACCTTGGGTAAATTTTATGAAGGGTTGGGACTACTGGATGCTAAATGTAAATATTAGGGGTGATATCCCGAGTAATCCAACCTGGCATAGGGGTTCAGCTTCCTCTACAATTGACTATTTCTTTGTCTCTGGAAAAATCTTTGAAAACCGTGTTACATTATCTGTAGAAGAAGGTAATGTGGATGACCATACAATGCTTAAACTATCAATAGATATCAACTTGTCCACAACTGTCCCTTTATATACAGGTAAACTGACTGTGAATTCGGCTGGGAACTGCATTAGAAAATTTGATAGGGGTGGAAAAAGTTTGACCAACAAATTGCAAAATATGGTGACTAATGTTCCTGAGGTTCAAATGTATGATTCCTGTGATCCATCTAGTTTTTATTTGTTATTATTGGAGTTGGACCCCCAGAAACAGAATAACCAATCACGTAAACTGTTTCATAAGCATTCCTTTAACTGCCAGATAATGGAACAGAAAAGGGTTATAAGATCGTAAAAAGCTGTGTTAAAAAGAGCTAATCTTGATAGGAAGTCCTTTGAGATAGCGCTAACCTCCATTAATAATCATTATAGAAATTGGAAAGATCAATTAAGCCAATCATCTTTCAGCAAGATGGGGAAGCTATGCTCAGGTCTGTGATTAAGAGAAACTCAAGAAACTTCTGGGCTTTTCTGGGGGCAAAGCAAGATCAGCAATTGGGTAACCAAGATGCCGTTATACAAGAACAGACGTGGGTGGACTATTTTGTGTTCGTATATGGGTCTCCAGGTGCATATATCAATGTCAAGTGGGAAATGGCTTAGTGGTCCCTCTCTTATACTAAAGCTGACATAGAGCACTTAATAAGGAGCTCCTCTACATCGAGAGCGGCCGACCCAAATGGGCCTAGCAATTGGACATTGAAAATGAATCCATCATTGTGGGCCCACATACTCAAACTACTCTTCAACCAAATAATTAGATCAAGACGTCTCCCAGAGTCGTGGAAAAATTCAATCACAATCCCGATTTTTAAAAAAGGAGACAGACTCCCAGCAGTGAATTATAGACCAATTTCACTATTGGATGCTGACAGTAAAATCTTTGTCGGCCTAATTTTAAGGGAGTTAGAAGAGTGGGCCAAATAAAAGGGTATAATTCCGAAACAACAAACAAGTTTTAGAAAGGGACTATCCACCTCCCTGAATGGTCCGGTTCTCAGCAGCCTGAATGGAGATCTGGGAAATAAAAATCGTATACCCCTTTTTGGAGCATGGATTGACCTTACTCTAGCATTTGATACCGTCAATCAGACTTTTTTGTGGAAGAAATTGCATGCATGGGGAGTCCCCTGTCACTTACTCTCTATCCTAATTGAACTCCATCAAAATGCTCAGATGAGAGTTAGACTCTCTAGGAGGGGTCAATTAACAAACACAATATGGGTAGATAGAGGGGTGCGTCAGGGTTGCCTGATAGCACCTCTCCTCTTTATCCTGTTTATGGCCGATCTGGAAATGGATCTGGAAGATAGTGGTCTAGTATCACCGCGCCTAGGCCCAACTAAAAGCAACTGGTTGGCCTATGCCGATGACATAGTGGTACTGGACCACTCACAAGTAGGCCTACAGAGATTGCTTTCTGCACTTGAATTGTATGCTACCAAAAAACTAGGCACCTTCCCCTGCTTAGGATGTATACACTGTAATAACACAATCAAAGGTAATGTAGTGACTCACCCCAGGAATGGTCAAAAAATCAAATTAAGAGACTATTCTACGTGTCTGACATCAGGTGTCATATATATGTTGAAGTGCCCTTGTGGCAAAGTGTATGTAGGACAGACCAAAAGACCTGTTAAATCAAGACTGTCTGAACACAAGTCGAACATAAGATGTAATAATCAATACTCACCGGTAGCTCGCCACTTCAACATGCAAAAACATACAATTGCCCAACTAAAATACCAGGTGCTAGAAGTTGTTAAACGACCTACAAGAGGAGGTGACTATCAGTCACTCTTACTACAAAGAGAAGCTTATTGGATTGATAAGTTAAGCTCTTTACAGCCCTGGGGTCTAAATGAGGATTTCACATTGAACTGTTTTCTGTGATTTGAATTTGACAATAAGGAATGATTGATCTTCAACATAAAATTGAGAGTCACATTGCTATTCCTGTGTCTGACTGTGATCTAAGGCACCACTTTGTTGAGACTAGTAGATGGTTGCCATAAAAATAATTGCCTGTAAACACAGTGTAAAAATTGTTCTTATTCTTAATTTTCATTGTTTGTCATTCTGTTATACTTATCACATTTAATTTTGATCTTTTGTAAAATAAATGCATTTACCCCATTGAGATTGCTATATTGCACTAGGTTGTCCATGCAATGAGAGAGAGATTTAAGGTTTTTTTTCCCTCTTCCTGCATAATGTGAATCCATGTGATCCACCTATTTTGAACTGATAGGTTACACATGGTCATTAAATGACCTTAGCCAGATAATCTGAACATTATATTCATTTTTTCCGTGCTATTTTTTTTCCTTTTAAGATCCGAGCGTTTCGTTCGATTCAAGACCCTTTGTCATTGCTAATTTCGACTCTATTTCACATGGTACACTATTTTTCTCAACTTTCCTCTCCCCGTTCTACGATGTGCGGACTAGTATTTGTAATGTCCGATTTACATCGCACAATAGGTTTCTGTACTGTATGAATTTTTTCCTTTTAATTTATTTAGTTACGCACCTTTACGCTTCCCGATTTAAGTTACTTCTTGTCATTGAATGCCTAGAGATCTACACCTTCATTACAATATAACCTCGTTCCAAGATGGCCGACCTTGAGGCCCATTTACTTCTTAGTCCTTTTTCTTCACCTATTACTTCAGTCCTCTATTTATCTCCATGGTCACATGTAGTCTCCATGGTTTGTGAACAACAAGCCACTCGGCTGAACAGACTCTGTTCAGGATTGCCCCCCTATGCTCCAGGTAAGCGTGAATGCATGTGCATTTATCTATCTAGGGACCAGGGAAATAGTTCCTTAGTCTCATGATTCTCCCTTTTTTTTCTGTTTTCCTTACACTTTCTTTAGTTGATACTCTAACTGACCTATTACTGCCGGATTCTTCAGCTGTTGACCGGCCACACAATCTTGACATCAGTTGCACATCAGCTTTGAGAATTGTGCCATTTGCACATTCTTACCACGGTAATTCTTTACATTTTTTGCCTTGATTAAACACCATATTATGTTTCCATTACTTCATATCAGATTGCTAGGTATATTATACTAATCAGGACTTCATTCCTGTTCAGTTTGGCTATTCGTATGACAGAATTCCCACATACTGAGGCACCTCTGTAGTGACGGCGGGATACTTAAGTTCTACATCCTTATGTGGGCCGCTGTATTGATTATTTTCCGCCCTCCATATTTTGGTTAGGTATGTTACTCAGTTTTTTTATCTCACACCTATGACTGTTACGTTTGAACATTGAGCTTGGCATTGATCAGGCTTTGTTTTCTTTAGATTTCTGGTATCTTTTTGGGAATTAGCCATGTTTTAAGGAACTAACTGATGTACGAAGACTGTCTATCTATTTTCACCGCTCCGTCCGGTTCTCTGTTTCCGGCACTTTCTACTCACAGAGGTAACGATTTTTGTATTTCTTCCATATTAGATTGATATAGCCTAAGAACTATCTGTGTGTTGTTTTACCTTCATATTTAATTTTCTTTAGCTTATGTTTCACCATCCACGTGATAGATCCCATTAGAGGTAGTACTCTACTAAATTACAGTATGATGGACGTTATACAGTTAATTTTGCAGGAATAGATGCTTCAGTAGACCTTCAGCCCCTCTCTCGAGCAGGGGCAACCTAGTTAATCTTATAATGTTGCATGAATTACAATGCATATTAGAACATGTTACATTGTTTCAATTCCCTATTTTTTAGGGACAGATTAATGTTCTAAATACAATTAATGCCATTTATTTTTTAACTGTATACATTTAATATGACATGAACAGTCTATGCATTGTGCTTACAAAATTTTCTTTACTGAATTTATGCTTTCCTTTTACATTAAGAGTCCAAGTGTGGCCTTATGAAGAAGAGGAGAACTTCCTCGAAACGCGTCGCTAATCAATTTGGACTCCATTTTTCTTCAATTTGAGCTTTATCTATTGATACTGTTTCTATGCACTGTAAATAATCTTTGTCTGAACTATAATTCTTGCTGAAAATAATACAGCCTGACTATAAAGATATATATTTTTTTATCTCACACTCCTGTGTCTGACCATATGTGTTAGAAACAAATGTATGTACAATGCATATAACGCAGTTTAAACAACTGTATTGGATTAATCCAAACATTTGAAAGTGTGCAGGGGACGGGAGGGTTCCCAAGTTGAATCCTCTTTCCGTTTACTGTTTATTGTCGGGGTCTTGTGCCATGACCTCTTTTTTCCCCCCCGCACCTAAAAGTTTATACAACATAATCCTCGAATCTCTTTACTAATCTTACTTACTATAGGTGTGCGCTTCTATCTAAACCCTTCGCTATTTTGTTCACTAGTCATCTAGTGTGGCACAAATCATAGGGTGCACCCACATTTAACTTAACTAACTACTTAACTTTAGAATGTCCTTCTCAAGGTTAAATGAGCTAACCGACAAGCACGCCACAACACTAGCTTTCAGTGCAGAAGAAGCAACCCGTATCTTAGGTCTCATCAAAGATACTGAAAAAACTTTACAAAGTGAAGACAACCCCGAAAAAACTATTCAGAAACTAGAAAAACTCATTAGACGTGAGATCTCCCAAAAATTACATGCTAGCACACTAGTGGAATATTATAAAGCTAAGAAAATTCCCAGAGGTCTGAGGGTTTACCTAAGACCAACACTTTGTAGTGAAAATAAGATATTTGTACAAAAATGGGACCAGATCTTGAATAAGTGTTCTTTGGACCTTATACTACTAACTATTGAGGAGCTGTCAAAATCCCTTGTAACTATTGATTCTGAAATTAAAACTCTTCAAGACCAAATATCTAAATTTAAATCGGCAAAAGATCTCTCTGAGATACTAGAGGATATCAACCTGAAATTGGCAAACTATAAGACTGAAATTGAACAGAGGAAATTGAGAAAATTTAAAAGAGACACCTTTGACTATCTCAATGATATAGTATACAATTGGCAAGAATATTACCGACAGCGAAATTTTAATCGTAATAACCAACAAGACTCTAACTTCGCAAACTCAGGTAACAGTAGCGACAGCAGTGTTGGTGAACCCATCCAGAGGCCTTCCACAGACCGCACTAGTGAACGTGAACAAACAGAAGACACCAATAGACCAGGGGTGTCCACATCTCCAACTAATAAAGACGCTGAACCTTATACATCAACGGGGTTTTTTTTAGGCATAAGAGAAAGACCCGGAGAGGGAAGAAAGCCACAAACAAAAAAGAGAAACAAATAAAGGACAATAATCTAGTGGTGAATATCTCCAGCAAGATTCTTTCAATAGAACAACTTAACATTTTGAACAAAGGATTATCGTTTGTTCCTACGTGTAATACTTCATTATTTCAAGAAAAAATCTGTCTACACAGATTGATGCGAAAATTAAGACTTAAAATTTTCTTTGACTCGCAACCTGAAAAGGAATCTAGACTACCAGAAAGTGATTTACTGGTAATACGTCCCAAGAGTACATTTGACCCACAGGTACAAAATTCAATTTTGAATTTATTTGAGAAGAGTGTCCTACAAGATTTAAGCAGAATTGACTATAGAAGAAAAACACCCATTAATATCAAAAACCGCCAACTAGATCTAATAGATAAATTGGCGAAAAGTGAAGACATTACGATTAAACCGGCTGACAAAGGGGGAGCAATCGTAATCATGGATACATCCTTTTATGTCAAAAGATGCATTGAACTCCTTAGCGATACAGACACCTATGCCATACTAGATAGGGACCCGTTACCAGAAATCAGAGAACTTATTAACAATACTCTGTTAAAAGCCAAAGAAAACGAATGGATTAATGATAAAACACATCAATATCTCACTAATTCCCATCCGATTACACCAGTCTTTTATGGGCTCCCTAAGATTCACAAAGATAAACAAAATCCACCCCTCAGACCGATTGTTGCTGGGACAGAAAGTATCTTCGACCCACTGGCAGTCTACATTGACAGATTACTACAACCGCTTATACAGGCATCATCCACATACCTAAAGGATACAACAGACTTCCTTAATGGACTTAAAGACTTTTCAGCTATCAGTGAAGACTGCATACTATTCAGCCTGGACGTATGTAGCTTATATACCTCAATACCCCATAGTGAAGGTATAGATTCTGTTGAATGGTTGTTACTTAACAATTCAGGTGTGAAAGGTAATCCTCAATTCATTCTGGAGCTACTAAACTTAATCCTCTACAATAGCTATTTTAGACATCAGGGCAAATACTTTTTACAAACATCGGGTACCTCGATGGGATCATCGATGGCGCCCGTGTACGCTAATACTTTTATGTTTCAGTTCGAAAGTCAGCATGTACTGGAACATCCCACATGGGCAGCATACATTTTAACCTGGAAGAGGTTTATTGATGACATTTTCTGCATTTGGTGTGGCACACGAGATGATTTGGACCAGTTTTTTGAATACCTCAATTTAGTGCATCCTAGGATTAAATTTACTATTGAGATTGGTAACCCTTATTTACATTTTCTTGACGTTAACTTAAGCATTGTTAACAATAAGATAGCTACGTCTATATACCACAAACCGACTGATGTAAATAATCTGCTTCACTATTCCAGCTTCCACCCGAGGGCGATGCTCCAAAGTCTACCATATAGTCAAATATTACGCCTGAAAAGAATAATTTCTGACCCAGAAGTTCTAGATAAGGAATGCACAAATCTTGTTAGTAAATTTCAGAACAGAGGCTATCCACCAGAAATTTTGGAAATTGCCAAAGACAGAGCTTCAGAGATCCCCCGTACAGATTTACTGAAACCTAAATCGGAGGTTAAAGACACCCCACTTTTATACATATCAAAATTCTCAAGACAGAGTTTTCAGATCACAAAAAGTATAAAGAAACATTGGAATATTCTTCATAATGATCAAACTCTATTGGAATTGTTCCCCACACCACCAATGATGTGTTTTAAAAGGGGTAAAAATATAAGAGACAAGCTGGTGAAAGCTGAAAGAGTACCAAAGGAGAAACAACTTTTCCTAGCTACCAAAAAACTAGGCACCTTCCCCTGCTTAGGATGTATACACTGTAATAACACAATCAAAGGTAATGTAGTGACTCACCCCAGGAATGGTCAAAAAATCAAATTAAGAGACTATTCTACGTGTCTGACATCAGGTGTCATATATATGTTGAAGTGCCCTTGTGGCAAAGTGTATGTAGGACAGACCAAAAGACCTGTTAAATCAAGACTGTCTGAACACAAGTCGAACATAAGATGTAATAATCAATACTCACCGGTAGCTCGCCACTTCAACATGCAAAAACATACAATTGCCCAACTAAAATACCAGGTGCTAGAAGTTGTTAAACGACCTACAAGAGGAGGTGACTATCAGTCACTCTTACTACAAAGAGAAGCTTATTGGATTGATAAGTTAAGCTCTTTACAGCCCTGGGGTCTAAATGAGGATTTCACATTGAACTGTTTTCTGTGATTTGAATTTGACAATAAGGAATGATTGATCTTCAACATAAAATTGAGAGTCACATTGCTATTCCTGTGTCTGACTGTGATCTAAGGCACCACTTTGTTGAGACTAGTAGATGGTTGCCATAAAAATAATTGCCTGTAAACACAGTGTAAAAATTGTTCTTATTCTTAATTTTCATTGTTTGTCATTCTGTTATACTTATCACATTTAATTTTGATCTTTTGTAAAATAAATGCATTTACCCCATTGAGATTGCTATATTGCACTAGGTTGTCCATGCAATGAGAGAGAGATTTAAGGTTTTTTTTCCCTCTTCCTGCATAATGTGAATCCATGTGATCCACCTATTTTGAACTGATAGGTTACACATGGTCATTAAATGACCTTAGCCAGATAATCTGAACATTATATTCATTTTTTCCGTGCTATTTTTTTTCCTTTTAAGATCCGAGCGTTTCGTTCGATTCAAGACCCTTTGTCATTGCTAATTTCGACTCTATTTCACATGGTACACTATTTTTCTCAACTTTCCTCTCCCCGTTCTACGATGTGCGGACTAGTATTTGTAATGTCCGATTTACATCGCACAATAGGTTTCTGTACTGTATGAATTTTTTCCTTTTAATTTATTTAGTTACGCACCTTTACGCTTCCCGATTTAAGTTACTTCTTGTCATTGAATGCCTAGAGATCTACACCTTCATTACAATATAACCTCGTTCCAAGATGGCCGACCTTGAGGCCCATTTACTTCTTAGTCCTTTTTCTTCACCTATTACTTCAGTCCTCTATTTATCTCCATGGTCACATGTAGTCTCCATGGTTTGTGAACAACAAGCCACTCGGCTGAACAGACTCTGTTCAGGATTGCCCCCCTATGCTCCAGGTAAGCGTGAATGCATGTGCATTTATCTATCTAGGGACCAGGGAAATAGTTCCTTAGTCTCATGATTCTCCCTTTTTTTTCTGTTTTCCTTACACTTTCTTTAGTTGATACTCTAACTGACCTATTACTGCCGGATTCTTCAGCTGTTGACCGGCCACACAATCTTGACATCAGTTGCACATCAGCTTTGAGAATTGTGCCATTTGCACATTCTTACCACGGTAATTCTTTACATTTTTTGCCTTGATTAAACACCATATTATGTTTCCATTACTTCATATCAGATTGCTAGGTATATTATACTAATCAGGACTTCATTCCTGTTCAGTTTGGCTATTCGTATGACAGAATTCCCACATACTGAGGCACCTCTGTAGTGACGGCGGGATACTTAAGTTCTACATCCTTATGTGGGCCGCTGTATTGATTATTTTCCGCCCTCCATATTTTGGTTAGGTATGTTACTCAGTTTTTTTATCTCACACCTATGACTGTTACGTTTGAACATTGAGCTTGGCATTGATCAGGCTTTGTTTTCTTTAGATTTCTGGTATCTTTTTGGGAATTAGCCATGTTTTAAGGAACTAACTGATGTACGAAGACTGTCTATCTATTTTCACCGCTCCGTCCGGTTCTCTGTTTCCGGCACTTTCTACTCACAGAGGTAACGATTTTTGTATTTCTTCCATATTAGATTGATATAGCCTAAGAACTATCTGTGTGTTGTTTTACCTTCATATTTAATTTTCTTTAGCTTATGTTTCACCATCCACGTGATAGATCCCATTAGAGGTAGTACTCTACTAAATTACAGTATGATGGACGTTATACAGTTAATTTTGCAGGAATAGATGCTTCAGTAGACCTTCAGCCCCTCTCTCGAGCAGGGGCAACCTAGTTAATCTTATAATGTTGCATGAATTACAATGCATATTAGAACATGTTACATTGTTTCAATTCCCTATTTTTTAGGGACAGATTAATGTTCTAAATACAATTAATGCCATTTATTTTTTAACTGTATACATTTAATATGACATGAACAGTCTATGCATTGTGCTTACAAAATTTTCTTTACTGAATTTATGCTTTCCTTTTACATTAAGAGTCCAAGTGTGGCCTTATGAAGAAGAGGAGAACTTCCTCGAAACGCGTCGCTAATCAATTTGGACTCCATTTTTCTTCAATTTGAGCTTTATCTATTGATACTGTTTCTATGCACTGTAAATAATCTTTGTCTGAACTATAATTCTTGCTGAAAATAATACAGCTTGACTATAAAGATATATATTTTTTTATCTCACACTCCTGTGTCTGACCATATGTGTTAGAAACAAATGTATGTACAATGCATATAACGCAGTTTAAACAACTGTATTGGATTAATCCAAACATTTGAAAGTGTGCAGGGGACGGGAGGGTTCCCAAGTTGAATCCTCTTTCCGTTTACTGTTTATTGTCGGGGTCTTGTGCCATGACCTCTTTTTTCCCCCCCGCACCTAAAAGTTTATACAACATAATCCTCGAATCTCTTTACTAATCTTACTTACTATAGGTGTGCGCTTCTATCTAAACCCTTCGCCACTCACAAGTAGGCCTACAGAGATTGCTTTCTGCACTTGAATTGTATGCTTTAAATAACAACCTCAGGATAAACCCAGAGAAATCTAGGATTATTATTTTCAAACATCCGAATAAAATAGTAAAGAAGTATTCCTGGGTAATGGACCATAGAAAAATAGAGATTGTGTCTGAGCTGACTTATTTGGGTTCTGTAATTAAATCATACCCAACTAAGATCCATCTATTAGAAACGATTCATTTAAAAACTATTAAGTTGGGAGCCCAAATGGAAAGGATGAAAATGAAATTTTGTAAATTCTCTTTGCTTTCTCTGGTAAAATTCTATTTAGGAATGGTGGTCCCGATCATTCTGTACGGTATGGATAGAAATCTACTTGCACTGGATATTAATTGGGATGCGATAGAATCAAAACTCTGGAAAACAACATTATCCCTCCCAAAATGTGTTCCAATTGTATCTCTGAGGTTTGCATTGGGGCTCTCCTCCTTAAGATCGCGGCTGGAGTGGAAATGGATTTCCTTCTATAGGTCCCTGATGGTTCCCGTAGAGGGATCTTTATATGAGGATTTGTCCATCCTGCTCCTGGGCAATACAAACAAATGTCTTGAAAAATTAAAGCTGAAATGCCAAGAGCTTTTGGACAACTCAGATTAAAAATGTATAGGATGGATCTCCTTGCCAAAAAAAAGAAATTAAAATCCTTGTTAGACATCAGACCAGATGAAATTGACATAAAAAGAAGCAGGTGAGTGACCATGCAAAAATATATCATGTCACTTGTTCTTGAGGTGACTTTAAATACAAATGTTGCCCCTAATGTTTGTTTAAAATCAAAGTGTCTTTGCCACAGAACCTTGTATACTTCATTTTTTCAAGGTTGACTGATTTAAAGGTTGGCTCTTTTTTAGTGCAGTGATAAATATTTCCCCATTTTGCTGTTTGGACATGCCTTTTGTCCTCCTCTTCAGTGGCGCATACACTCCATGGTAAATTTATCCATACAGTTCTAACCTCCAACCCTCAATATTCCTTCAGACAGTGGTCGAAGTGCAAAGGATTGGTTGGGAACAGCACTGTTTTGCCACAGTTCCTACCCTTTTGTTTTAAAAAGAAACCGTTCTGGGACATATCTGGGCCGTGCAGGTGAGTGGCTGAGCCCCCCAGCCTCCTTAGGCCTTGAATCCAATGCCTGTTACCACTTTAGAGCCCCCAACCCCTCCATACCCCCCAGCGCAGGCCGCGTCTTTCCCCGCGTCTTTCCTGCCTCCCCTTGCGCCCGCCCTCGCTCCCTCCCACCATCCCTGATCGGCTGTCTTGATTTCCGTGTGTTGCTGCCACCTCGACTTGCACGCCACTTCCATCTGGGCCGTGCAGGTGAGTGGCTGAGCCCCCCAGCCTCCTTAGGCCTTGAATCCACTGCCTGTTACCCCTTTAGAGCCCCCAGCCCATCCATACCCCCCAGCGCAGGACGCGTCTTTCCCCGCGCCTTTCCTGCCTCCCCTTGTGCCCGCCCTCGCTCCCTCTCACCAGCCCTGATAGGCTGCCTTGATTTCCATGTGTTGCTCCCACCTCGACCTGCACGCCACTTCCATCCGGGCCGTGCAGGTGAATGGGTGAGCCCCCCAGCCTCCTTTGGCCTTGAATCCACTGTCTGTTACCCCTTTAGAGACCCCAGCCCCTCCATACCCCCCAGTGCAGGCCGCGTCTTTCCCCGTGTCTTTCCTGCCTCCCCTTGCGCCCGCCCTCGCTCCCTCCCACCATCCCTGATAGGCTGCCTTGATCCCGACCAGCTTTCCGATTGTTATTTTCCCACCCCCCACCGTGATTGGCCACTTGACAGACAAATCCGAAATCCCCAGGGCAGCCCTCTGCCCGGCAGCCCCCTGCGGCAAAGGGCCCGAAGGCCAAGGGCGGCTCCTACATTGGCGGCTCCAAGATGTGTCTGCAGGTGTCCGCAGGGGACGCCAAGGAAGCCAGACACCAACAAAATCCGTGAGTGTGGCATGGGTGGGGAATAGAGCAATCACTCTACTCCAGAAAACCTCTGTCACTCTATCTTACCTACCAATAACATAGAGTGCCATAATACTAGCATGTCCACACTTAGATGGAAGTGTGAATGTTAGCATGTCCACACTTAGATAGAATTGTGAATGTCAGCATGTCCACTCTTTGATAGAATTGTGAATGTTAGCATGTCCACACTTAGATAGAATTGTGAATGTTAGCATGTCCACTCTTAGATGGAATTGTGAATGTTAGCATGTCCACTCCTAGATAGAATTATGAATATTGGCCTGCGTCGGATCTAGATGGAATTGTGAATGTTAACATGTCCACACTTAGATAGAATTGTGAATGTCAGCATGTCCGCTCTTAGATGGAATTGTGAATGTTATCATGTCCGCTCTTAGATGGAATTGTGAATGTTATCATGTCCACAATTAGATAGAATTGTGAATGTCAGCATGTCCGCTCTTAGATGGAATTGTGAATGTTATCATGTCCACACTTAGATGGAATTATGAATGTTAGCATGTCCACTCTTAGATGGAATTGTGAATGTTAGCATGTCCACTCTTAGATGGAATTTTGAATATTGGCCTGCGTCGCATCTAGATGGAACTGTGATTGTTAGCATGTCCACACTTAGATGGAATTGTGAATGTTAGCATGTCCACACTTAGATGGAATTGTGAATGTTAGCATGTCCACTCTTAGATGGAATTGTGAATATTGGCCTGCGTCGCATCTAGATGGAACTGTGATTGTTAGCACGTGAAAGTTGCATTTAGAAAGTGTGCCCTATAGCCTCTCCGTGAATTTAGAAATGTGCCCAACAGCCTCGCTGGTAAATCGAATTTAGAAGTGTGCTCAAGACCCTCTGTGAAAGTTGCATTTAGAAGTGTGCCCAATAGACACTCTGGAAAGTTGCATTTAAAAGTGTTCCCAATAACCTCGCTGTGATTTCAGAAGTGTGCCCAATAACCTCGCTGTGATTTCAGAAGTGTGCCCAATAGCCTCTGGTAAATTGAATTTAGAAGTCTTCTCAATAGCCTCTCTGGAAAACTGATTTTAATAGTGCGCCCAGTAGCCTGTCTGTGGAAAATTTGAATTTAGAAATGTGCCCAATAGCCTTGCTATGAAAGTGGCATTTAGAAGTGTGCCCAATGCCCTCTGTGAAAGTTGAATATAGAAGCGCATCCAATAGACGCTCTGTAAAAAAATGCATTTAGAAGTGTGATCAATAGCCTCTGGAGAAAATTGAATTTAGAGCTGCTCCCAATAGCCTTTTGAAAATTGATTATACAAGTGCGCCCAGTAGCCTCTCTGTGGAAAATTGAATTTAAAAGTGTGCCCAATATCCCCTATGAAAGCTGCTTTAGAAGTGTGCCCAATAGCCACGCTGTGAAAGTTGCATTTAGAAGTGTTCCCAATAGCATCGGTGAAAGTTGATTATAGAAGTGTATCCAATAGACACTCTGGAAAGCTGCATTTAGAAGTGTGCCCAATAGCCTCTCTAGAAAATTGAATTTAGAAGTGTGCCCAATAGCCTCTCTGGAAAATTGAATTTAGAAGTATGCCCAGTAGACGCTCTGTGAAAATTGCATTTAGAAGTGTACCCAATAGCCCTCTGCCCAATAGCCTCTCTGGTAAATTGAATTTAGAAGTGTGCCCAATAAACCTCTCTGTGGAAAATTGTATTTAGAAGTTCGCCCAGTAGCCTTGCTATGAAAAATTGAATTTAGAAGTTCGCCCAGTACCCTCTCTGGGAAAGTTGCATTTAGAAGTGTGCTCATTGAAAGAGCATATAACCCATCATATCACACCACCACGCTTACTCTCTCCTTACATCACCACTCAACTAGAACACAGAGATACTATGACACCATTCGGTATAAATGTTCTCATACCAACATCCGCCGCTTACTCCACATCATTCTATGTAAACACTGCTGGTATCACACCCCCAGCCAGGCGTTTTCCTCAGGCCTAACGCAGCCACATCCGTTCCGGATAAATCCTGCCAGAACGAACACATTCTCCTGATCTCTAAACCACCACATCTACCGCTAAGAAGCAGCTATTACACGAGTACCGCACGAGCTGCACACATACCCGGTGCTCACACGCACCTTTTTGACTCTCCGTTCTCTCTCTACTGATCTGAACTTCGGTTCCCAAGGGCGTTCAACCTACCAGTGCCTTCAGACCATACCAATGGTATATAAGGCGCTATATAAGTGCAAAATAACATAACATAACATAACATCAGATCTTTTGATACAAAATCCGATGAAAGTGAAAGAATGCCTGAAAAGGTGGGATTGGGTGAACACAGAAGAGAGGATGAGGTTGACAAAAATATCGCAATCCTTCTCTAGCATGGGTAAAAAAAAGGACGATTCTTCCCCAATACTTAATAAAACATCCAGATCCAGGCTTGAGGGACATTTTCCTGAGGTTCAGACTCAATTTACTCCCTACTCTGGAAATTCAATCAACCAGGGATCTAATTCAATCAGATAATTGCTGTATGAAATGCGATACTAATGAATGCCAAACATTAAAACATCTAGTAATCAAGTGTACTGGCATAAGGGAGTTGAGAGTCTTGAGACTGAGAAGACTTGTCCATGATATTAGCTGGCTATACACTGAGGAATTTTGGTTTAGAGCCTCTTCTGGGGAGGAAGCTTTTTTAACAACAGAAATGGTAAGACTGTTAAAAGATTTAAAGTTAGTTAGTCTCTAAGAATGGAAACTCAGGGGACAGTTGTAATTGTATTATTAATTTAATCTTTCTTTGATATATGTTAAAATGTATTTTGATGAATTGTTCTAAATGTTTAGTATGTAAGGAAAATGTGTAAAAAGTCAACATTTTTGGCTAAGGCACAATACATTTTAAAAAAGATACAGAAGGATGCACGTGAGAGGGGAGACGTGCTTTACATTGACGGGTCATCAACAATTGACAAGGCAGATGGGCTCAGACATACGGGGACAGCAGTGGTGAGACTAAGAGAGGACAGAACCAGTGAGGTAGTGGTCAGTGCATGATTCCCGGTTAAGGAAGGAGAGAGAAAGAGGTGGGCACTACCTTTGGTTTAACAAAAGGTTACTCTTTTAATCAATTAAATAATTACACTTCTGGAGCTGACAGACTGTTATGGGGTGCTCTGACACTAGGGCCCTGTGTCCACACAATGTACAAAATTAAAGTTGGATAAAACTATCCAGCTAGGTCTGGCGCTCTCAGTGAGGCTCGTGATGAGCTGTGAGAATTCGTTTAAGGTTTGTTAAATTACAATAGTTTCCAAAACTTCAAGCAATTCTTTAGTTATGTTCAGAATATGGTACGTTGAGGGTTAGTGGTTGGCAGTCTATTAGGTACAGAACCAAGAAGCAAACTGGTATGGTTGGTGTGCAGTTAGTTTAATGACAATGCATTTCTTGAGGTTCAGACTCAATTTGCTCCCTACTCTGGAAATTCAATCAACCAGAGATCTAATTCAATCATCAGATAATTGCTGTATCAAATGTGATACTAATGAATGCCAAACATTAAAACATCTAGTAATCAAGTGCACGGGCACTAGGGAGTTGAGAGTCTTGAGACTGAGAAGATTTGTCCATGATATTAGCTGGCTAGACACTGAGGAAAAATTTCTGTCACATTTTTCAGCACAAGCAGCAGAACTAGTGGCCTTAATATTGGCATTGGAGCACAGCAGAAGGTGGGAGGTGATGATCTGCTCAGATTGAGCCTATGTGACATCCACAGCACACTCAGGACTGTCACGATGGATGAGGAGGGGTTTTAGACGGGCTGGCGGGTCACCAGTGTAGCAAACACTCCAATTGGCAAGACTAGTGGACATCATACATTATCCCGAGCAAATAGCAATAATGAAATGCCAAGCACACACCCGAGGGGAGGACCCAGTTTCAAGGGGGAATGAAGCAGCAGAAGAAAAGTGTGCCTCATATTTTGGAGAACTCCTAGAGATGGAGGCATCGTCACATGCAAGGAACATGATACTCAAGAAAGGGTACAATGTATTACCAGAAACCCAAATTATGGAGCTGCAGGGAGCTGCACCCAGGGAGGAGAATGACCTGTGGACTAGGAGGGGATGTACAGTATCTCCGACAGATGCCCTATGGAGGCAGGGTAACACAGGGAAAGTGGTTATGCCACTCGCATTGTTGCACACACTACTGACACAGCTACATTAACTAACACATGCAGGGAAGGAGGTGCTTGCCACCCATGTTGGAGAAACATGGTTCTGTCCTAACTTGGCGGGACAAGTCGCCCAATATATGACCAACTGCTTGGTTTGCAAGCAATTTACTGCAGGACATACATTGAGAGTTGTGAGAGGAGCCATATCTCGCCCAGTTGGTCCATTCCAACACCTCCACGTCGACTTTGTTGACATGATCCAAGTCTGCCAAGGGGCTACATGATAGTGGTTGTATGCGCATTCTCTCCATGGATTGAGGCAGGCCCCTGTTCTCATCCTGACGCCCTGAGAGCAGCGACATTTCTGGTCTGGGATGTGTTCCCATGATGGGGCATGTGTGGGGTCCTACAGTCTGACAATAGCTCTCAATTCGCCAACGAGATGTTCAAGCACATTACAACATTGCTAGTTATCCAACACAAATTCTCCTGTGCTTATCACCTACAAGCAAACGGGATGTGTGAAGGCCTCAATGGCCTCCTGAAAGAATCGTTAGGCAAAACTAGAAAAGTACTATTGTAAACTAAGAAAAGTACCAATAAGAAGTGGCTGCATTGTCTGCTTCTAGCCCTGTTCTCATTGTGCAACAAGCACGGGTCTGACCACCATTTAACCCCACACAAGGTGGTGACAGGACGGTGCATGCAACTTTCCCTGGCTCCTCCCACTAGGGAGAGCAAAGATGTACAGAGTTCTGAGAATGTTTTGGTTAAAGAAATGTATGATTATGTTACTTCCTTAATTGCTAGTGCCTCTTTTATCTCTCCCCAGATACAATTACACCAAGGTGGCCCTGAAGCCAGTGGGGGGAAGCGACGGCACCAACAGCACAAAGGACTTACTTAAGCAACCACCTGTCTTTCCTGGGGACAGTCTCCTTCTCCGCAACTTCACCCGGTGCTGGGACGCACCCAGATTCATGGGTCCCCACATTGTTGAAGCAGTAACTGAAAGAGCAATACAACTTGAAGGGAAAACAGTGTGGAATCACATGAATGACGTTAAGCCCTACAAATCTGTGGCCTCACCTGGTAAGAGAGTGACAGGGCCAATGAGCATCGGCAAGAAGAACAAGGAGATCATTTTAATTTGGAACAAGCACTGCAGAGTAGAGGACACCCAATGGTTGCTCACCCACGGGCAGCAGAGCTAGGGCAAGGACTTCCTACACATCCAGAATGAAGGTACACTGTCTCTTTGTTATTTTCCTCTCTACACACATTTGTTGAGAAAGTGCGACTGTCTTATTGCACAATTGTCCATGTTGGCTAAGGATTCACAACCTGATACTTTTTCAGGACAATTAGTCCACTTCATTAGAAGGTCCAACAGATTTCAAGTACGTCCTACTAGTGTGTACCATCACGTTTTTCTAGCATATTTGGCCCAAGCTTACCCACAACTCGAACGAGACAACCCATCTTTCCTCACAGTACTCAGAGACCCTAGAATTAGAACTGTGTGGGAACAGCTATTCATATCTGCAATGTCTGACTATATGATCCACAGGGCTTAAAACAAATGCAGCACTAACATATTAAAGCACAGGTTTTGCACATTTCAGGCGGGCAACTGATATCTTCCAGCTATACAAGTATCCAGCAGCACAGGTAAATGGGAGAAATAATACAACTTATGCTTATGTTGTCATGTCTTTTATTCCCAAGTGGGGTCCTCGCATTTATCGTTTGGCGAATAGTGTGTCTAGTGAAACTGCTGTATCCTCTACTAACAATACCCTGACAATACCCTGACCCAGCAGGTGGAATGACCAGGACCATGTCAGGTGGATAGGAAAGCACTGCAAGCACGCTAAGGGGAGGTAAGCGTAGTGCTGACACAGACATGAGGGGGTGGACCTATATCTCACTGACACTGCTCGAGTGTCTAATAACATGTGGTATAAACACATGACCACAGTAGGCAAGGAAACTACCGGTGAGAGCTGTTACATCTGTTCACTAATCCCCTATGTCATGTCAGCCTCCAGAACATTCATAGCAATTGAAATATCAGCAACAAGAGCACAATGCCTTATGTACGTATCCATGGTTACAACCCGAGGAATATTTCAAGGGAAAACAGCAAACCTGAGATAGATGTCTCAAACAACTTTCTCCTATGAAGACAGTTAAAGCGTCTTGAGATGTTGAACAATTATTGGCAGTTAGACCAAGCTATACAATAAATAACTGATGGCACACAGAAAGGTGAGACAAAAACAATAACACTGAAGAAACTACCTTGCCCGAAGAGGGGGAGAAATAGGGCCCACATTGGGTATTCTCTCAGATTATGTGGTGAAGAGATTGAAGCATCTGGAGCTGTCCTGCCCTAGGTTGCTGAATAGGAGGATTGCAACTTTCAGTCCCTTTATCAACTCGCTGCCCAAGGTCGTAGTGGCAGACCTATGGCATAGGCTTATGACGACCTCCCATCTGTCCCTCACGCTAGCTTTCGCGACATTTCTGGCATTCCTCTTTGACAGAATTGAGGAGGTGATGTCTGGAGCACAAGTTGATCTAGAAAAGATAATTGCCGACTAGGTTAAGTGGGTACGAGCCGACTCCCCCTTTTAGACAGCTATGTGGAAGCTACCATACACGGTGCATTGTTCTGTGTTAATGACTTCTAGCTGCCTGCTCATAGGCGATGTAGGCAAGAGGGGAGAGGAAATGGTCTTGCTCAATCGGATTGTATTATGTAGAATTTATATAGTAATTTTTTTGCATTGTTACAAAATGTTTATTTCTGTCGTGTTGGATGTATCATATTTTAGTGAGATTCCATTTGTTTTGGTCCTGTCGTTTTAAAACATCTTTTTCTTATTTTATTGTTTGTGTCATTATATAAAAGTACCTTGCATACTTTTAATTCAAAAAAATGAATTAAAGAATCACAGTCATATATCAGTTTCTTTTCTATATGTTGGAGTTAAAGTTGATTGTTGTGTTGAGCTCTTAGTATTATGCTTTCTCTCATCTTTTCTCTTCTTCTAAACACAGTTGTTTAAATCATTTGTTTAATAAACATTAGTTCTCAGAAACGTTTAACTCTGCATAAGGATTAGAAAGAAATGTTAATTGCCCTTCGTATAATGTTTTTTTATTCAAAAGGGGATCTGGGGGTGTGTATTGACTAGTGTTGGAATCATCCGGGAGTTCCAGGATCTGGAGCGCAGGATGGTTGGTGAGAAAGCCTTTGAGGGATTGGGTGAAAGGTGGAGCAGGAGGTGGTAGCAGGGTCACTACAGTTTTAAGTAACACACTCATGAAGTAGTTGCATCATGCCTGCATGTCCGGATTCTTCATTGTTCAATCAGCAAAACAGATTAGTCTTAAATGCATCCATTTCTAACATACCAGTGTGTGGGCTAGGGGTCGCAGTGCCAGTGCCCGGGGTACTAAGAGGAGTGCCAGGGGTAGCAGGTGCTACCTCTTTCAAAACCTAATTGACATCGATGCCCGAGCACAAAGACAGCTATAGGGTGTCAAACATGAGCAGAAGGGGGCTGGGATTATCAGTGGTAGCTGAGAAGCAGGGTTGGTGTGAAACACGGATTGTTAGGTGGTGCTTATTGCTGAGATTAAAAGCTGTGATGTGGCTCCGGAAGTGAAGTGCTACATCCGGGTCATGTGGCGGAACTGGCAGCTTGCAGAGGGTGGTGCAGCTTTCTTTTAGACACATCAAACCCGGGTGGAATGGTCAATTGAAACCATTTGCGCCATGCAGGTTTTTGGATATTGGATTATATTTGTTCAATGTAGAAAGAACAAGTGGGATTCTACTGCTTAAATACAAATCACCTCTGGAAGAGTATATTAGAGTAATTTGCTTCTACCGTTGTATTGTTATGTTATGTTATTATCAAGTTGTTCAATTGTGCAGCGCTTTGGCGTAAAGCGATATATAAACTAATAAATACAAATACAAAAATACAATATTAGACACCAGGCAACAAGTAATCAGGGTCATTTGAGTGAGGAAGAACTGGCACATTTCCTAGCAATATGGGTGTTTGATTGGACTAGGGAAGGAGTGGCATGGATCACAGAGGATAGGGTTGCGAATGGGAGCGTTAGGTTAGGGAGAGAGTGGGATGGGCCACATGGCATAGGGCTGTGTTTGCTAGTGTGTTACACTAGGGAAAGGGTGGTTGACATGGGATAGGGCTGTTTGTAATGGGATATTGGGTTAGGGATGGGTGGAATCTGCAACAGGGATGTGTATGCTAGGATGTTGGGCTAGGAAGGGGTTAGGATAGGCCACAGGGGGCATGGTTGCGTGTACTTGATGGTTGGGTAAGGGCATTATTTGAATTGTCATGTCATAAATATGGTTTCACTTTCATGCATGCCTTTGTTCGCTCCTCTGATGTGGCACAATGGGTGGGTGAAACATAGGGACGTGAGTTGTGTTTAATTGCATAGGTATTTTGGCTTCATGGAGATGATACTCACTTTACGTCCTTGGCTGGACAGTGATCTTGTGTTGTAATACGTGTCTGCATGTCATATACTCTTATGTGTCCATTTCCCTAGTCTATGTCATCTGGTTACCCTTCTGACACAGTGAACTGCAGGAGGCGGAGAAGGGGTGTTGGATGCTGAGGGGTCTCGATGTGGCTTAAAAACCCAGTGGATAATGTTTTCATTTCCACATGCATCATTACAGTCTTTGCATTTGCTTCAGTTGCTGTGCATGAACAGTGCAAGCCCCGGAAGGCTATAGGAAGGACAATATCGACATCTCTACTGTTGGGCACCTTGAGCAAAGGAGTATTTGGTTTACCTGTGAGATTGAGTGATGGGTGTATACAATCTGGTATTCAGAGTGATTGATTGTGGTTATGGGCACACAATGAGTGGTACCATGATGTTGATTGCATCTTCTTATTTGGGTACAACGTCGTTCAGGACATGTGGGTGCATCAGCATGGTCCCCCTGGAGAAGTTTTCCTTTTGGCCATGTCAGGGATTTCTGAAGATAAAATGCCAGTGTTCCTGTATGCTCCAGTGGGTATTTGATGCTATCCCAGTTAGAATGGGTTGTTGCAGGCATTGGCTGGTCTGGGTGATCAGGAGAAGCATTTAAAACCAGATATATGGTTGGGCCCCAGCCTTATATCTGTGGGACATCTGCCCTTTACACTGCCGTTAAGCTGCCTGGGTAACTTGATTTGCATTTGGTGCTCCCATTATCATGTTCGTTGGCCGGTTCTGCGTTGTTATCATGAAGTGAATGACTTTGTGGTAATTTACTTCGATACAATTACTCAATTTGTTCGTTGACCTTTTTTAATATAATGACCCCCAGACCCATCTCCAACCTACACCCTACCCGTCCCACCTACCACCTACCCGCCCCACCTACCTAGCCCTTTCCACCCCGTTATAGCCCTTAACCCCAAACATACATATTTAAATTACCTCCACACCAAGTAATTGCATCGAAGGGAATTACCATGAAGTATGTCACAAAAGAAGGCCAGCTTTTTCTGTTGAGCTCTGCATGTTATGGCTTCATTTCAAGGTAGTGATTGAAATGAATAGCTGACAGAATCCCTTTCTTTGATTCCCAGTAGCCTAGCACAGATTGCGAATTTATTGCTGAGCTAATATTAAGGTTAACATTGGAAATGCCTCTGGCCCCATTAAATCCTAGACCTATCCCCTATGTGACCACCTCTCAGATTGTATCAGCTATTGGGACCCTGGATTGAGCTCTTTCAATGCATTTGTAAGGTTTTGCTGCTTTAGATACATCCTTTGATCGGCCAGATGGCGTACCTTGTGACTTGCTAGATTTCTCCAGTTTTAGTTTTTCAGGGCAGTGCAATGTGAACTGAAGTTGTCATTTGTCAATGTTTGTACTTGAAAACAGACCAGACAAAGTACAGAAAAGCCAAAATCAGGGCCATGCTATTGGCAATGCATCATAAACAGAAATACATGTATGGTTTTAAAATCTACAACACTATCATTTATCGCTGTTAGGTTTGAGCTGGCCAGCCAATCTATCAAATCATCACACAATTCTATCTCACATTTAACCTGAGTGAAACATATGACATGGTGGCTTATGAAATTTAAGGTGAATTACTTTGCTTGTTGAGGTACGTGTCTTTGAAGTACATTTTTATGGTACAAATTGGAATTGCTTCTGTACACAGATAATTTGTTTTCAGTGATGTGCAAAAGAGGCTGCAGTTCTCAGTTGGATTTCTCCTTGCATTTTATCTTGTGCAAACTCGGTAAAGGTTTTCAGTGATCCACAAAACCTGTAGAAAATTGCTTATTGTTTGAAACACTTTCATTCTGTGCTTAGCAGGCTTACCATTTCTTGCTGTTAATTGAAGGTTTAGCAAACCGTATGGTGCTCCTTACATGAATAGACATGCACTTCTCAGCGCCACATGCAGTGATTCAATTCCTCTCTAATACAATTAATTTCCCCCTATATGGTACATAATGTTGTACATAGCATCAGAAATAGTCTATTAAAATAAGATAGAGGGGGCGTGGCCAAGTGCCAAAGTGGATGGCCGCCTAATTCCGAGCTACTGACTCGGCTTCAAGTTTTAAATGTTTCTGTGTGCATATACTAAATACTACAGCTTTCAAACTTACTGGTGTTACCTTAGAACTTCTGGCAGCTGTGTTTTGGTGCGGGACGTGGGTCATTCGTGATAGAGTGTGGAGTTCCTGAGGATCTGCATAGTACGGAGCGCACGGCCTGCAGAGCAGCAGGGTTGTGTTAGACTGCAGCCATTGCGACACATCAGCTGATCGGCGTGTGGAGAGGCTCCATTGGTGTTAGGAAGCACGTTTGCTTTACAACAAAGACAGTTTCCCTCATGCAAGTAAGATCTAAGCCTATCATACCTTTAAATACATAAATATAAGGTATTTTTAAGATATAACAAGTTACACCAACAACTATTACTATTTATAAAAAGGAGAGGGAGTAATGGAATTTGGTGCATTTATTCCCTTAAATTCACGTTCGAGGTCTCATTCTGGGCTTTAATTTTACTTTTAACTGATTATGTCTCGATAACATTAACAAGGAAAAGAAACATCTGAAGAGCATTAACATATGTGATGTGCCTCTCGGTATATAAATGACACATTCTTCCGGATTTACTGAGCATGGCTAATTTTAACAATTACTGAAATTGGTAATAAAAGGTATTAGTACTTCTCAAGTGAATTAAGCACCTGGAATACTCTTTTCCGGAACATAATATTCAATACCTGGATTGCCTCCATCAAACAAAGCTACACATACTTATCGTTATTAATTTATAGAACAAGTCAATACTGCCTTGTTGATGCTTGCATGGTGAGAGGCTAATGTGGCTGCTATGAGATTATGACCAATGTACATTGTGAACACTGTAAATTGAGGCCGCTTCATTGGACATGCTTTTATCAAGATTTCCGTGGAGGAAAGCTACGTATAGGGCAATAAAGAGCTCTTCTGTGGTCCTAGCTCAATCATCGATAGACAACCTTTTCAACCTTTGTAGAAGGCATTGTTACTTCAAGTAATACCTGCAGTGCCTCAATATGGCCTCAAAAAAGGGGCAACCTAAGGAAAATGCATCAATGTCTAATAGCAACGCCCCCAAACGACAGAAGAGTGACTCTCCTACGCCAAAGGTAGATTTGCAAGATCCAGTTATGCAGGCTATCCTAATGGAAATTAAATCCCTTAAACCCTTTATGGAAGCCACAACAGCCAAATTACAAATGCTTGATGATAAGTGGTCTACATTTGAAACCAGAATAAACGAAGTTGAAAGAAGTGTGAGCGACGCTGAAGATGTTGCAGGAAGTGTGCATTCTTTCGAAAACACAGTTCTATCCCTGCAGAAGCAAACAGAGAAACCTAGAAAAGGAGGAACAACATACGTATAGTTGGTCTTCCCAAAAACATCAAAAATGACAATCCTACTCAGTTCCTTTACCATATGTTTCACATACTTTTGGATCTTCCCACACCCCTGCAGTTCAACATCCAGAGAGCACATTGCATTGGTCCTATAAATCCATCTCAAAATATTCAGAGAACTCTGATCTTCGCTCTACTTGATTATCCCCACGTCATGCTCATATTGGAGAAAGCCAAACAGAAGAAATCTCTGATATGGGAAGGTACCGAGATCTTCATAACCCAAGACATCTACAATACCGCAGCAGCGAGAAGGAAAGAACGTTTGATGTTTAGACCAGCACTACGGCAGCTCAATGCCAGATATGGGATAATTCACCCAGCATCCCTAAAAGTTACCCTTAATGGCAATTCGTACACTTTTCAAGACCCACTAGACTTGCACAATTTTATTCAAAGCCATAGAAGGGAAGAGATGGATATCACCAGACCGCATATTTGAAATGGAAGTTGCACACAGAATGTTCTGTTCTATAATATGTGAATTATTCGGGAATGGGGCACTGAGTGGCCCATCCAGACCTGGCTATCCACCCCCCCACCTTTAATAGACTTAATATGAACATGGTTTGGAGTGGCTGTATCCAGTTAGCCACTACTCCTTCATATACTAGTAGAATGTTATGCAAATTGCAAAACTCCATGTTCTTCATTTTTGTCCATCCCTCTCCCTTTTGTTCCATTCCCCTATGTGTGTTACCTCATCAGCCTATTACCATAAATACAAGATTGATGATATCACCTGCATTGCAACTCATGGCACTTAACGTTGTAACATGGAATGTTAAAATAAAACATAATCCTGTTAAAAGGGAAATAAATACTGTCACACCTCAACAGAGCTAAACCAACCATTGCAAGCCTACAAGAAACCCACCTCTCACAGAATGAGGCTGCCAAATTGAAACGATTATGGGTGGGTCACGTTTTCTCGAGCGCAGCAGATGGGTAAAATAATGGGGTTATTACCCTTATTAACAAACATCTTCAATGTAATATCTTCAGAGACAGATGATGTTGGTAGATGGGTTTTGGTGAAACTGTTGATTGGCTCCATTGAGTACTCCATTTTAAAGGTATATGGCCCCTCTAATGCAGACCGAGGATTCTGGTCTCATTTAAGAAATCACATATCCAAATCTTGTCCCAATAACCTAATAGTGCGCGGGGACTTTAACAAAATCATTGATCCCATCCTTGATAAAAAATCAAATGTATGATAGCAAACCACCAAGTCCCACCTACAATTTGTCAACCTTGTGTCTGAGCTGGGTCTTATTGATACCTGGCGTATTACCCATCCCTCAGATTTAGACTATACTGTCCTCTCTCCCCCCATAACCCCTTCTCAAGGATAAATTACAGTTTTATATCTAAATCCCTGACCAATGGCCTATCAGATGCAAAGATAGAACCCACTGGGGACAAAGCAGGCATAAGGTAAGTGGGGGTGGGTGGGAGGATGGGGAAGGGGGATGACAAAAAAAAATATCTGAATCCCCGGTGGGGGACGAAGATGGCCTCCAGCCGTGTGGAGGCTCATAGCGGGGATGGCCCCGCTTCGAGCCTCCTCATTGGCTGAGGGGCTGCCAAGCCCCCCGCCGGGGACAAAGGCATGTAATCCAGGGATTCTCGGCTGCGTAATGCCAAGGCAAGGGCCAATCAGAATGGACACTTATACTCAAAACACATATAAATATAATAGACGGAGATTCAATTCAGCCCTCTTGAAGGATGAAGAGTTTGTTAACTCTGTACACCAACAGCATTCGTATTTATTCACAGAAAATTCTCCTGCAGATACATCAGTTCACAACAATTGGGATTGCTATAAAACATTACTTAGAGGACACATTATAGCTTATATGGCGGCTGAAAGGAAAACAACTTAAAAAAGAAACAGAAGATATTGTCAAACAAATCAAACTACTATAATCACAATATATGCAGTCTAATTCTAACCCTATTCATCTACAACTCATCAAACCCAACATACAATACAATAGCTTAATCTTTTAAAATACAATTCCAAAATATATAAGTTCTCTAACAAATCTGGCAAAGCATTGGCACCATACCTCAAATTTAAAAATGATAAAGCAAGAATTACTGTCATAAAAGACCGAAATGGTAATAGAGTCCTCACTGACAAAGACATATTGCAAGTATTCTCAAAATTTTACCAAAAATTATATTCATCTGATACCCTCCCTAACAGCACCCATGCATCAGACTTTCCTAAAAATACACATTGTAATTTATATACTAATCCCAACTTCCAATCTCTAAACAACCCCTTATCTTCAAGTGAAATCTTTAAAGCCATTAAAAATCTCAAAAAAGGCAAAGCCCCAGATGGTTTTTTATTGATTATTTTGCCCTTTTTAAGGAAATATTCGTTACCAAGCTTAAGGAATTATATACATCCTTTATTAATAATAAAAAAGCCACCAATTCCTTTTCGGAAGCAATGCTGATTGTATTTCCCAAACCCAATAAAGACCCTGAATTAGCCCAAAATAATAGACGCATATCCTTAATTAATACTGATTGTAAGATATTTGCCAAGAATTTAGCCAATAGGTGTTTTCCCTTTCTCCCAAAATGGATTAAACATTATCAGTTGGGATCAAGGGTAGACGTCCTCAGTGAACATTCAACTATTCAGTAATATTATAAGTATTATTCATAATTCGCCTAATCCCTACGCAGCAATAGCACTAGACGCTGAAAAATCATTTGATAGGGTTGAATGGGATTTTATGTTTCAATCTCTGGCCTGGCATGGGATCCCTGATTCATTTATATCAATGGTTAAAGTATTATATTCCAATCCTGCAACATCAATTTTGATAAATAACCAAATGTCCCCACTATTTCCTCTTCATAGAGGCTCTCGTCAAGGATGCCCTTTCTCCCCTCTTTTGTTTATATTGGCATTAAAACCCTTTTTAGAAGCAATTATGCAAGAAAGTAATATAATTGGTATTCAGTTTAAACATATTAAGATCAAAACAGTTTCATATGCTGAAGATGTAATACTTTTATTAAAGGCAACAGACACTCGTCTACAACAACTGAAACACATCATTACACAATTTTCTAAGACATCAGGGTATAGACTTAACACGGATAAGTCCAAAGTTTTACCACTTAATATATACTGTACAAATACTCATTGTTTGAGCCTTGGTATGAAATGGTGCCCAAAGGATATTAAGTAACTAGGTATCCAAATCACATCCTCAATTAAGAATATTGTTAATCTAAATACAGCTGACATCATTACCAAGGTGAAGGAACTAACAAATACATGGTTACCTCTTTATCTTTCTTGGTGGGGGAGATTGGAAGCTGTTAAAATTATGGTCTCACCTATTGTATTGTATTTTCTTTATATGCTTCCTATTCCTCTTCCTGTACCTTTCTTCAAATCTTTACATTCCTGTATCCTCAAATTTTTATGGTGGAAAAAGAAAAGAAGGATATCATTGTGTAAACTTAAGAAACCCAGATCTAAGGGCGACGTGGGCTTCCCAGAATATAAAAAATATCATGTTGCTTTTGTTCTAAAACAAACACAACTTTGTTTATTTTCCTGATAGTACTGATCTGCCAAAATGGCTGCTTATATAGAGAGCGATGGTCTCCCCCCATGTTCTTCCTGACTGTCCATACATCATTAATAATAATAAATGCTTTATTTGCATGAGTATTAATATTGCCATTAAAGGGGTAATTCATGGATTATTTGCGCAAAAAAAGGCGGGATTTGTGCACCATTCTGCCCGCAAATCCCTGTTTAACAAATGGGGATTTGCGGGCAGAATGGCGCACAAATCCCATTTTTTTGGCGCAAATAATCCATGAATTACCTCCTAAGTATTTACGTTCATACCTATTTCTACTCCATACAAATAGCTCTAAGCTTATCTCTCAGTATATTTGGATGAACCCCCTGATAAAAATTAATAAGAGAACGATTTGTTGGAGACCATGGCTATCTCTTGGCATTAAGTATATAGGACAGTTGTTTCCACAAGGTACTCCATTAACTTTAGAACAATTTACTGCTAGATTCCAAGTTCCAAGGTTTTTCCTCCAGAAAAACATTAGGCTAATTAATGCTGTTATGGAAAACTATGAAGTGTTAGTTTTCAATTCTACTAGCTTTCAAGCTCAAAGACTGCTCCATTTATCCAATCCTAATGTTACAGCATCTATGTTTTATAAAGTCTGATCCGCTACATCAACAGATGAAGTTCTGCTTAAATGCCAAGAAGCTTGGAATCAAGATTGCTCCCCCAGCATCACACAATTTAGATGCCTTTGTATATGGACCAATATCTCTAAAGTAATTGTCTCTGCTAGCTTGCTTCAAAACACTGTAATTCTTCCACCATAGGGCTTTCACTATCCCACTCATGCTTTTTAAAACTGGAATGTCTCAAAGTGACAAATGTTGGAGCTGTCTAAATTATCAAGGATCTTTCAAGCATATGATTTTTGATTTCTTTATCTTAAAGCATATTGGGAACAGATTGGGGAAACCCTTAGTAGTATCTTCCAAATACAGGTGACTATCTCCTTTAATGTTTTATTCCAGGGTAGCGAAATGATCCAACATGCCATTGATAAAAATAAAGGTTATTTGTTTGATTTATTTCTTGCCATAGCCATCCAGATTATTACCTCAAATTGGAAAAAACTTAAAGGTGTGCACTTTAAAATGTGGTGGAATTCAGTTTGTAATATTCAAAGGAAGGAAAAGTGCAATGCTGTTTCCTTACTCTTATTGCAAAAACACCTATTAAAATGGCAATCTTTCCTAGAATTTTCGAACAATGCAATACCCAGTTAACATTAGAGAATATGATTAAGCATTATTAGTTCTTACTCTTGTACATTATCACCCTCTTTCTACCCTCCTTATTTTCATGTTAGTCCTGTATGTCTTGTACGTCCATATGTTTTATCTTACAAATATGCTATATAACTATTAGATTATTAAAACTGCATCTTATGCATTATAATATAATATTATACTAATTGTATAAGGTTCTATTGTTGCTTCAATGAAATATTAATGAACTCTTCATACTATATCCATGTGTGGCATTGCAATATTACATTTGCTATGTCAATTGGTATATGAATCTTATATATCTACTGTATTCAATAAAATACTTAAACATAAAAAAATAAGAAAGAACTCAGGTTTAGTAATTAAGTATAACTGGCAGGACCCGAGTGATGAAAAGGATTCCAATGTTGGTTATCAACAGGGTGTAAGACCACAGATATTTTCCAAACAAGCAGGATAGAAAAAAAGTTTTGCCTAAGAGCAGGATAGAAATAAATACAGAACAACATTTGTCAAACTCCCAAGAGCAATTTTATATAATAACTAAGGGGCCAATCGTAGTAGTACACTGATAAGAGAAGGCCAGAATTGCTTAATGAAGTATACAGTTTTATCTAAAACAAAATAGTTAGAATCTATGGATATCATATAGCAAAGGCAAGGTCTACTATCATCAATAGCTGATTATGTCCTTCCAGGTTATAGACTGATACAAAAGAAAGGAGATGAAATTGGGAATGTTCCTCAGACATAAATGATCCCTAAATATTTAAAACATTACAGGTCAATGAAGGATTTTGCAACCCTATTAAGGAGATGTTTTATATAACAATGAAGAGCTTTTAGCTGAACCTTCATCTCTGACGGTCATATTAGTAGAAAGTTACATCAGATTCTTTTGTCAATCCTAAAACCATGGGAGAAAAACACAGAAGGGTTAGATAATCAAATGCTTTTATTGACAAACCTGCATAAAGTATTAGTGAGTGAAGCTAATGAGCAACATTTTAAAACAGATAATGGGAAATGGCTAAATGTATCAGATGCACACAAAGGAAGTGTACTAGAAGAAGAAATATTAGCAACACCGAAAGAAGGTGATTTGAAATATTGGCAAGATAACACAATAAAAGAAAAATACAAAGTAAATGTAGATCTTTCATCTCAAAGTTTGAATGTTAGGAAGAGGAAGAAAAAGTGGTTATGGGACAAAGCACGAAATTCAGATAAGAATGAGTCAAGTAATATCATTTCTGATGAAAAAATAAATTAGGAAAAGTGTGTGGAGCATATTAGCTTGACAACATAGAGGATGAAATACTGAAAGGATGAAAATAAAATCCAAGAAGTTAATTCATAGCAAAATTACATTCAACACATGTAAGGATGTGTTGAATGTAACTAAATTGCACCCTTTTTAGACAAAGTACAAAATAATGCTATGGAAAGCTTTATAAGATAAAATAATGTATATGAGAAATTGCAATTATCATTGAAGTACAAAGGATAATTTGGAAGATTGTGATTTTCAGAGGTGAGCAAAGAACGCAAGGAATCTCAAATGGAGACAATTGAGATACATTAACAAATGTGTCCCAATAGGAAAGGGTTGGACCCTAAGTATATGATGTTGTCCTCTAACGAGTCAAATATATGAGGTGACTACATTTTTGAAAGTTGTTTGCAGATTCAGAAATAACATTATTAAATAGATCATAAATTCTATGTTTATTACATTGTATCCTGTCAGGGCTGACCATTGAGGATATTGCGGTGGTCCCTTTTCAATTTGTCAAAGGAGATGGGACTCTTCATTCACATTGTTTGATGTTCCCTCAAAAGCTATACTGAGTACAATTTTGGTTGTAGGTGATGAATAATGGGAGTTGATATCTATGAAGATACAAAATGTGTCTCCCTGATTTCAAAACTACCCTGAAAGATAAAGATATAAATCAAGACAAGAAGGTAATGGAAAATCTAGACTTAGATTCTGAAACAAAACCTTATTTTAAATTCTTTTTTAAGAATGGATCAAATATAGTTTTGTCTTATGAAAATCGAAAGAGTACAGTAAACAAAAAATCAAGACAATTAAAATTGGTTATGATTGGCTGAGATTCTTCAACCACACCTAAAAAGCACTCCTAATATCAATGAGATATGGAAGAATGAGTATAATTTCTTGGAATATATCTGAAGACATGAAATTTAGACATAAAGAGGTTATGAATACCCTTAGGCAAAATATTGTTATGTGCATTTAAGAAATGTGGTTAATAAAAGATAGTATGAAAGATACAATTGTCGGTTATCAGAAGGCAGTTATTAAATCAACAAGAAATAGTTGGTTTGGATTATTTAAAACAGATTTGCATTATGCTGGATTTCATATTACTAGTAATTCAAGCTTAAATTATATACTAATAAAACTATCATCAGGGGTTGATGTGAAATACTCCATTTTAATCTTTCATTTGAATATATTCCGGTTAAAGAATATGATATGATTTTGAGTATACTAATTAAAGACTATAGAAAATCAGTGAATGATCCAAAGGATTTGACTAACATGATAGTGGATTTTAATGCAAAGATGAATAATATCTGTTTCACAGATAAGGAGCTGGAGTGTCAAGATGAAATATGACTTATTTTGAAGCCTTCATGGCCTATTTATGTGATGAACAGAATACAATTTATGCTGTTTGATTTTTTTAAAAGATATAATTCAGGAATTGCTGATGGATGATCATCTCATGATCATTTTGATAATTATACTTATGATAAGAATATATGTAATTCAATTTTAGTTTGCTTAATCATTCCAATTATGATTTTGAAGAAGTGTGCCAATACTTGATAATGGCCATCATCAATGTATGTCCACATTTGAATTTGACAACTTATTGTTGTCCCCTTCGATTTATAGAACTGATACTGTAAACATTGATCACAATTTAAGCTTCTTTTGGACTGCTTAGACATGAACTAATATCCATTGAGTTTTTTGGGGGGTGGGAAAGGGTAGATAAGGGGTTGGGGGTCTGGCTATAGTTACAACTAGGAAGGGGAAAGGGCTGGGGGACCCCAGCAAAAATAAACCGATGAACATTTTCGTTATTTTATGCACGTTTGAAATGCCGGCTTTGAAATGTCTAGCGATGGAAGGACATAGAACCACAAAAATATGCAGGCATATAAATATATGAGAATTAAGGTAATGTATGAATTAAAAAAAAATAACAGTGCAATCATTTACTAATATGGAAGAAGATAAATAAACTATTGAAATATGTTATTATAATCCTGTATGCCAGGGAGCAGTAAACAAGTTTGGAGAATTTCAAGTAGAGGATAAGTGACAACATCAGAAGTCCCCACAAAAAATGGCAACCTCATTTAATAGCATATATTAAGATATAGATTGTGTTTCTCCTAGCAGGTCTTCTATTGATAAGGACACTTTAAACAAGTAAGTATTAATAGAACAAGAAAAGCCAATTCATTATATTTAAAAATGAAGGAATGCCCGGTGCCTGGTCCCAATGGACCTCCTATTGATACTGTAAAATATAATCATATATTTTGACTCCTCTTTTTAAACATGTTTTCAAATATAAGTTAATACGCGAAAGTTGGAAGGGGAGTACTATGATTCCTATTTATAAATCTTGTGATAAGACTCTCTCAAGTAATGATAGAATGATCATGCTCCAATATCTGGCCTGGAAAAGTTTTCTGTTAACAGGTCCAAGAAGATGTACAATCTGGGTGATGGAAAATAAGATCCTGACTCCAAATAAACAAGCTTTATTAAAGGAACACGCATTCCAGATAATTTGTTTTTACTACATCATTTGAGTTCCAAATATATTAAGGGTAAAGCAGTCCAGTGTATAATGGACTTATTTATCTTTCTTATGCTTTTGACCAGGTTCACCAATGTGTTTTATGGCGTAAATTGGCAAAAATAGGCATGTCTTGGCCCTTGTTAGCCATATCAGTTGAACCCCATTCTGACACCTGGAGTCATATTTGTTATCCCTAGGAATGGTGAGTTAACTATTAAAATTAAAACCCAGAATAGAGTAAAACAGGACTGTTTTAATGCTCACCCATTTTGTTTAATGTATATGTAGATAGTGTAGCCTAAAACGTCAGCAGTGATACTATTTAATACACATCTAAAGATGAGAAAATATTGCTGTAAATTTGGAAACTAATTAGAAACAGTGAGTTATTACTCATATTTAGAATTCTATTTTAAAAATAAATTGATCAGTGCATAAGAGGATCTTAAATATTTGTTTGCAATATATAATATTTAAAATTGGTAGGATAATTTGTGTAGCAAATTATGGATACTTATTATAAAACTGTATGCATCAAAAGTAATCCCCATTTCAACATGTGTCATGAAAATTCTGTATATTATGAATATTTTGTGTATCAATGATTTAGAATGTTTTCTTTGCAAAGAACTGTTGACTTGCTGAATTCCCTAAGTGTAGGATTCATATTTCATGAGATGGAAAAAAATCGGAATTCATAAGAAAAAATGAGGCTTCGGAATGCAGTTTTGTCTAAGTTGAAGAGAAGTACATACTGGATCAGTAAAAGAAATATTGTGGAAAAATATACAATCAGCTATTTGGGCCAAAAGTAAGGAGATAAGTGTGATTTTAATGAGGAGTACAGCCTATCAAGATACTTTCTTTAATTCTAAGCAATTCTTTGAAATACACTGGCTATTTACTTCTAGAATTATCATGTCTGGCTCCTATGCAGCTCATGGAACTATAAGACCATGAAAATGTTTGGACAGGTTTGAGTGGTGGTCTAATTTTTGAGGTCACACAGATCTAAACCTGTAAACTCCGGAATAGCAGGATGAGATCCTTTTTCCTAAAACGTAGACTGGATATTATATTGTTTTAGGATATCAATGCATCTGGTATAATATTAAGAAATAAGATAGGGAATGCAGATGATGTACATTAGAAATAAAAACACAGGAACATATGTTTTTGAAATTTGCCATCTAACATAGATCTATCGAATGCTGATTGAAAGACCTATAGATAGACTTGCCAAAGATTAAATTAGATGAGAGAAGGAAATTCTACAATAGTTGTACTTCAAATCAAGCTTGTAGTGCACTATTATAAGTTATTATGAAATGTACGTAAGTGGATTGGTTCATCCAAGTTTGCATAAACTTGTTAATATCGACTGCACAAAATCTAGCTAATTTGTTTTAAACTTAATTTATGAATCAGTTAGATTGCAATGTTTAGATATTTTGTTTCAGACTAGTGATTTGTTATGTTCTTATGATATTTCTTTCTGTTGACCAATTATGGTGCTTTTATACATTGGCGGAGAGAATAGCTAAGGCACAGCTTTTTGTGTCTTGGAAGCAAGACAACACAGAACAACACCGGTTTGAGCCCTAATTGAATTTATAAAATAAAGAGCTGTTGGATTTGAATGCCAGTATTCTATAACCATGGAAATTAAGCACAGATGATTGCTCATGTGGATTACAACTTTTATCCTTATTCACACCAGATAAAAATGATTCTACATACATTATCTAATTCAAGCAACACAGGTGAATGTTATTGATTTAAGGTTTAAAAAGATTATACATATCATGATCACTTTCAAGGTTTTCTAAGAAACACACTGGCTATAGCATTTATTGAAACTGTAACTAGTGTGCTCCAGTTGAACTAAGCAATACATTATTCCCAGACACCCCTTAATCTGTCCCTCATACTGAGTCCTGGGAGATAAATTAAGCAGCTGCATGTGCTAATGCAATGTGTCTGTTTTCTAAAGTCATGAAATACATGAAATACATCAATGAAGGCTTTAATAAATACGATATTCTGGGCCCTAATTTTACTTAAAATGGTAATTTGAAGAAAATGTTATTTTAAAATATCGTAATTTCATTCGCAGATACGTGGTCATTCATGAGCATATGGTCAGGAAATCATTAGCCTTTGGCAGTGAATATATTTTCACAAAAAACTTGAAACATTTGTAACTAACTAATGTACAGATAAAACCACAAAACGAGACATCTCTAAAGTTAAAGGAAACACCTCTGAAGACCCCATCCTTTATCAAAACCACATGGATGGCAAATGTTGAAGACATTGGGTTCATTTCAAGGGTGCATCAATGTTCAAGAAATAAAAATATAAACCTCATTTTAAAATGTTACACTGGAGGATACCTCAATGTGCGTATTTCCCCTTTCAAACAGTTTATCTCACTGAATTATCAAATACATTTTGCAATCATGTTTATTTGCCTATTAAGACCATAGTAAAACCTAATTCTGAAATACATACATTTTCCTAAATTCATACATAATCATAATATTACTTTTCGGAAAGAACAGTGTAAAGTGACGAATAGACCCACAAAAAGACCATTTTGTTTTGAACCACCTCAAATGGTTACACTAAAATGTACACTAGAAATAACAATATATATTTTAACATAGTTTTCCAAAGGTGAGTGTCAATATGTTACTCACCAAGTTCATGGGTCAATGTAAGCTAAGGGGAGATTTTCTGGGGTGTGCATTAAAGAAAGCAACCAACAATTAGACCTTCCAATCAAAGTTGTAGTTTCATATGACACAAAGTGGGTGTCATTTGGTCAGTACAAAAATTCATGACTGTATGGGAGAAGGAGATTGGATCACTTGTCTTGCTACCTGTTGAGAACGCTATTCTATTAGATGTAAATCCTAAGGGACTAATGAGCAGTTTGAGGTATGGAGCTGTCTTTTTTTAAGTCAACGGTATAATCCTGAATATAAATAAAACAAAGATCGTGACTTTTGGCACCAACAAAAGGAAATATATGTGGTACATAAACAACATTAGTATTAATGTTATTGATTAATTCTCCTATCTAGGTGTCCTTTTTTGAGTAATTGCTTGTGGTCTGCACATTTAGAGCTGCTGGAAAATCATCTACAGACAGACCTGGGTTGCCTGAAGAGACTTTGTTATAAATATGACACTTTCGTCTTAATAAATGTATTCAGGTGCTTGAAGCAAAGGTAAATTCATCTGTTTTATATTTTAGTGAGATCTGGGGCAGTATGTGTTGTCTGGCCCTGGATCGCATTTTGCATATTTATTTGAGGCAGTTGCTCGGACTCGAACCAAGCACCCCAGACTTAGCGCTTGCCCTCGAAATTGGGGTTATAAATATCAGCGTATGGGCTGAATTTAGATTTCTTGATTATTTTCGGAAGTCACCTTCATGCCCTTCAGAGCCCGAATATTATGAATGTGATGGAAGAGTTAACAAAAGCCGCCATCCATGATATTTATCACTGGCTTAAGAAATGCTCTTTATTATGTAGAAAATGGAGCATTGATATTGAGCAGATGAAAGGGGCTTGATGACTAAGCTGAAACACGAAAGCGAGCAAGATAAAATTTGACCAAGACATAAATAGTATGATAAACTTACGTTCATTGGGACATCTAATGGTAGCACTTTGTATCCACTATGAAATATATTTGTTGAGTCCGATTTGCTCTTCCACCCAAAGACGTATGTACCTGCGGAAGTGGTATAAAAGCAAAATCAAATATCGAGGCTGAATAAGCAACAACACAGTGCCCTCCTTACAGGCGCTCTCTGAGTCAGCAGCTAAAAGTAGATCGTCTACATACTGAAGCAGTATACAAGTGGTAGGCAACTCTATGTCGAGCTGCTCTTTCAAAGCCGTACTGTAGATGCTAGGACTCTCCATGTAACCTTGTGGCGCATGGGTGAAGGTAAACGAGCGTCCCCCTAAGGTGAACGCGAACAGATATCTACTATCTTTGTGTATAGGAATACTAAACAAAGCGTTCTTAAGATCCACAACACTAAAGTGAGTAGCAGAAGCCGGAATCATAGTTAATATTGTCGTCACATCAGGCACAATAGGAAATTGTGGAGCAACGATCTTATTAATGGCAGGTAAATCAATAATGAAACAAAAAGGAATTGCATTATCGCCTTTTTTGTACACGGGCAAAAGCGGACTATTCACAAACTACCTGCAATTTCCTAGATTACCCCACGATGCACACAATCGGAGACTATGCATTTCAAAGCTTGCTCACCATGGACCGAGATCTTATACTGAGGAATACGTGGCAACTTTACTTCATGTTTCAAAATAATCTTGACAGGTTCAATTTGTAAAACACTGACATCATTATCATCGATTGCCCACAAACACTCCGGAACATCACTAAATTCCGACGGCAAAGGTATGGTCAAAGACAGAGACAGAAAGTTGCTGTGGTGAAATCGTCAAACGCACTCCATCAGATGAACAATGAATTACCGCATATAATTCCTTCAACAGATTCAACCCCAACAAATTCTCTCCTGTCAAGACTTGATGGTCGTGTAGGCGATGATACCTCTGTCCCCAAGTCCCACTCGAGCAAACAATCAATATACTGCTCGAGCAGCCCTTGAGGCCACAGGTGGTGAATGTCGTCAGCCGGAACCAGGAATGCCGGAAGATGTCCCCCCGACCACTGTAAGGCAAACACGCGGGTTAGATAACAAATATACCCCGTACACAATCCTTAATGTTATCTACAAGGGAGCTTACCCTGAGTGGTTGTTTGGAAACCAGTGTTGATGTGGTGTGTTTGTCTGAGGGAGCCGGCAGGGTTGACGACAAGGTAGCAGCCTGGCAATGCACTTGAAGGATGGAATCACCACCTGATACGGAACTTGGTACTGGGAGCCAAACAATATGGCACGTGATCCAGAGAGCAGAGTCTAAACCAAGGGGCAATCCAATTGCAGTCCAGGAGGAAAGCTGAGGTCGTGTCCAGGGGGAGCGGTTCAAGACAAGGTACCAAACAAGGGAAATCCAAGAAGCAGTCCGTGGGAGGAGCCGAGGTCAAAGCCAGAAGGAAGCAGGTCCGGGCGAGGTACAAAAGGGGAAGCGGGTCGGAGTCCAAGGCCAAAATCCGAGATCAAGAAAAGCAGCGTCAAGTCCGTAGTCCGTAGTCCAACCAAGATCAGCTGTGAAGCGCGGATGGGAGTTCGCGCGTCGCTTTTGAACGCTCACTCCAGTGACCATGTGACCCACGCACGTAATCGTGATCGGACGCTCCTGCGATCACGTGGCTCACACACGTGATTGGCGCACACGCGATTGGACGCGTGGAGGAAGAGCGTCCAAGCGCCGGCAGCGGAGACGCGGAATGCCCGTGGCGCATCTCCATGGCAACCCCCAATGCAGAAATGGAGAGCGAGGCATAAACCAGCACCGCTGAGTTCGGCCAGCCCCTTGTCGGCAAACCTGAGGGTGAGGGTGTGCAATGGTGCGTGTGGGGACTTGCTGTGCTCTATGTCTCTGCCATGTACTGATGGAATTACGGGGTGGAACAGGAGGGCTTGTGGATGTGGATGTGGATGAGGGTGTGACAGAGCCCCCCCTCAAAGGCCCACGACCCCGTGGGCTTGAAGGGTACTCACTGTGGAACCGAGCCACCAACAACGGAGCATGGACGTCAGGAGACGGGACCCAGGACCGTTCCTCAGGACCATAGCCCAACCAGTCTACCAGGTACTGCAACTGCCCTCTAACAATCCGGGACCCCAAAATAGCGCTAACCTCATAATCCTCCTGGGAGACCAGTGGAACAGGACCGGGAGTGGGCGTCATGCGAGTGGCATCGAGGCAGGGTTTGAGGAGGGACGTGCGAAAAACAGGGTGCAGTCTCCATGAAGCGGGGACAGCGAGCCGGTAAGGTACCGGGTTCAGGACCTTGCAGACCCTATATGGGCCGACGAAATGGGTAGTAGTTTACGTGAACCCGGTATGCGTAGGTGACGCGTAGACAACCACACCCGATCGCCGGTGAGTATGATGGGGCTACCTTTCTCCTTTTGTTAGCGACTGTCCGCATCAACTCCTGTGCCTCCCGGAGATGGACAAGGGTTTGGGCGTGTACGGATGCGAGATCCCGGGCACAGTCATTTGCCGCAGGAGTCCTGGTCCGTAGTGCGGGGGTATTGGCAAAGTCGGAATCGGAAAAAGGGAGAGTACGTGGATGTTGGCCGTAGAGTGAGTAGAAAGGGGAGAACCCAGTGGATGAATGCAGGGTGTTGTTGTAAGCAAATTCTTCGTAATGTAGTGAGTCAAGCCAGGTGTATTGGAATTGCAAGGCCAAATACCGTAGGTACTGTTCCAAGGCCTGATTTACTCTTTCGGTCTGGCCATCGCTTTCGGGATGATAGGCCGACGAGAAGCGTGCGTCAATACCCAGTAGTTTGGTAAGGGCCACCCAGAAACTTGACGTGAACTGTGTTCCACGGTCTGACACAATGACACATGGCAGACCGAACAGACAGAAAACAGACCTGAAAAACATCGGGGCCAAGGAAGGAGCGGTGGGGATGCCTTTACACGGTTCAAAGCGGGCCATTTTGGTACACAAGTCCACTACTAGCCATACCGTGTCATAGCCCCGAAAACGTGATAATTCTGTTATCAAATCCATGGACACCGTATGCCAAGGTCTCGGGGGTATGGGTAAGGGCTGTAGTAATCCCAATGGACGGCCTCTCCGTGTTTTGCACTGTGCGCATGTAGAGCAGGTGTTGACATAAGTCTCCACATCTCGTTGCATCGATGGCCACCAGCACCAGCGTTTCAATAATTCCAGGGTTCGTCGCTGACCTGGGTGGCCATTGATGAGAGCATTATGGGACCATTCCAAAGCCTGGTTACAAGTATCATTGGTGGGTAGGAATAATTTCCCTTGAACAAAAGGCAAGCCGTCTTGTATGACGGTATCCCAGTCAGCTAGTATCTGGGGATGTTGTGCAACCCATTGTCGAATAGCAGTCAACATAGGTGGGGGTGGAGTGCAAGCACAAACTACATGGCCTTCGCCTAGAAGCATTTCGGGATACGAAGGAAGGGGTACCCCCCCTGGTGAACGGGACAAGGCGTCAGCTTTTCCATGGATCGCCCCAGGTCTATGCTTGACAAGGAAATCATAGGCAGAAAAGAAGAGATGCCAACGAACCTGTCTACTGTTGACACACTTCAATGACGCTAGGTCCTGTAGGTTTTTGTGGTCAGTGTAGACTGTGGTCTGGTGTTTCGCCCCCAGGAGATGATGTCCCCAGACCAGAAACGCATCTCTGATTGCTAGGAGCTATTTTTCAGTGACCGTATAGTGTGTCTCGGTCGGTGTGAATTTCCTGGAATGGTAGGCCATCGGGTGGAGTGCTCCGGTGGAGGGACATGGTTGGGACAGGATGGCCCCCAAAGCGAATGAAGAGGCATTTGCTTCCATGACATATGGGAGTTCTGGGTCCGGGTGTTGCAAGACAGGAGCCGTGGTGAACAAGGTTTTGAGGGTATCAAAGGCTACTTGATGTGTAACGGTCCAGTCAAACAACACTGCGGGACTGGTCAATGCGGTTAGGGGTGCCACAATGGAAGAGAAATTCGCGATGAATCTCCGATAAAAGTTAGCAAACCCCAAGAAAGATTGCAGTTGTTTCACAGTGACAGGGATCGGCCAATCTATGATGGCTTGGACCTTGGACTGGTTCATAGTCAGCCCCCCAGGGGAGATATGAAAACCCAGGAATTCGACTTCGGCTGTGTGAAATAGGCATTTATCGGGTTTGGCATATAATAAATGTTTTCTGAGTCGTGTGAGTACTTCTCTAACATGAAGGACATGCTCGGCCATAGTTTGGGAAAAGACTAGTATGTCGTCCAGATATACTACGACATATATGTCCAGAATATCACTGAATATGTCGTTTACGAACCGTTGGAAAGTGGCTGGGGCATTGCAAAGGCCAAAAGGCATCACCATATACTCATACAACCCCTGACGGGAGCAGAAGGCCGTTTTCCACTCGTCACCAGAGCGCATACGGACCAGATTGTATGCTCCCCGGAGATCCAACTTGGTATATACGGAAGCATTGGTCAGCTTGTCTAGCAAGGTCGAGATGAGTGGGAGAGGGTAGCGGTTTTTTATGGTGACCGCATTCAGGCGTCTGTAATCTACACAGGGACGGAGGTCACCCTCCTTCTTCGGAACAAAGAAAATTGGACTAGCCACAGGGGAAGAAGAAGGCCTGATGTGACCTAATTGAAGGGCATGACGTATGTATTCCTTCAGGGCCATTTCTTCTGATGGTGATAGCGAATATATGCGCCCCTTGGGAAGCGTTGCCCCATCGATCAGATCAATGGGACAATCATACGGTCTGTAGGGTGGTAGTACTTAGGCAAAGGCCTTGTCAAAAACCGAATGGAAATCGTGGTATTCCGGGGGTACCCCTGACACAGTGGCTCCCACTGTATGTGCCCATTCAGGAGGACTCTCATCCACTATGCGTAGCCCCCCGAGTGCCCTTGCGTGACTGATGAGGACATCGTCCTCCAGTAGGCAAAAATGCTGGCAGACCTCGGATTCAAATGAGACCTGACCAGTACCCCAATCGATGAGAGGGTTATGCTTTTTCAACCAGGGAAGGCCCAGGATTATCCCGAACTGTGGTGTGGATATCAGATCAAAGGACAGTTGTTCCTTATGGTTGCCCTGGATGGTCACGTCCATCTGGGCGGTCTGTTGCTTGATCGGACCGGATACGAGGGAGGACCCGTCCACTGTCTGGACTGGTTCGGGATGTATCTTGGTTACCAGTGGAAGGTTCAGTGACTTGGCCAATGATATGTCGATGAAGCAACCGGTAGCTCCTGAATCAATGACGATGTGGACTTCATGTGAACACTCCCTGGCCGGGTGAAGAACCGCTTGAACAACTACTGGTCTTACTGGGCCGAATGAAGGAACCCCGGGGTTATAAACTGAGCTTGCCTTGTCCCCCGTACTCAAGGGCGAGCTTTCTGAAAACCCAAAGCCTTGTTCTTCGGGTGTCGAGGGCACTCCTTGACAAAATGTCCACTGAGGCCACAATAGAAGCGTGCATTGTCGGTTCTCCGACGCTCTCTTTCGGTTTGGGTAATAGGGCTTCGTAGACCTTCTATTTGCCTGGGTTCACCAGCACCATCTGGGGAAGAGGGCAAGGGTTTTACGGAAAGGCCTGACTCCATCCGGCGTTCGGACTTCCGCGCATCTACCTGGAGGGCTAGGTCTACCAGATCAGAATAGGTGTCAGGAAGGGAAGGAACAACAGAAAGGGCGTCCTTCATAGTGTTACACAAACCTTTGTAGAACACCACGGCTTTCTTGTTTTCTGGCCATGAGGTTTCAGCCGACAACTGGTTGAAGTGTGTGATGTATTCTATCAAGGATTGTCTGCCCTGGGATAGCTCTAGCAGCTCCAGGTCCCGGGACTGGGCTTTATACCTGGTGTCAAATATTTTGGCCAACTCACTCACCAGGAGGTCTAAATCATAAAAGGCCGGGTGATCGTTTTCAAGGAAAGGATTAGCCCAAGTAGCGGCAAACCCGGACAGATGGGAAAGCAGAAAAGCGTCCTTTGTGGTGGAATCATGAAAGACTAAGGGCCGACAAAGGAAATTAAGCTTACACTGATTGATAAAGGTGCAGTATTTTCTGGGGTTCCCCTGGAACTTCTCAGGGGATGCCAAAGGAAACTGGGTGGGCAATACCACGGGAGCAGGTGGCGTGAGGGGTGCAGAGGGGCCCGGGGTTGGTGGTGCCGGATCCCCAAATTCGGCATCTGGCGGTAAAGGGTTGCGGTTGCTCTGGATGTTGTCTAAGCGATGATGAATCGCGGTTGTGGCAGCCGCCACCTCCGTTCTAAGGGATGCAACAGCTTGCATTAGAGTGGCCACGGGATCCCCGGCAGCGGGTTCCATCACCTGAATGACCAGAAAGGGCTTCACAGTCTGTCAAGACTTGATGGTCGTGTAGGCGATGATACCTCTGTCCCCAAGTTCCACTCGAGCAAACAATCAAAATACTGCTCGAGCAGCCCTTGAGGCCACAGGTGGTGAATGTCGTCAGCTGGAACCACGAATGCCGGAAGATGTCCCCCCGACCACTGTAAGGCAAACACGCGGGTTAGATAACAAATATACCCCGTACACAATCCTTAATGTTATCTACAAGGGAGCTTACCCTGAATGGTTGTTTGGAAACCAGTGTTGATGTGGGGTGTTTGTCTGAGGGAGCCGGCAGGGTTGACGACAAGGTAGCAGCCTGGCAATGCACTTGAAGGATGGAATCACCACCTGATACGGAACTTGGTACTGTGAGCCAAACAATATGGCACGTGATCCAGAGAGCAGAGTCTAAACCAAGGGGCAATCCAATTGCAGTCCAGGAGGAAAGCTGAGGTCGTGTCCAGGGGGAGCGGTTCAAGACAAGGTACCAAACAAGGGAAATCCAAGAAGCAGTCCGTGGGAGGAGCCGAGGTCAAAGCCAGAAGGAAGCAGGTCCGGGCGAGGTACAAAAGGGGAAGCGGGTCGGAGTCCAAGGGCAAAATCCGAGATCAAGAAAAGCAGCGTCAAGTCCGTAGTCCAACCAAGATCAGCTGTGAAGCGCGGATGGGAGTTCGCGCGTCGCTTTTGAACGCTCGCTCCAGTGACCATGTGACCCACGCACGTGATCGTGATCGGACGCTCCTGCGATCACGTGGCTCACACACGTGATTGGCGCACACGCGATTGGACGCGTGGAGGAAGAGCGCCCAAGCGCCGGCAGCGGAGACGCGGAATGCCCGTGGCGCGTCTCCACGGCAACCGCCAATGCAGAATTGGAGAGCGAGGCATAAACCAGCGCCGCTGAGTTCGGCCAGCCCCTTGTCGGCAAACCTGAGGGTGAGGAAGTGCAATGGTGCGTGTGGGGACTTGCTGTGCTCTATGTCTCAGCCATGTACTGATGGAATTACGGGGTGGAATAGGAGGGCTTGTGGATGTGGATGTGGATGGGGGCGTGACATCTCCACAGTTCGTAGTCAAAAGGAATGGACAGTGGTCAGTAAATGGACACAATGTAATTGGTACTGGCGAAGAAACAGGACAGACTACTGGTGTGCCAGAAAACCCTACAGAAACATTGGTTTGCCCTGACAGTGGAATGTTTGGAAACTGTGAGTGGTCAATGGAACACTTCTGAGCCCCTGTATCTATCAAGAATACATTCTTCCTATTTCCCACTTTCATCTCAACGCAGGGACCTTTCTGATTAACGGGAATAGGCGTTGGTTCCAAACCCTGCTTCGGGCAATCCTAACGAAACAGAATGTTGTCAAAAGGAAGTTCTTCAGAGAGGTAAGCAGCAGAAGGATGATCAAAAATGTTTCTGTTATCCACACTCAGTGCCTGATTATCCTGCGAAAAAGGTTGCTGCAAATCTTGCAAAAACTGACTTCTACCAGGACCCCCTGCCCCTGGACGGCCACTGGATCGTCTACACATGTTACTAAATGCGTTATTTGACCTCTGCTGGAGGATCGGGCATTGTGCACGCCAATGACCCTCCTGTCTAAAATAAGCACACTGGTTTATGTTTACAGGACCCAATGGCGCATTTCCCTGTGGAGCATACTGACCCCTAAACTGTGCATTACCCCCTCTGGTGCCTCTAACAATTTGCTGTAATAGAACTTTTGTTTTCAAGTCTCCTTTCCTTTTTTTCAATTCTTTCTTTTTCGTTATTGACACGATTTTCATAGTACTGAGCCATATGCAATGCTTCTGACTGAGACTTAGCTTGCCAAGCGCTCTCTGAAGACATAATTTGCGACTGCATGTCAGGCAGCAATCCACGCACAAATTTGTCCACAAATAGTCGTTTCCCAGACTCTGTGCTCAAATCTTGTCCACTGAAATCTGAAAACACTTGTTCGAACCGATTAAAGAATTCAGGAGCACCCTCAGATTTCCCTTGGATACAAGCAGTAAGTCTGTCCCAAATAATCCTTCTCTCAGGAATTATAGCTTTTAACTTCGTAACTATCCTATCAGGCAAAGTCAGTATCACCTGTGGTTGTCTCTCGCCAGCTGGCCTCTCACTATCTAGTCTAACCATATTATCCCACGTATCCCCTAACCCTGGTACATCGTCTACAGTCCTAATCTGTTTCCACAAATCAACAGGTAGGAGCACGGGAAATAACAAATCAATATCGCTTAAGGTAAATACTGATGACTGCAAGATAGACTCTATCTGTTTGTAGAACCCTGTTGGATTCTTCCTAATATCGGGAATGGATTGTTTAATGGTGTGCTCTTCCTATCTCGAGAACGGGAAGTGAACAAATTGTGACACATAATGTGCAGGGATATCCTGAGCAGGTGTACCTGCTACGACATTAGCTGGAATGTCAACTAATGCAGCTGAGGAGGTGCCGAACAAAAAAGCTCTCTTATAGATATTCAATAATTCTGCGGGACAACAAATATTTATTTTTATACATTCATCCTGCAGGTATTCTACCATAACCTGTATCACTTTCCTCTGCATTTCTGGCGTATACTGACTATACGTGTCATATACTTCTACGGGAGTTATCGACATATCTGAAATCCACCTAATCGCATCTTTTGTGCAAATTCGTATTTCCTCATTTATTGGCTTACGACAAGGAAGGAACCGTTTCTATACAAACATAGCGTCCAAACTATCACCATCAATATCTTCATTCCATAACCTTTCCAACTCCCTTCTATACTCAAAAACCCTCTCGACATGCTCATGTACTTTGTCCGCAGTATCTCTTGAACATGCTAAAACATTCAGATCCCTCAACCCTTGTGGGAGATCTATATCATCTAATCTGTTCCACATTATCCGTAAATGAACTCCCAACCCTTCAATACAAATGTTTTTCTCAGGAAAATTGTCTAAGTTAGAGAGTGTGGCAAAAACATCAGCTCGTTCACCCTTCTCCATGCAGTGTCTAGCCCATGCAGTCAATTCATGCTTTCTCTCTGAAGACACAGTATTACAAGTTACAACCCTCGATCCCGCTCCCCGATCAACTACAAGTGGTACAAAACCACTTGGAAGAGGAAGAGTAGGCAAATCTTGTACATTCGGCAAAAGAGGTGCTGTCACTGGTGCAGCAGGCAAACCCACAAAACCCGTAACAGCAGCAAAAGGTGGAGGAGCAGGTGGAGGAGCAACAACAAGAGAAGGAACAACAACTGGAGGAAGAGGAACAACAAGAGGAGCGATAGGAAGAACAGGAGGAACTACGGAAGGAGGAATAACAGCAGGAAGAGGCAAAACAACAGGAATAGGAACATACGGAGGTGGTGCAGTGGCACCTGGCCTTCGTTCATTTAGAAGTTTGTCAATCAGCTCATGAAAGTCTTTAGAAGGATACATTTTCTGGATACCAAGTGAAAAAGCCCTATCCATATTCCTAACTGACTCAGACTGTTTATTGTGATCATATAACAATGCTTTTTCGGCGTTGGTTATATGGCGGCGCGCATGTTTTTCCGTACTTTCAAGTTGCTACAAAGCTTCTTTCTTACAATTCTATAATACATCAAATGCTGCAGGTCTAGCCTTTTTCTTTAATAAAATAGATTCTAAGTATTCTATGCGAGGATTTTCAAAACTACCATTGATTTGCCACTGAAGTTCGGAAGCATGTCTAGTTTGTCTGTGCCAAATATCATTAAACACTATACTACCAATGCCGTGCTTAGAGTACATTGTACCTGCCGGCGACCCCCCCATTGGCGCCGGTCGGCCAAATTCCAAAGATTGTCTGTCACTGCGGAATAACTCCCTGAAGCAGGCAGACAATTTCCCAGGCATATCAGAATACTGGTGTTACCTGGTCAATAATTGTACTTGCAAGTGCAATACGCCAAAACAAATTATCAGGTTACTTAAGAATTGGGTCACGACACACCTGATCAAATTCTAAGGAGGTCCGATCGGATTTCTAAGAACTCAAAGGACTCATGTGGTTGGTGATTTCAGCAAATCCGCCAGCCTCGATATATGGACCCTTGTCAAGATGCCGTCTTGGACCGCAGGGGGCACCGTCCAGGGATCGGGTTGTGCAGTACTGCTGAGGTATCGCGTCTCATCCAAGAAAGGGGCCCCCTTTTTCACTGTTCGATCCTGGTCCGATAGCCACGTCAACCTTCAACGAGATGGCATCAATCTTAAGGGTCCCTATTCGGGCACCATCTGTAAAAGCAAAAGGAAATATCGAGGCTGAGTACCCCAAAAGGAAATACACCAAACACAGGCTTATAAAGATTCACAGATCTTTATTCTAATACTGTACAGTTACAAAGAAACAAAATCAGATATAGATAGTTATCTGGCCCTCAGTACATCACAGCGAATACCAGCCCTTTCAGTGTGAGAAGTGAGAGGTACTGGACGTCTAAACAGTTGTGCACTTTATACATTTTTCGATAATACTGTCCAGCCCCTCTGCAAGTTAATAATCCATGGTCTAGAGTTCGTGCCGAGTTTACTTATGGCCTGCATGACAATATGCACATGGATCATCCTCAGTTTACATGCAAACAGGTTACAATGGCAACAGTGTATTCTTGGGTTTAACAATAAGCCTTGACACATGTCCTTTACAATGCAGTTCAGCTAGTGTCCACGTTCAGTATTTGCTCAACATTGTGGTCGATGTATGTCCATGGATCAGACTTATTAGTGCAGACAATCCTCTGTCTACAAGTCAGGCATGGGACAAGGTCTCTTTACTCAACCCAAACATTCGGCCAATGGACAGTTTACACATTAACTTTCGTACAAGGTTCAGGACGGCTCAGTTACAAGCGGGAAACACTGTCCACCATTTTAGACACAGAGTTACATTGAAATGGAAATCAAAATGGCGGATGGACCTAAAATGGCGGCGAAGTCGATCTAGAATCAAAACTTTGCAACGCGGTCTTCTTCGCAGAGCGACTGGGCTTAGGCCAATATATATAAGAAAGAAGGCACAATATGATATCCTGTTTAACAGTGGTGCTATAGAGGATTTAATGCATTCTTTGCTAATTTTCACAAGAGTACAAGATTTAAGACGACAGTGATTGAGAAGACATTTTATCTGCAATAATATTAGATCTGTTTTAGAGGCAAAGAATTCTGTTTTGTCTAGTGTTGATGGATGTTTTGTAAATGATTTATATGAGTATATTATTGCTTCTTTTAAGCACCTGGAGAAAAAAAAAACCTTTGATTCAATTTTTATTAGTAAGTATGGCTATAGGTGAATATTCCGTATTTTAAGTAATTATGTTTACTTGAGTATTTTGTATTGTGTTGTAATTTTGTTTGTAAATGGTGTAAACTGAAATAAAGTGAAGTGGGAGAATGGAAGAACAGGCTCCCGCCCTTCCCCTCTCGCGCCTGGCCTAGAGGATCACGGCCTAGACACCCGCCACGAGAGGAGTTTGCCTATTTACCAGACGACCAAATACCCTGGTACAGGAACATACGGATGTGCCCATCTACCTGTCCAGCAGCCCGCCCTGTCCATGCCGACACCTGCGGCACGGATCAACTCGACTAAACCTACACGTCGTTAGAGATGCCATGACGACCTAGCCAACGGTCAGCACACCTGTGCAAACATGCACACCGGACACTCCCACACCAATCCACACAAAGAATATATTCAGTGCTATGACGTAGGCGACAGACATACTCACGGACGTGCATCTTTATTATTTTCCACATAGGCTCTCAAGATGCAGAAACGCAAGACGCATCATGAACTTATCTAAAAAGGCTTGCTCACGCTTCTTCTAAGAACCATGTACCATAATGAAGAATATAACGGAGACACGATACTGAGGATAGAGCACTATGATACCGTAACCTAAAGCGCTCTGCATCAAACGGTTCCACCTATGCACCAGGCCCAAGTAGGCCGCAAGCAAAAGCTTCCATGAACATTGAATGAGCAAGAACTGGGTTGCTGACCCTGCAGAATGAGCCCGGCGAAAGCACACCGCCAAGGGCACGATGTTGCAATCTCGCACGCTGCAAGCCAACGCCAAGGTCGCACCTGCAAGATAAACCAGGCACACAGTAGGAAAAACAATATTAATTGTGTTGAATTTTGCCTCAAACACGGTCCCACCTCACGTGACAAAGCCAAACCTGACAAGATGCCAAGCCCAGAAGGAAGGAGACGCCTGAATCCCACGTTTCAAGACACAGGCAGATACAATTAAAAGACTCATTGGACATCTGCAGCAGTGGGAGTAGTCGACCTCCCAACATATGAATAAATCCTCACATTGTTTACACCTACCCATATTAAAACATTGTTGCAAATTACAGGTGCACCGCGAGCTGGGAACAGCGATAGTCCCAGACTTGGAGGCTCGCGAGCGGACCAATTAGAACATGGGGCTCCTATCACTGACCCCATTAACATTGACCAATCCTCAGAGGTCTTCATGTAACAATTTTCATGTATCAAATTGAAGGGACAGCCCAGGTATACCACCTGACTAACCCTCAACCACTAATACCGTTCTTTATATGTATGCTATACTAACCCTACCACTCGAGTAACCAATCCAGAGTGGAAGTAGGTTTTTTGTTAAACTTTGTAAGGTGACGCAAGTAGCGCGTCATACTAAGGTAAAAAGGGCCTGCGAGCCCCACGATTGTGTGTGTGTCAGGACGGACGCGTACGCTCCTTGACCCATCCCTGCCGTTTTGTCTAATAAACAGCAGAGTCAGAGAGTTGAGAGTTGAGAGTTGGGGCCTCCCTGCCCGGAGGTCTGCGGACGGCCCGGCCGACCCCGGCAGAATTTCCCCCCAACAAGTTGGAGGCACCGCTGAGATCTGTTTAAGATCTGCTTTTTTATTTTTACTTTTTCCAGGTAATCCCGTTGCGAGGAGGCCCGGCGGCGCGGCCCCCTCTGCCGTTGCCCCCTTCTGAGGACTACAGGACCATCGCGGAACTGCGAGAAGACCGGACAGCGCAATCCGGATATTGGCCTTCGGGAGCCGGTTGAGAAGTATCCCGCCCGCGGTTGGCGAGTGTCCAGACGTGGTCCAGACGAGGGGAGGTGGCAAGCCGCTTGGAGGGGTGCACGCAGTCGAGCGGCCCCGCATCAAGAGAACTTGGTGAGCATGCCACGCACAACAAGCAATGTGAAATTGTGAGGGAGGGGGGAGGAATTAAATACGGGAGGTGGGAGGTGTTGCACAGGTGCGCGGCGAAGGTTTGACAATTTAGTGTTGGCAATGAAATGAATGGTAGCCGAACGAGTGAGAGAGCAGTCGGCTATGTTGCGCGAGAGAGGGGGGTGGAGCACGAAAACATCACGTGCGGCCGCTCGTAGACACTGATTGGCCTAGGTCGCGACTACGTGTAAGGGTATGTGTGTGTGTGGTTTCCTACGATTTGGCATTTATTGATCAATGAGTAGATGAGGATCCCTATTGTTCGAGCAAGAAACTCGATAGGTAGATGACGTTTCCCTGTAGGCGGTAGCTAGTTAGTTGCCCAATACGGAAGATAATTGGCTGGTTAAGCCCTCCTGTTGAGGGGCGTATCACACGCGAGGTGACGCAGTGTGCGCAGTCCGATTATATTATTGATTACCTTGTTCCAGGAGTGACAGGAAGACAGCTGTGAGGTTAACGGGGGTAGATTGCAAGTGTATTTTGAACTTAAAGAATATATGAAGAACTTACCAGTAGCTCGAAGAGATCGGTGACGTCACCAGTAGGGCTTTCATAGGATATCCCGAGCACAAGGCATCTTTCTTTCTGAGAGTGGTGGGGAAGAGAACTGTGGTAAGGGAGTGGAAACGGAGACAAACGGTAATGAGTTGATCGGGGAAAGGCGAAACGGGGGACGTGGCTGCGCACGGAGAACGCCGGCCACGGCAAGTGTAGAAGAAGGAGGAGGAGCAAGTGAAAATAGGACAACTGTATAAGAACGTCATAAGGGGTACGCAGCCGCAGGGGGCTACGTGCGCCTCAGCCGCAGGGGGCCGTAAGGATGTCATGTAAAGGAAGAAAGACAGAAGAAAATATACAAATGTAAATACTATATTTTTATAATTTTCCTTAGCGGACTATCGCAAGTCCCCAAACTTACGGGGCCAGGTAACGATATAAGGCTGTATATTGTAAACTGCTAGTGAGATAACCGCTACCAAATAGGGGAAGGGTAACAAGTGGAGCATTACTATGTCACACGGGACAGGATCGGGAGGGTGGGGGAACACCCTCACTACCCCACTACAACACATATGTACCACACTGTCACCCCATAGGGAGAAACTGATCAAGTATAGCATAGAATGGACACAGGGGACGGACAACAAAATAATAACACCATGGCCGCCTAATGGTAGCTTCGATCCATATACCCAACATTCACTATTAAACCATTTGCATAATACATACAAAGGGAAGAAGTTGACAAACCACGTGGAGGTGTTTAACTTATGGAGGATGTTCCAGGGGTCCCGACCAGGACCAAATGGAATGTTCACTGTGGGGGAAATACCGGAAGAAAAAGAGATTAAGGAGGAAGGAGAGGATGGGAAAAAGGGGAGTGAAGACCCAAAGAACACGGGGAACGGACAAGAGGGAGGAGAAAAGAATAATAAATCAAATGAAATAAAAAAGGAACCGAGCAACGATATACCCCTCGTAAAGGTAGTGAAAACAGAGGGAGAGGGGTTGTACCCTTTAAGAGAATTAGGAGAAATAGAAAGAGGACAGTTAAGGGCGGCTGAGGGGTACTCGAACCCGGCATACAGCCCTCCACCATATGTGGCTCATAGGAAGATGCCAGCAGGGGAGGGGAGGACTGGAGAAGAACAAACTGTGGAAATAGGACATGATGAGTGGGTAGCTGCACAGATACTATTAAAATTACAAGGTTCATTAACAGGAGAAGAGAAGGAGGTAGTAAGGAAAACAGACGAGGATAATACCAGGGAGAGTGGAATGAGAGGGGAAGAGCTGTTACGACAAAAGGAAGAGATTTTGGAGGAACGACTAGCAGAGTTAAGGGATGAGCAGAATGAACTGATCAAACAGCTCGAGAGGGAGGAAAGAGGGAGAGCGAGGGAAAGGAAAGAAGGTAAGAACGAATTGGAAAAAATAAGGGAACGAACTGAGGAGCAAAGGAGAGAAGCTGAAAGGGTAAAAGCAGCAGCAGAAAGGGTATCAAGAGCAGTGCTGCGAGAGAGGAAAAGGGAAGAAGAAGAGAAAAAAAGAGAAATGGCAATGTGGAAGAAGAGATTACTATCAGAAACGACTAAGAAATACGAAGAAGGGAGGGTGATAGAGAATATATTAGAAAGGGAGAGGGTGAGATGGGAAAGGAAGAAAGAGGATGAAACGATATTGGAAAAGGTGAGTAGTGAAGTAATGGAGGAATTAAAAAGGAAAAGGGAGGAAAATGGTAGGGAGATGGAGGAGAGAAATGAAGGAGAAAGAGAAGATAGGAGAAGGGAGAGTGAAGTAAGGGGGGATGTATATAGAGACACAGAAGTAGCAACAACATCAGCGCAAAGGGGAGCGGTTGGTAAAGGAGAAAAGGGAGAACCGGACCTGATAGACTTAAAAACAGTAACAATCAAGGGAAAAAAGACAGAGTGGGGGCTGCCGTTTATGAATGACTTTTGTAGTGAGGAAGAAGAAGGAGTGGAGAAGGAAGGAAGAAACAGTGAAAGGGAAAGCCTAGATAAACTATACATCACCCGAACCAACACAGACTCACCATGGATCCGTAGGAGAAAGGATGAACTGGAGAGAAGTGAGGAGGAAGAGCAAGGAATAGCGGAAAGAGAGACACATGAGGCCTCACCGTCCACATCACGCCCTCTCCCACCCCACCCTACATGCTAAACCACCTCACGCTCATTACGTACAATAAAACTTGCGCCCTTCACAGACGAACTGACACCCTATGCCTATCGGCTTAGAGACCTCCCTAGACGCAGACAGGAAGGACGAATACACATGCCCACATTAAATACAGGAAATGATGGAAGAAGGGGACAGGATGGAGAAGAAAGAGTTACGAGCAGGGGAAATACGGACGAAATTGACGATGTAGAAGAGAGGGAAGAAGAGGAAGGGTGTGAGGACTCGATTTTATGGAACACAAAGGGTAAAACGAGACATAACTTAATGCCACTTCTGGAGAGGGGAGGAGTTAGACCACAGTACGTCCCTTGGAAGCATACAGACAAAGAGAATATAAAGTGCAGGCTCCCATCACTAAGTGGAGGTGCGGGTAAATGGATATATGAAATGGAAAAACACACCGCAGGACAGAAACTGGCAGTGGGAGATGTAAAGGGCCTTCTAATATCGATATTACGGGATGCAGCGGATGACATTTGGAAGAGAGCGGGATTCCCTGGGGTAACAATAGTAAACACATTGCACGATGGGGCACCATTCGCAAACTGCAGACATGCACTATGGCAGGCACTGAGGGTACAGTACCCAGACACATCAGACATAGGAGCAATTACCTCACGCAAGATGCGTGAGAACGAAGATCCTGTTGATTATATCCAGGAAATCCAAGAGAAGTGGCGCATGGAAACTAGAGAACAATGGGATAAACACCAGCAATATTTTATCATATACTAGTACAAGGGCTCCCAGAAGGAGTTCAGAAACAACTGAAGAAAGTAGTTGGAATGGAAGCAAAAGCATGGCCAGAAATACAACTGACAATAGTGCACCATTGCAGGACATGGCAAGGAAAAATGAAACAAAAGGAAGAGGACAGGAAAACGGAAGAGGCTAAACTAGTACAGAAAAAACTTACTAAATACACAATGGAAGGGGCACTAATAACTACGCCTACAACAATGACCCAAAGCCCCACACAAGTAGTGGCCGCACAAGATCCCTGCCAAATACCACCCTCACAGACTATAACACAACAGGTGCCGCCACTCCAACCATACACGACCAACATGGGAGGAGGATACTCAATGCCAGGAGCTGGGTATTATAATTACAACAGGGGAAGAGGAGGAATTATGAGAGGGAGAGGATACGGATATAACACACAACAGCAGGTGGGAGGACTTAGAAATTCCTACCCCACAGGGCAACCAGTATACCAGGACAACACAGGGAGCTTTCCATGGCAGAGTAGGGAACCACCGGTGTGTTGGAGTTGTGGATTATTAGGGCACATGTCACGCACATGTAGAGTAAGACCAGGAACACCATCATGGAGTGAACAGGGACAACCGAGGCCCACACAGGAACAGCAGGGCATACAGCAACAGCAGACGTTGCAACAGGGAAATGAACAGCAACAACTAATAACACAACAACAGCCACAGACATATTCACTGCCACAACAACAGGTAGCGATAACACAACAACCCCAAGCACAACAAACACAACTGGGTAGGGTGACGTTCCTGGGACACAACCCTTACACAGGAAATGGTCAATCGTTGTACCCTCAATAGGACAGCCCACAGACGGCCTTGGTGTGTCCCATCCAGTAACACCTAATAGTGCGGAGGAACCACGCATAGAGGTAATGATAGGTGACAAAAAATTATCATTCCTTGTTGACACCGGGGCGACCCGGTCTTGCATAAGGGAAGGTAAATTTAAGATGTCAGGCGAAGCCATGAACACCCAAGGATTCTCTGGGGCTAGAGGGTTGGTTCCTTTTACTGATAACATCCCCTTATCTATAGGAGATTATGACATGTCAGTTCCACTTTTATATTATAGTGCCTCACCATTAAATATACTGGGGAGAGACATAATGAACAGGTTGAATATGACGATCTCCTTTACTGAGGATGGCATAATTTGCTCTACTCCAGGGATTAACATGCTCACAGCACGACAGATTATGCAAGCATACTGCGGACAGACAGCGATTAGGGCGGAGCCAGTAGATGGCGAACTCTTCCAGTACGGGACAGACATGGCATTTGCATGGATGCCAGGGATAGAGGGAAAGATCTGGAGGAGGCCAGCAGCCTATTTGTTCAGACCAGAAACACCAGTCAATGAACCAGAAGGAAAGGTGGTTCCAGTGGACATTGAGAGCATTATAGCAACAGCTGATTACATTGCTGTACATGCCCAAGACAGAGAAGGAAGAGCATGGAGGGCAGTGATAGCACTAGCAGAAGGATGTAGGCTCACCCAGGTGTCAGATGAGGAGCTGTTCTCAGAAGAAAAGGAGGAAGGTGAAATGGTGTTTATGATGAGTGTGGAAATATGGCTAAGAGTGGCTTACAAACAAGTAGCACAGAAAATTGCAATGGCACTTGAGGCACCCACATCCACCCCAGTTCCCTTCTTTAAGGAGGATATGACAAAGGTACCCACATCATTGTGGACTACTAGCCCCTATGACGTGGGGTGCATAAAAAGTATAGGAGGAGTAAGGATAAAATTGAAAAAAGGTGCAATACTCCCCAGAGTGAAACAGTACCCACTATCAAAAGAGGCAGATGAGGGCATATATGAAACCATAACGGCCCTTATAGATAATGGCATATTGGTCCCCTCAGAATCACCATGTAACACGGCTGTATACCCAGTGCGCAAGGCTAAAGGGGGGTCTTGGCGCTTCATACAGGATCTCAGGCCCTTGAACAACATAGTAGAAGCAGAATACCCCATAGCCGCAAACCCGGCCACAATATTGTGTGGCATTCCAGCGGAAGCATCACGATTTACGGTGATCGACCTTAAAAATGCTTTTTTCTCAATACCATTGCACCCAGACTCACAAGATCTGACAAGCTTCACTTACAGAAACACAAAGTGGAAACACACCAGATTACCACAAGGGTACTGCGAATCACCCTCAATATTCAACAGAGTAATACAGATGGATTTGGGTAACATTGAAGTAGAAAGTACAGTGTTGCAGTATGTCGACGACATAATAATTTGCAGTACAAACGAAAGGACATGCAGAGAGGACTCATTAAAGATGTTGACAATATTGGCTGAAAAAGGTTACAAGGTAGATATGGAAAAGTTACAGTACTGTCAAGAACAGGTACTTTACATTGGTCAGCTCATATCCCAACATGGAAGAAAGATTGCACCACAAAGGGCACAGGCCATTTCAAAAACGCCAATCCCACAAACAGTGAGGGAACTGCAGCAGTTCCTGGGTCTGTGCAACTACTGTAGAGCATGGGTATTTGATTACAGCTCATACATAGGACCCCTGCTTGAGGCGTTAAAGGAAGCTAATAAAGGGGAGAAAAAGTTGGGGGTGGACAATGGAAATGAAAGAGGCTTTTGATGAATTGAAAGATGCGATATCAACTGCTCCGGTACTGGCAACCCCAGACTATGAGCGACAATTCTTTATATTTTCACATTGCGACTCAGCAGTAATGAAAGCAGTGTTGGCTCAAAAAACAAGCATGGGCTACAAACCAGTAGCATTTTACAGTGGCCACTTAGATCCTGTGATGTTAAGTCATTTCCCTTGCGAACAAGGTCTCGCCGCAGCTGCTTTTGCGGTAGAAAAAGCATCAGCAATAACCATGGGGTGCCCAACTACACTGTTTGTGGAACATGCACTATTTGCGATATTGAATAAACCTAAGTCCACCCTAACCACGCAAAGGGCATCAGGTTATGAGATCATCTTATCCAGAGCTGAACTATCAATTGTTAGATGTAGCACGGTCAACCCTGCAAGGTTCCTAGCAGAAGTACTTGAGGAAGGAGATTATGCCCACGATTGTACGCAAATAACTGAAATGTACTCATGTAATAGAAAGGTTGAAGAAAACGCACTAGAGGGAGGTGAGCTCCTGTTCATTGATGGGTCATCAACTATCGACCAAAGGGATGGTATAAGGAGGACTGGGGCAGCAGTGGTAAAAATGATGGAGGTACCGTGTGTGTGGCAATGAAATGTGTACAATTGCCACAGCATTACTCCGCTCAAGCAGCAGAATTAATTGCACTGATTTTGGCGTTGAGGGAAAGCTTTGACAAACGAGTGACCATATATTCCGACAGCGCATATGTTACGTCCACTGTCCACTCAGGGCTGTCGAAATGGAGAAGAAGAGGGTTTAGGAGAGCTGATGGCACTCCAGTGCAACACGCCCTCCTATTGGCTGAATTAATTGAAGCAATAAATGACCCCCAAGAATTAGCTTTGGTCAAATGCACCGCACACACCAATGGTGAAGACCACATTTCAAAAGGGAATGCAGCAGCAGACGCACATGCGAAGTATGCTGCATATTTTGGTGAGATATGGAACCCCCCAGAGTCACAGAGAGGGAGAGGGAGGGGAATGGCTAAGGAGATGTTGATAAGAGAAGGGTACACTACAAGCGGCTGCACCAATGGCCGAAAAAGAAATATGGGTAAAAAGAGGATGCACAATGTCACCAACCGACGCACTATGGCGCCAGGGTGACACTGGAAAGATTGTAATACCACTGGCACTATTGAACACCGCCCTGAGCCAACTACATCACCCAGCCCACACAGGCAAGGAAGTAATTGCAGCACGAATTAGGGAAGACTGGTTCTGCCCCGAGTTAAATTCTCATGTGTCAAATTTTATCAGCAATTGTCTCACATGTCAACAGTTTACGGCCGGTCACACTCTGAAGGTGATAAGAGGTACTATACCCCGGCCAGAGGGACCTTTCCGACATCTCCATATTGACTATGTTGATATGATCAACGTATGTCAAGGAAATAGGTATATGATTGTAGTAGTATGCCCATTCTCGAGGTGGATTGAAGCAGGGCCCTGTTCACACCCAGATGCATTTAGAGCAGCTAAATTCCTAGTGAGGGAGGTCTTCCCCAGGTGGGGAGTGTGCGAGGTACTGAGGTCAGACAATGGCCCACATTTCGCAAACGAAATGTTCCAGCACATCACATCCTTGCTGAACATCAAGCATAAATTTGCATGTGCATACCACCCACAGGCCAACGGTATATGTGAACGCCTGAATGGCCTATTAAAGGAGGCAATTGCAAAAATACAGCAAACAACAAAGAAGAGTTGGTTGTATTGCCTTCCACTAGCCCTATTTGAGCTAAGGAATAGACCAGGTTCCGACCACCACCTCACCCCTCACGAGGTGGTTACCGGACGTCAAATGCGCCTTCCCCTAACGCCAACATCAAGAGCATTTACTGACCACGAGAGTACTGCAGATGTCCTTGGTGATGAAATGTACCAATATGTGTCTTCTTTGATTACTAGTGTAGTGTTTGTGTATCAACCGCTCGAGCGCACGCGGGGCGGGTCTAACAGCGATCAACAAGAAGACGTGGATAAAGAATTGGAAAAGGAAAGACTGTGCAAAGTTGCTAAAGGTGACCACGTACTACTTCGCAATTTCAACAGAAAGTGGAACAGTCCACGATTCACTGGCCCCCATCTGGTAGAGGAGGTATCAACGAGAGCAGTAAAGCTACAGGACAAACGTGCCTGGAACCACCTACATGACGTAAAGATCTACAAACTCCAGACCCGCCCCAGCGCCACCGACAGGGCCACTGAAAGAACAACAGCAGCGTCACCAACGGAGGAAGAGACTTCTACCACAACTAACGGCCTAAGTGTCCCCATACCCTGCCACCCCCCAGATTCCCCAGAGACAACTATTAGAAAAGAAAGGGGTGATCCCCATACCGCCCACCCCATGGTTACACGATCAAAGGGTAAAGAGACTTCCGCCAGTTGAGCCCCAAACCCTCTGCCCATTGACCCCCTACCCACTGTAGTAATAACGGAACTGAAGGACATTGTTTTGCACATATACACATGTAAACACCTGAATGTTCTCTTTCTTTTCTCTCGCACATGCAGGTAGAGCGTATTATTGTACTGTTAAGAAAGTAGATAACTAACCAATTCACTGCCCAGGAGTAGATGGTACCCTCAGACGATAATTACCTGGAAGAATTGTCACACCAATTTGTATATGAAATAAAAAGGCCAACGTACCTGAAAAGAAGGAGGGTACGTGTCTACTACACAGCATTCCTCTTGGCCATAGAACATTCAATGCCCCACCTCCAACCATACTTGCCTGCCCTAAGAGATAGATCGCTTAGATTGGCGTGGGAACAGCTCTTCGCCTGGGCACTGAATGACTACCTGATAGGGAGAGCTTAAAAAAAAAAACTACAACTAACATCAATAACAAGCATATTAAGAATTTTCAGGCGGGCAACTGTAACGTCGCAAGAATAAGCTGCCGGACTGCAGCAAGGTAAGAGCAAAATGCTGGTGAAATTAGCATTTGTAATAAAATTGATAGGGATTTTAATGATCACCGGGTTCTTGGCTGCCTCTGTATGGCAGTACAGCTATGCTATTGATATTACTGCTGTACCCAAACCTAATATACCCCCACCCCCAGCTGCAACAGGTGTTACGTCAGGTGGTACTAGTAAAATCCCACACAAGGAAAATAGAGTTAAACGCAGCACATACTCAGATAATAAAGGCATTGACAACTATGTACAAGATTCAGCACACATCTCAAACAACATATGGTATCAACACATGACCCACATAGGTAAGCAGACAACAGAAGACAGCTGCTACGTTTGCTCATTGATCCCATACGCCATGAGCGCTTCTCGAACATTTGTTGCCACGGAGATAGATGGACAAATAGCACGATGTATAATATACCTGGCACTGTTCCAGACGAAAGGAAGATTTCAAGGGACATTGGTGCATCTGGTGTGGAAAACACGAGATACATATCCATATGAAAACAACTTCCTCAAGACTTATTTGAGTTACCACAAGAGCAGTTTACATGCTGAAGGATTCAAATACATAACAAGTGGTCCTGAAAAAGGAGAAACAAAGAAAGTAACACTGCAGTACCTACCATGTGATTGGTACGCCGCTGAAGTCCCTGGTAAAAACGGATGTTGGGAAAGACCACTGATGATAATAACAGGGAAGGTGTACCTGGACAACAAATGGGACATAGGAGTGGTTGGCAGCAACATGGTAACAAGAGAAAATATTTCAACTATTGATGGACATAACCATAGATGTTGGATGACTTGGATCAAGTACGTACCCATGCTCACGTGGATGGAGAAGGATGAAGACCCAATAACAATACTGCCGCTAACTGCGCCTAAGGTATGCTACCAACATAAAGGAGAGGTGGATGTAGGATACAACACCAACTGTGAAAGCGTGATGGAGTTACCTGAGGGGGGAGCAGGAACAGCAGTAGTAATGGACCATTACTGGGCCTGTGGAGACAAGGCGTACCACACACTGCCCCCTTTGTGGAATGGTGTATGCACTATAGTACACGTTAATGTACCATCACTAGTGGTACCCCAGAAGCATGTGAATATGGCGAATTTCCCCAAGATGGATGAAGGGAACAAAAGGAAGAGGAGATCTGCACAGCCTCGGAAAGGGCCAGAGAACCGACGCAACGGCAACAACACTGTCCTCAACAGAAGGAAAAGACAAGGAGAACCTCTGACAGGAAATTACCTGTGGGGAAGGTCGGAAACAGCACTCACCTCAATTCCGCCGGAACACAGACTATTCAGCAGAGCAGCTATGTTCTTCTCCTCAATAATACATCCTGGACTGCAGGCCTACGCAAACGTGAAATGGCTCCAGATAACTAGGTGGGAACTAATGATGACAATTAACTCTACAGTAAATGGATTCAACGCAATAAAAGAGGAATTGCGAGCAGTAAGAATGGTTGCACTACAGAACAGATATGTACTGGACCTCCTCACAGCAATGGAAGGAGGAGTTTGCGCAAAGATAGGACAATCATGCTGCACATTCATTCCTGCTAACGATGCTGACAATGGTACACTCACGGAAGCTGTATCACAATTGGCCCAGATGCACTCAAAAATGATGGATGAAAGTAAAGGTGTGAAAAAGTGAGAGCTGGTTTTCAATATTATGGTCATGGATGCCATCTTGGCTGTCAGATGGACTGAAGATTATAGTTGGATGTACTATTTTGGCTGGAGCTGCACTGATCATAATAAGATTTTGGAAGGCCCGGAAGGCACGCACCACAGACGAGATGATCGAAATGGTTGGTATACACCTCTTGATGCCAACAGATGACGGCCAACACACAGGCACAATCATAAAAGAGAGAGAGAAGTTGCGCAACCAGATCATCACCAACCACCTGGACCCACCATCTGTGAAGCTCGAAAACCCAAGAAACCCAAGGAGCTACATAGGGAAATGGGTATACTGCACTCCTGGAGGAACCTGTGAATATATGTATTGGTCATTTGAAGACCATGTTAACCACTATGGACATTTGGGAGGAATAACTAAAATATGGAGAGTAAGAGGAGATAAAGAAAAGGATATGTTTGTGGTCGACAAGTCGACCAGAGGGGGGACTGAAGTGGGAGAATGGAAGAACAGGCTCCCGCCCTTCCCCTCTCGCGCCTGGCCTAGAGGATCACGGCCTAGACACCCGCCACGAGAGGAGTTTGCCTATCTACCAGACGACCAAATACCCTGGTACAGGAACATACGGATGTGCCCATCTACCTGTCCAGCAGCCCGCCCTGTCCATGCCGACACCTGCGGCACGGATCAACTCGACTAAACCTACACGTCGTTAGAGATGCCATGACGACCTAGCCAACGGTCAGCACACCTGTGCAAACATGCACACCGGACACTCCCACACCAATCCACACGAAGAATATATTCAGTGCTATGACGTAGGCGACAGACATACTCACGGACGTGCATCTTTATTATTTTCCACATAGGCTCTCAAAATGCAGAAACGCAAGACGCATCATGAACTTATCTAAAAAGGCTTGCTCACGCTTCTTCTAAGAACCATGTACCATAATGAAGAATATAACGGAGACACGATACTGAGGATAGAGCACTATGATACCGTAACCTAAAGCGCTCTGCATCAAACGGTTCCACCTATGCACCAGGCCCAAGTAGGCCGCAAGCAAAAGCTTCCATGAACATTGAATGAGCAAGAACTGGGTTGCTGACCCTGCAGAATGAGCCCGGCGAAATCACACAGCCAAGGGCACGATGTTGCAATCTCGCACGCTGCAAGCCAACGCCAAGGTCGCACCTGCAAGATAAACCAGGCACACAGTAGGAAAAACAATATTAATTGTGTTGAATTTTGCCTCAAACACGGTCCCACCTCACGTGACAAAGCCAAACCTGACAAGATGCCAAGCCCAGGAGGAAGGAGACGCCTGAATCCCACGTTTCAAGACACAGGCAGATACAATTAAAAGACTCATTGGACATCTGCAGCAGTGGGAGTAGTCGACCTCCCAACATATGAATAAATCCTCACATTGTTTACACCTACCCATATTAAAACATTGTTGCAAATTACAGGTGCACCGCGAGCCGGGAACAGCGATAGTCCCAGACTGGGAGGCTCCCGAGCGGACCAATTAGAACATGGGGCTCCTATCACTGACGCCATTAACATTGACCAATCCTCAGAGGTCTTCATGTAACAATTTTCATGTATCAAATTGAAGGGACAGCCCAGATATACCACCTGACTAACCCTCAACCACTAATACCGTTCTCTATATGTATGCTATACTAACCCTACCACTCGAGTAACCAATCCAGAGTGGAAGTAGGTTTTTTGTTAAACTTTGTAAGGTGACGCAAGTAGCGCGTCATACTAAGGTAAAAAGGGCCTGAGAGCCCCACGATTGTGTGTGTGTCAGGACGGACGCGTACGCTCCTTGACCCATCCCTGCCGTTTTGTCTAATAAACAGCAGAGTCACCTTGCTTCTTGCGTGTGTCTCATACTCTATCTCTTTTGGGATATACGGGAGGAGTTGGGGCCTCCCTGCCCGGAGGTCTGCGGACGGCCCGGCCGACCCCGGCAGAATTTCCCCCCGACAAAAGTATTACCCACCTACCTGTTGACATTTACATTTTGACTGAGGAAACCTCTATTACATTTTTAGGTCAAGGGCTGAGACACTGGAAACAGGAGGATTTTACAAATTATCCAGATGGGGATCAGAGCTTGAGATACCTTGTTACCTCATTCCAAAGGACTGAAGAGGGAAACTGCACTGCTTTCAGCCCAGTACCTTATCATCGAGAAAAGGACAGTGCAAGCAACAGGGGCCCTGAGAAACCCAGAGGTTGATTCCTGTCCATACAAAATAATGTGGCATCTAAAACCTATGTTCAAGCGTGCCCCATTTTGTATAAAAATAGGAAACCGCTTAGCACTAGAATCCTGGAATAGGGTGACATTTCACTCTCCAAATGAAATAAAATGTTAATTTCCTGGATTTGTTTTAGAAAGCAAAGCGTCTCCTAGTACGTGTGACTACTTCATGCAATTTAACAGAGTTGGCAAAGGCATTACTAGACCCAACACTCTGTGGCAGCCTACGATAAATAAAGTCCAAGGGTATGATATTTTCCCAAGTATATAACATATTGCCTGTGGAGCTCTGTATGTGAAATCCAATTTCAGGAAGTTGCTAATCAAAATGATTCCTTTTCTACTAGCTCTCGTTCCAAATTAACATGTACACCATTTAGTATTTCTCCTTCATGTCATTGTCAACTAGAACACCAAAATCACATTGGAAATGCTCAGTTCATTCTCTCTTAATGCAAGCCTTTTCTGATTCACATAATACCACCCTTCCATATTACTTTCACATGCACATCCAAGTAGATTATTTTAGTCATATTTCTCAATGTTTATTCTGAATTACATGTCTTTTGTAATGAAACATCTAAAGGTGTGTGTCTAAGTTGCCACAGTAAAATTAAGAAGCCATTGTTTGGAGTGTCCCCTTTAAATCAGAATTATAAATCTATCCACAGCTTGCATGTTAGAAATGTTATATTCTGCTGATACATGTTTGTTTTACTGAGATTTGAAGTGCATTTCATTTTAGTGCTGACAACTATTCGCTTTTATTTGTGAATTAAACATCTAAACTAGTCATTTACATCTGGCTTATATATGTATAGATGTCTGTGGGAATATGCAAAGTAAACCTGATGTTTTATGTTTTGGGGAAAATGATTAGTGAAACAAAACTAGGCAGGCTGCAATTTTGGTTAATTGTTTCATGTAATCTGTATTGATTTGTAAACTTTTGGGGGGCTTCCCAAGATTTGTGAGTTTGGTAACCATCTACATTTTGACACCTGTATAATGTTTAATAAAACAAAAATATTCCGATTGTAACAGCCTGTTTCTTATCCCAAAACAGAGGAGAAAAAAGCTGCACTCTGCATGAGGCATTCGGCATCTCCTATGCTCAAACAAAGCAGAAATCAGGCAACTCGTGTCCAAAATTAGAGGCGAGTTTATTATATCAAGTAAAAAATTGATATTAGCATAGACAAAAACAGGCAGTGGCAGGACGCCATGGGGAATCCTTAAGCACTACGCGCTTTGCGCTTCCCTGAACGCTTGTTCACGTATATATATATTCAGTGAAAAAACTTTGTTAAAGGGACGTATGGTTAAGTTGTGCTACTAAAAACCTATGAAATTCAGTGAAAAAACTTTGTTAAAGGGATGTTATGGTTCCAAGTAAAACCGAAAAACCCTTGAAATTCGCCAGTTATGGTAAGCTAAGCAACCATAACTCGCGCCACCACTGTGCACTGCTAAGACTAACACCCACAACATAAAAGATGACATCACAAATGCGGCGGGTGGGGGGAACAGGGGAGACACAGGGCATGAGCGGGGGGCCACAGGAGGGAGACACGGGCATAAGCGGGGGGTGGGGGGAACAGGAGGGAGACACAGGGCATGAACGGGGGGATGGGGGAACAGGAGGGAGACACGGGGCATGAGTGGGGGGGTTAACACGAGGGAGACACGGGGCATGAGCGGGGGTGAAGGGGAACAGGGCAGACATTGGGCATGAGCGGGGGTTGGGGGGGTACAGGAGGGAGGCACGGGACATGAGCGGGGGGTGGGGGATACAGGAGGGAGACACGGGGCATGAGCGGGGGGTGGGGGATACAGGAGGGAGACACGGGGCATGAGCGGGGGGTGGGGGGTAACACGAGGGAGACACAGGGCATGAGCGGGGGTGGGGGGCAACACGAGGGAGACACGGGTCATGAACGGGGGGTGGGGGGCAACACGAGGGAGATACGGGTCATGAAGCAGGGGGTGGGGGGAACACGAGGGAAACACGGGGCATGAGCGGGGGGTGGGGGGGACAGGAGGGAGACACGGGGCATGAGCGGATGGTGGGGGTAACATGAGGGAAACACGGGGCATGAGCGGGTGTTGGGGGGCAACACGAGGGATACATGGGGCATGAGCAGGGGGTGGGGGGCAACACGAGGGAGACACGGGGCATGAGCGGGGGGTGGGGGAAACAGGGAAAACACAGGGCATGAGCGGGGTGGGGTGAAAAGGAGGGAGACACGGGGCATGAGCGGGGGGTGGGGGGAACAAGAGAGACAATGAGCAGGGGGTGGGGGGAACAGGGGAGATAAGGGGCAGGGGTTGGGGGGAACAGGGGAGACACAGGGCATGAGCGGGGGATGGGGGGAACAAGGGAGACACGGGGCATGAGCAGGGGGTGGGGGGAACAGGGGAGACAAGGGGCATGAGCGGGGGGTGGGGGGAAAAGGAGGGAGACACGGGGCATGACCCGGGGGTGGGGGGAACAGGGGAGACACGGGGCATGAGCGGGGGGTGGGGGGTAACACGAGGGAGACATGGGTCATGAGCGGGGGGTGGGGGGAACAGGAGGGAGACACGGGGCATGAGCGGGTGGTGGAAGGAAACACGGGGCATGAGCGGGTGTTGGGGGCAACACGAGGGAGACACGGGCATGAACAGGGGGTGGGGGGGCAACACGAGGGAGACATGGGTCATGAGCGGGGGGTGGGGGGAACACGAGGGAAACACGGGGCATGAGCGGGGGTGGGGGGGACAGGAGGGAGACACGGGGCATGAGCCGGGGGCGGGGGGAACAGGGCAGACACGGGGCATGATTGGGGGGTGGGGGGAACAGGAGGGAGACAAGGGGCATGAGCGGGGGGTGGAGGGTAACATGAGGGAGACACGGGGCATGAGCGGGGGTGGGGAGCAACATGAGGGAGACACGGGTCATGAGCGGGGGTGGGGGGCAACACGAGGGAGACACGGGTCATGAGCGGGGGGTGGGGGGCAACACCAGGGAGACACGGGGCATGAGCGGGAGGTGGGGGGAACAGGAGGGAGACACAGGGAATGAGCGGGTGGTGGGGGGTAACATGAGGGAAACACGGGGCATGAGCGGGTGTTGGGGGACACACGAGGGAGACACTGGTCATGAGCGGGGGGTGGGGGGAACACGAGGGAAACCGGGGCATGAGCGCGGGGTGGGGGAACCGGAGGGAGACACAGGGCATGAGCGGGGGGTGGCGGGTAACACGGGGCATGAGCGGGGGTGGAGGGGAACAGGGGAGACACGGGGCATGACCGGTAGGTGGGGGGAACAGGCCAGACACGGGGCATGATTGGGGGGTGGGGGGAACAGGAGGGAGACAAGGGGCATGAGCGGGGGGTGGAGGGTAACATGAGGGAGACACGGGGCATGAGCGGGGGTGGGGAGCAACATGAGGGAGACACGGGTCATGAGCGGGGGTGGGGGGCAACACGAGGGAGACACGGGTCATGAGCGGGGGGTGGGGGGCAACACCAGGGAGACACGGGGCATGAGCGGGAGGTGGGGGGAACAGGAGGGAGACACGGGGCATGAGCGGGTGTTGGGGGACACACGAGGGAGACACTGGTCATGAGCGGGGGGTGGGGGGAACACGAGGGAAACCGGGGCATGAGCGCGGGGTGGGGGGAACCGGAGGGAGACACAGGGCATGAGCGGGGGGTGGCGGGTAACACGGGGCATGAGCGGGGGTGGAGGGGAACAGGGGAGACACGGGGCATGACCGGTAGGTGGGGGGAACAGGCCAGACACGGGGCATGAGCACGGGGTGGGGGGTACAGGAGGGAGACACGGTGGATGAGCGGGGGTGGGGGGCAAGAAGAGGGAGACACGGGGCATGAGCAGGGGTGGGGGGCAACACGAGGGAGACACTGGTCATGAGCGGGGGGTGGGGGGAACACGAGGGAAACCGGGGCATGAGCGCGGGGTGGGGGGAACCGGAGGGAGACACAGGGCATGAGCGGGGGGTGGCGGGTAACACGGGGCATGAGCGGGGGTGGAGTGGAACAGGGGAGACACGGGGCATGACCGGGAGGTGGGGGGAACAGGCCAGACACGGGGCATGAGCACGGGGTGGGGGGTACAGGAGGGAGACACGGTGGATGAGCGGGGGTGGGGGGCAAGAAGAGGGAGACACGGGGCATGAGCGGGGGGTGGGGGGCAACACGAGTGAGACACGGGGCATGAGCGGGGGGTGGGGGCAACACGAGGGAGACACAGGGCATGAGCAGGGGGTGGGGGAACAGGGCAGACATGGGGCATGTGCGGGGGGTGGGGGGTAACACGAGGGAGACACGGGGCATGAAACGGGGGGTGGGGGGCAACACGAGGGAGACATGGGGCATGAGCAGGGGGTAGGGGGCAACACGAGGGAGACACGGTGCATGAGTGGGGGGTGGGGGCAACATGAGGGAGACACAGGGCATGAGCGGGGGGTGGGGGGAACAGGGCAGACATAGGGCATGAGTGGGGGTTGGGGGGAACAGGAGGGAGACACGGGGCATGAGCGGGGGGTGGGAGGCAACACGAGGGAGACACGGGGCATGAGCGGGGGTGGGGGCAACACAAGGGAGACACGGGGCATGAGCGGGGGGTGGGGGGAACAAGGAAGACACAGGGCATGAGTGGGTGTTGGGGGGAACAGGAGGGAGACACGGGGCATGAGCGGGGGGTGGGGGGAACAGCAGGAGGGAGACACGGGGCATGAGCGGGGGGTGAGGGGTAACACGAGGGAGACACGGGGCATGAGCTGGGGGTGGGGGGCAACACAAGGGAGACACGGGTCATGAGCGGGGGGTGGGGGGCAACAAGAGGGAGACACTGGTCATGAGCTGGGGGTGAGGGGAAACACGAGGGAGACACGGGTCATGAGTGGGGGGTGGGGGGAACACGAGGGAAACACGGGGCATGAGCGGGGGGTGGGGGGCAACACGAGGGAGACACGGGGCATGAGCGGGGGTAGGGGCAACATGAGGGAGACATGGGGCATGAGCGGAGGGTGGGGGAACAGGGCAGACACGGGGCATGAGCGGGGGAGGGGGGAACAGGGCAGACACGGGGCATGAGTGGGGTATGGGGGTACAGGAGGGAGACACGGGGCATGAACTGGGGGTGGGGGTAACACGAGGGAGACACGGGGCATGAGCGGGGGGTGGGGGGCAACGGGAGGGAGAAACAGGGCTTGAGCGGGGGTGGGGGCAACACGAGGGAGACACAGGGCATGAGCGTGGGTGGGGGCAACACGAGGGAGACACGGGGCATGAGCAGGGGGTGGGGGGAACAGGGCAGACACGGGGCATGAGCGGGGGTGGGGGGAACAGGGGAGACACGGGGCATGAGGGGGGGTGGGGGGATTGTGAGGGAGACACGGGGGATGAGCGGGGGTGGGGGGTACAGTAGGAAGACACAGGGCATGAACGGGGGGTGGGGGGACAGGAGGGAGACACGGGGCATGAGCGGGGGGTGGGGGGAGTGTGAGGGAGACACGGGGGATGGGCAGGGGGTTGGGGGGAACAAGGGAGACACGGGTCATGAGCGGAGGGTGGGGGGAACAGGGGAGACACGGGGATGAGCAGGGGGTGGGGGATCATGAGGGAGACACGGGGATGAGCGGGGGTGGGGGGATCATGAGGGAGATACGGGGCATGAGCAGGGGGTGGGGGCAACACGAGGGAGACACGGGTCATGAGTGGGGGGTGGGGGCAACACGAGGGAGACACGGCGCATGAGTGGGGGGGTGGGGGGAACAGGAGGGAGATACGGGGCATGAGCGGGGGGTGGGGGAACAGGGCAGACACGGGGCATGAGTGGGGTATGGGGGTACAGGAGGGAGACACGGGGCATGAACTGGGGGTGGGGGTAACACGAGGGAGACACGGGGCATGAGCGGGGGGTGGGGGGCAACGGGAGGGAGAAACAGGGCTTGAGCGGGGGGTGGGGGGCAACGGGAGGGAGAAACAGGGCTTGAGCGGGGGGTGGGGGAAACACGAGGGAGACACAGGGCATGAGCGGGGGTGGGGGCAACACGAGGGAGACACGGGGCATGAGCAGGGGGTGGGGGGAACAGGGCAGACACAGGGCATGAGCGGGGGTGGGGGGGCAACAGGAGGGAGACACGGGGCATGACCGGGGGATTGGGGGGAACAGGGGAGACACGGGGCATGAGCAGGGGGTGGGGGGAACAGGGGAGACACGGGGCATGAGTGGGGGGTTGGGGGATCGTGAGGGAGACATGGGGCATGAGCAGGGGTGGGGGGACAGGAGGGCGACAAGGGGCATGAGCGGGGGGTGGGGGGATTGTGAGGGAGACACGGGGGATGAGCAGGGGGTGGGGGGTATAGTAGGAAGACACAGGGCATGAACGGGGGGTGGGGGGACAGGAGGGAGACACGGGGCATGAGAGAGGGTTGGGGGGATTGTGAGGGAGATACAGGGGATGAGCAGGGGGGTGGGGGATCGTGAGGGAGACACAGGGGATGAGCGGGGGGTTGGGGATCATGAGGGAGATACGGCGCATGAGCGGGGGTGGGGGGAACAGGTGAGACATGGGCATGAGCGGGGGTGGGGGGAACAGGGGAGACACGGGGCATGAGCAGGGGGTGGGGGAGAATGGGAGGAAAACACAGACATAAGCTTAGTGTGCAGGCGGCAGATCCCGCTCCTCGCCCTCCGCAGGCCACCGTGTGCCGATGGCGTGAGCGGGGGCTGGAGGAACAGAGGAGATACAGGGCATGAACGGGGGTGGAGGGACAGGAAGGAGACACGGGCATGAGCGGGTTGGGGGGAACGGGAGGAAGACACAGGCGTGACCTTACTAGCAGGTGGCAGATCCCGCTCCTCGGGATGAACAAAGATGGAGGGCGTCTTTCAAAATACGACGCACTGCACGCTGCACAGCAGCCAATGGGAAAGCACGTATCATGTCCGCGGACACCACGCAAGCCGCTTGCCCAATCCCTGTCCTGTCCGCGGAGCGAAAATGGAAGTGTGTCCGCCAAGCGGACACAGATATCACTAATTTTTTCTGACCTACTTTTTGGTCATTTTTTTAAAAACTACTGGATGGATTTTCACCAAATTTGCAAAAGCACGCTTTTGGGACCAAGACACTGCTCCTGGTCCAAATTTGTTGAAAATCCGTCCAGCAGTTTGAGCTGTAGGCATGAGCAAAGTTTTTTTCCCATTCAGACCCCCCGTATAACTTTGCCCCCCCCCGGACCAAACCTCACCAAACTTTTCAAAGAAATTCAAAGTGGGCCATATACTTTTTTTGCAAAGTTTGGTGTGGATTCGTCTGGGGGAGCGAAGTTATAAGCCGCCCAAAAAGTGCTCTTCCTATGGAAACAGCAACTTAACCATAACTACATGGCCACTACCGTGGCCATGTAATATATTTTTGTTCACACTGTTTTATTCTCTGTTTTCTCCTCCTCTCCTTTCTCCCTTCTCCCTCTCTCTTCATGCCCTCCCTTACTTTTTTTCTGTGTACTTACTCTATCACAATTGTCCCTGGATCTAGTATGATAGCAACAATGTTTGTCTCCTCTCCCCTCCCTTTATTTGTCCCTCCCCACCCCCCGAGCACTATCTGAAATGTTGTCAGGCCTATTACAATAGTCGCTTGATATGTTCCTCTCCCTCATTTCTCCTCCACCCTCCCTCACCTCTTGTTAATCTCTGGCTCTACCAGAAATGTCATCCGGCCTAGTACAGTAGTCGCATGTCTGTTTCCCATTTCCTTCCTATCTGTGTTTTAGCTCTTGCACTATCTGTATTGTTGTCAGGCCGAGTATGATAGTTAATTTCACATGCTTTTTGTTCATGACCTGTAAGAATGTCATTGTATTTTCCCTGTTCCCTCTCTTGCCGTGAAGCGCTTTGAAACACATTGTGTATAGGCACTCTATAAATACACTATCATATCATATCATAAGAATTTCTTCAAATTGGGAGCTTTCGAGCCAAGATGCGTAAGGTAAATTCCACTGATGTCAACACATGAACGAATTGTGTAACACTGATTGTGCATTCGCAATCTTCAGGTGTGAAGTTCTTGTGTTGAATTAAATGCTCTCAGGTGAATGGCCCCATAAACAATACTTGTTGTGTTCAGAATAAGACAGATTAGAGGTGTATTGAGAATTATTGATGAATATTAATTGACTAATAGTCATGAATCCAAGATTGTAGATATTCAGATGAGTTTTCTGTTTTTGCAAAATTGTTGTCTTGATAAAATATTGATATATAGTTAAGTAAGAAATATAATTTATACAGATTTTTATGTGATCACTCATTAATGATAATTATGTATTGATCATGTTTTGTGATCAAATATTCCATCTGAAAATGTCTCAATAAGTGGTAATTGAAATGAAAATGTCCCAAAGATCATGCTGTGTGTTTTCTTCAGAGGCAGCGGGTGATAGAAGATCTTGAGTAATAGACAGACAAATTGAAGGATAAAGTGAAAAAGGTAGGAATAAACATTCACAGGGTCCATTATACTAGTCATTACAAGACTTTCTGTGACTAGTTCTAACAAAGAAGGGAGACATATGCTTTTTGCTGGTTGACTGATCTCTTCTATCACCTCACATTCAAGGAAAACAGACTATCACAAGGGGAAATAGACATTAATACATATGAAAAACTGGTAGAAAGATGGCAGCCGAGTCGAAGTCAGTGATCAGAGAGCAAAAGAAACAAAGCAATTGCACGCGGTCCTGGCTAAAAATGAGACATCAATGCAAAGGCAATAGTGTCTCTTTGAGGTAACAAAGGTTGAATTAAAAACATGGTGTTTATTTTATTTATTTATTTATATTGCACCAAGACAGACAAGCCCGGAGCATCAGAGTGCTCACAGCAACATACAACATAAAATCATTTATTATTCCTAAGCCAAATAGGTCTATTTCCAGGTGAAGATAGAAAGGAAGTACTTCATTTATTAGTTACGCAAATAGGTTGGCTTTCAAGGTATATTTAAACAAAGTCAGGGAACTACAGCCCCTCAAATCTGGTGGGAGTGTATTCCATAGTTTAGGTGCTGCAATGTAAAAGACTCCCTGGCTCACTACTACCAACTTTGCTCACGGGCCCAGTAACAGGTTGGTAGAATTTGATCATAACGTCCTACGAATAGGTCACCAGGAGATACCTTTTGAAAGATTACAATGGCTATTAACAAAGAGGCATTTATGCGTTAGCATCAGGACCCAAACTGAAATCAGGACTTCAACTGGTAGCTAGTGTAACGCCAGTCTGGCTTCTGAAATATGCTCTCCCTTACCAAGCCATTCAATCACGTGAACCGCATTGTTTTGGATCTCCCTTGTTGATCCCATGAAGGAAACTGCTGCAATAATCCAATTCCCCATCAATTATTGCTCTGGCCACAACTGTAAAACTCCTTTCAGACGGGAAAGGCCACAATTGCCTCCATAATTTGAGATGGTAAGTAGATGTGGAGACAATATTGTTTACCTGTGCCTTTATGTTCATCTCAGAGTCCAAGACGATGCCCATGGTTTGAATTCTTTTTTAGTTGCTTTGGTGCACCCAGCTATGACAGAGCTGTTATATACCATACCTAACGTGATTAGTCTATTTCCTGTGACTACTAGCATCAGCTCGGTCCTGGTGTCATCCAGGACCATACCATTGATAACCATCCATTGCTGAATAAGACAAATTCAGGTTTTTTTTCATGATCTCCTGAGATCGGGATCAGACACTTTGCATCATCAGCGTAGTTGGTGTAAATTATTCCTTGATCATCCAGTGGCATGGTGAAAATGTTATAGAGAGTAGGAGATAAACAGGATGCCTGAGGTACACCATGGGGCAGTTTGACCATGTCGGCTTCTGCAGTTCCACTGCATACCCGATCTTATCGGATAGAAAGGACTTTACCCAGTTTGCTGCTGATGGAGAAAAATAGGCAGAATGTAGCAGTCTCTCAACCAATATCGAATGGTCAACCAGGTCGAAGGCAGCTGACAAATCTAGTAACATCAGCAACACAATGCTATCCTGGCCCATTGATTGCAGTATATTCGCCTTCAGATCTGGCAACGCCGTCTTTGTGCTGTGCGCTTGTGTAAACCCAGATTTGTATGTACCCAAAATGTTATTCTTCATTGGATAAATATTGTTCTTGAATATGCAGGTAAGCAGCTTGATCTACATTTTTTAGCAGAAAAAGCACATTGTTGGCTGCAATGTTGAGATCTAGAGATGGTGTTTTTAGAAGGGGAGTTCCACACATGTTTTATCAGGACCGACACCGGTTCCTCATCATAGGAACTGTTGATGAACTTAGTGATAATTGGTATTAACGCTGGTGTACGTGCTTTAACAAGAGCCGCCGGACAGTTGTCACCTTAACAGGTGGTGGGTTTGAGTTGCGCCACAATGCCTGTTCCACTTTTTCCACCACTGATCTAAAACTGAACATTCCCAGTATAATACCTGGGTTGGAACCCACTATAGAGGTCCCAAGCAGATGTTCACCACCCCCAGGTCCGCCGTTGGTTAATATCTTATCACTCATAACAAATTTGGGTTTTTTTCCCCCTCCTTTCCCATAGGATGCACCATCTTTTTTGAATCAATAAAATACCATTATTAAGGGAGAGACACTGGGCCTCATTACAAATCCAGTGGTAGCCATGCCGGTACAACCGGCAGGCTGCAGTCGGACTTGTGAATGTTTCTGGTGCCTGGCTTCACGGAAATACCAGGGGTTTACGACCCCAGTGTCCCTGTAAGTCAGGCGCCGAAAAACCATAAATCCCCATTCCCATTTGCATCCCATAGGATTCAATGGGAATGGGAATGACAGAAGTACCGGCACCGTTAACAACGGTGCCAGTGCTTCCGTTAAAGTCTGCGGGTGGCTTCCGTCCCACCCACCAGGTCAGACTTGGGAGGCGGGACGGCATCTGCCCGCAGACTCGGAGTGTTACCGGACCGGCACAATCCTAATGAGGCCCCCTCTCTGTAAATACAGGTGAGAACTGCCATATGATGATTCACAAAGAACTTTGCTAACTGATAATTAAGTTTGACCAACCATTTATTTGCACATTATAAAGGGTGTTAAAGAATCTGTTGTAACCTTATATCCTCTAAAGTATCACAACTATTAAGATTGGGTGATCCAAATCAATTATGCAAGAGGGGTAATATCACTCAGCCAAAAGATTTCCCTTATTTACAGTCTAACCACACATTTGGTGTTGAGACTTATAGGCTTAATGGCATGGAGTGATGGCATGCAACTACCACTCTTATTGGCATGGTTACTAGATACCATTTTTTAATAAGGAGGAGTACCCCGCTTTAACTAATGTAATGGTGATAGAATTAATCCAATTTATTTTAGCCATGTGGTCAACCTAGACGTAATCCCAACTAAGATCTTCTAAACCACCTTTTCTGTTACAATTTCTCGGAAATTGAGTACAGCGTATTTATTGCAATTAGGCAACTGAGTAATCATTAATGGTAAACCGTATAAGCCCAGCCTTGATAAAGACCTAAAGTAAAGGTCAAAACACGTATTGACAAGATTTGTACATTAGGTTTTCTGAGATTAGAACTCTGTGCTACATGATAATGAAATTTTGGCACAGGAATACAACACAGTTTATATCCATATGAGATCTTGAGGAATGAGCATTAGTAACCATAGGTGTAGGACAATATTTGTACATCAGGTACTATTTGATTAGATTACTGTACTATATGACAAAGATGCGTGGACTACTCTGCCCTCAACCAAACATTAAACAAAATGGCAAGAGTGTATGCAATAATGACAATGCACTAGAACCAGGACAGGCAATGTGATAGTATTTAAGGTCAATATGTAATGTTTATTTTTACTTTGTTATGACTGAACAGAAATAATTCACCCTTGCATATGAACACTACTATGAAGGGATAACGTTGTGATTAAAAGGAAGTGTTATTAGCAATTTTGCTTTTCTGGTCTCATTAGACTCACTTAAATGCACCAATACAACTAAGTATGCTGGACTTTATTAAGAATGTTGCTCACGGTGAATGGTGTAATATTGTTAAGTATCTTAACTTTATCTTTGATATTTTCACTAACCTTATGCACCTTACTAACCAGTGCATCTTGAATAGCCAGACACCATGATTTTTTTTTATTAGTTTCCTGTCAGGTGGTGCTGGGTTTTCTAATTCCCTCAGGATTTGGAATATTTCTCCAGAGTCAGACTGGGCGTTCTGAATTCGTACATCATAGGCAGCCCTCTTTGCTTCTATGATGGCACGTGTATGGTCCTTTGCAGCCGATGCATACACCTCCTTATCCTCCCGTGTCTCTGATTTGACCCAGATGTTATAGGACTTCCACTTCACCTTTTTTAGACTATGCATCTCTGCAGAGTACCAACATTTTGATTTTTTCATGGGTAATTTGCTATTTTTTAGTGGGACGATTTGATCCACCGCTCTTGACAAGGATGTTTGATATGCTAATGACAAATCGCCCGTGGCCCCATAATTGTCAAATTTCTGGGTCACTGAAGTAATAAATGAAGTCATCGCTTTAGCGGTAAGGAACCGTGCATTTCGCGACACAATAGTCATCCTGCAGGGTTTCTTCTTCCTCAACTGCAGGGGGTACCTGAATCTTGAAATGGATAAAGTAATGACCCAACCGTGCACATGGAAGGACATTTACATCCATTATGTTCTTGTTGCAACTGATTAACCAATTCACTGTATTTCCCTTTACATGGGTAGCTCCTTCAATATGGTGCCTAAAACCTATACCTACCAGAGTAGACTCGACCGATAGTGTTGTCTAAAGATTGAAATCCCTGCACATGATACATTACCCATTTGTCTTAAGCAAAAGGAGTAACATTGCTACGAACTGGTCATGGAAATCGATCCTAGGCAAAAGAGTTTGCTAGATTAAAATTAGGTTAAGAGTCGTACTATGGTCAGTCAGTATTTTGATTTTTTATAATATTGCAGCCCTAAGCACGCTCTAACCTGACCTCGTGAATGTCCATATCGCCAAGCAATGACTAAATCAATAGTTATAGAGTCTGAAGGAAAGCCATAGACATTGGTTACAGACATATGCTAAATTAACACTGACACTAAAGGATCAGACCATACACACATGCTTTATTCGACAATATTATGACCCTCAAAACCTAATTCAAAGAAATACAAGACAGGCTGTAAGAATGATGGGGTAAGAAGTGACTCACAGGTTGAGTTTGATCAACTACAACATTTAATTTTAATTGAGCAGGAATGTACCCAAATTGGTCTGGAAAGAGACACGGTCATCCAAGAAATATACCAACTTTCCCTGCGGTTTACATAAGCACAGGCACAAGCAGATTAGAGTAAGGTGCCAGAACAATCGTTAGTCAAAATGATATAAGTAAATATAACGCTGAGAGAGAAATTAGAAAAATTAATGAAGGATCTCACTGATGTAGAGCTACAAGCAGGACAACCGAGCAAAGAGGAATTTACATGGTAATCTTTGAAGCAAGAGTCAGTGAATGCAATACATTCTTGCCAGTGCGCACACTATTTGTTACAAAACCGACAAGAATCATTGTCCCTGAGAACCTACAACCTCATATTTAGAGTCCTGTTGAATCTAGTGAAAAACCAGTACAATGCAAACAAATGATACAATACGATATTGAAATGGATAATAATGGCTTGCTAAGGCAAGAAATGGAAAAAACAGGTTGAGGTCTGATCCAGTAATTAAAATTCAAAGGCAAACAAGGTTGTTGGAAGGGTGAGATTCACTTCTTTCCCACACTGCCTAGACCATTTACAAGTAATTATAGTGGATCAGATACACCTGGTCCTCAGAAAATGAAGGGGTAAGGTGTACTATTTCCCCTTCCCTAATATACCAGGAGAGACAAGAGGAGCAGGATTTCCTGTCAGACATGGAGAAATACCTAGACCTTGAGGTGAAAGGCAGGGGGTGGCACACTCAGCATGGCAGGAGTGGACAGGGGGAAGAGGGTACTTCCAAGCACCAAATCAGTGAATAGATGTTCCAGATATGAGTTAAAGGAACACAAGTTGCAATGCATGAACCAAACAAGATATCATTCAGGCTGCCTTGCTAACCTTGATAGAAAAGGAGAACAACAGAGAAATGGCCTTTAAAAAAATCCTTCCTACAGGAGGGACCATGAGGGAAACACAGAACCACTATGACGATGAGGAAACATAGGGGGTCATTACGAGTTTGGAGGTAGCCATGGTGCAAATAGCACCATGGCTGCCTCCAAACCCGTGTCCGGGTTCACTGAATGGGGACTTACCGAGTCATTCCAATCTTGGAGGACCCGGTGCGTCCCCATTCAGAAAACCATTCCCCGTTCCCATTCAAACCCCCATAGGGCTCAATGGGAATGGGGAAAGAGCTAATAACGGGCCCGCAATTTGCGGGCCTGTTCTTAGCTCCATGGTCCCTTAACGGGTCCCTCTAAGACAGGCTGGTAAAACCAGCCGGTCCTGGTGGGACCTGCTAAGGGACCTCGTAATAGGGCAGTAGGGGGTTAACGGCACCAGCATCCTTACCGGTGCCGTTAACCCCCTACTGCCAGGGTCGTAATGACCCCCATAGACTTTGAACAACAACTGGAAGAAACAACATATTATCCAACCCCTGTGGAGTATTTCTGGGCCCACATCCCAGATGAGCAATGAAGAAAAGAGAAAAGGATCACTTATACAGTGACCAGAAAAAGCCTTTCTGTGCAGTCATCATGACAGGGAGAGTAGGTATATAAATAGAGAGTGTGATTCAAGTAGTAACTCTGACAGTGATGGGGGAAGTTGGGGGCGAGTGAGAAGACATTAAAAAAGGAAACCACTTTGATCTGATCAGTCAGATCAAAGCAATAAAAAGCTTTATGACTCCCTAACATAAACATACAAAATATTCTGTTTGGAAACATTTAGAATTGTACAAACTAGGGGTGTACTGAATGGTATATTTACTTTTCAGTCAAATACCGAATGGTTGGTCAACTATTCAGCCAAAGCCGAATATGAACCCATTTAGTTTTTCTAAATAAAATAATGCCTCATATGATAAACACTTTATAGAAAATATAAAACAATCACGTGCCTTGATGCTTCTTGTTTTCCTCTTCATTTTCATGAGCACATCATATTTATTTACAAACCTGCAAGCCACGAAATAATGTTTTATCGTGAAACTAGTAAATGCAGTGTTTTTTACTACATTGGGAGAACCCTCAGATTTCTCGCCCCTTCTCTCTCCCCATTTCCCAATATCAGCATATGCCGCTTGCTCTGATTCTAGCCCAAACAGAACCTATAAGTAAGTATTTACCTCTAGTGGTATTCCCCCAGTATACCAATGAAGGTATATATCTCAGTCCTTTCAATCTGGTGGAAGGCAATAACAGTATTTTGGGCCCTTTTTACAGATACATCCAAGCATGTAAAAGGGCCTGTTTCACCCTGCTAGTCTGTGGATTTGTGACTTTCAGCTTCCATACAAGTTTGTTCAGCAGGCACATAAACCTAGTAAGCTATATTAACAGCCAGGTCGCACAGTACAATACAATAAAATGCATTAAATCTGCATTAGGCACACATTATGGCATCCCTTTCCTTTTATAGATAGACTAACATATTTTTCCTTTTTATTGTTATCATTTTCATAACTGTTACTACACTTTACTGGGCCAACAGGCCAATTACACCAATGTTATCACTCTCCCCGGCCACTCCCACCTGTGCTTCAGCAAGGTGGGGAATGTGGGAGGCAGAACCCAGAAATGTACACCATGCTGTTGCCATTCATTACATTATTCATTGATCATCAGCTCACCCGATCACCAAGTACATGAAGGCATCATCGAAAACAACCAATGAGGCAGAACCGTATGTTCTCTAAACAGAACAGCCAATGGCATGTGATTGCATGGATGGCTTCACCCAGATTTGATTTTATAATGGCCAGATGTCCTAAAATAAGTCAAATGTTTTATAATTCGTATTGTACACTTTACCATTTAGTAAACTTTTAATACATTCATATAAAATCGTACATCAGTCTCTAAATCCAAGGTTAATAAAAATGTATTGATAATCCTTAATGTTGATTCAGTTTTCTTACATAATTTCGTCAACAAAAGATGTTTAGCGGACTCGATATGCCTTTCATCGCAGACGGCACATTCTTGCTCCCCTGGAAACCCTACAATGTATGCTCCAATTACTTCATCGCTCTGGACCCAGTTAAACTTAGTCCTTCTGCAAGTCCAAATAAGAGGATTCCCAAGAAAGTGTTTTTTATGCAGTGGAACATGGTCCTACCGCAGGCTATGCGAGATATATAATTCAGCAGGCGATTTACCAGCAAAGTCCACTAGATTTTGCTCTCTACTGTGTTTACTTGGAATCATTCGAGTCACATTCTTAAACCCCGAGTATGGCAATGACAGTACACCGTTCAGAGAGTCTACAAATGACACAAGTTATTATAAAATCCCCTTACGCACAAGGACGTCTCAGACACCAATGTAACGTTCCCGGTGTGGTATTCATTACTTTCCAGTACATACGCCAACAGCTTTGATCCATTTTAGCACGCATGTTCACAATATTATATTCCAACATGATGTACTCAGCCGGAGTATTTTTATTTAGTCGCAAAAGTCTCGGGAGTGTACCTCTCTCCAGCAATGTTAGTTTCATGGTCAGAGCCTAAAGTTCAATCCCGTAGAGTATGATAGGGAGCAACTTTTTAGTCAGATGCATTGGAATGATTGTTCCAACAGTGCATCCTCCTACTCTATGGGTTAGTGACTTAATACCCCCCCTAACCTGGGCTGTCCTTAATTGGAGGTGTAGCTTTCCGTCCAATCTGGGGTCAGCTGTTACTCCCAAATATTTGAGGTGTTAACTATCTCTATTGGTTCCCCGTTTAATGTCCAGGTTAATTGCACCTTTTACCAGAGTAATTTTTGAAGGCCATGATCTTTGTCTTGCCAGTGTTGTTCTTTAGGGTGTTAATCACAGCATAAGAGTTTTAGATGGTCCAGTGAGGCCTGCAACCCTCGGAGTTAAATCCAGCAGGGCCACGTCATCTGCATACGTAAGCCACTGTACACCAACATTGCCTGGTTTAGGTGGGATCAATGTTGTGTCTCCAATTCTCTCACCCAAATCCGCCAGATATACATTAAACAGTGTGGGTGCAAGTATGCAGCCCAGTTTCAAACCAGAGCAGGTGTCAATCCGCTTGGCCTTGCCCCCAGAGTAATTCATTCTTACTCTGACTTTCATGTGTTCATGTAAGGCCTTTATCATGCTAAGTAAATGACTGGGCATATTCCATTTGGCCAGTTTCCACAATAACCTACCCCTATCAACAGTGTCAAAAGCCGAACTATTGTCCACACATGCTACATATACAGGTTGTTAATGTATAAAGCCATGGTTGTTATATAATAGTGATTATTATTCAAATTATATTGCCATCTTTTTTGTCTCTTGCAATGTCCTGTTTGGGTTCACTACATACTTGCTGAAGTTCTGCTCTCTTGAAATATTACACTGCTGATCTGCCACTTAAAGGTTCATCTTTAATGTTGTGCATCTTAACCAGTGCATGGGTAGTTCCATAATGAGTGGAAGTGGACAGTCTCGCCCCTGAAGTCCTATGCGCCATTTCATTTAGCAGGGAGTTTGGATGTAGGACCAGTACTTAAGCAGTTCTTCCTGCAGAAAATTATTTTCTTTCAATATTCTGGAAAGCCACCAAATGCCAAGCTCATGCCTACAGCACTGACATTCCAATGCTGACATTTCATCTCCATTCTCCAGAATTTGTACCTTATGCTCTTGATTTTCGGTAACCATCTCATTCTATCGACCCTCCAAAGAAGACCCCCTGGTTCAGCCGCTGTGACTCTCTGATCCCTGCTTGAAGGGCACTACCTCTCCACTTAAGCTGCTAGAATTCCTGACAGCCTCTCCCCATCCTGCTTCTGGTCCAGGCTTCCCGTTCACCCGAACACCCCGATCCTCTTCCCCAAAGGGACTGGCTTTTTTTTCTCACTACCTCTGCATTTCTTGATATGCTTCAGATGTTGCCACAAGTGAAGGATGATGTTTAGCTGACATGTTGTTGGGCCAGGAGGTATCTCGGTTCACTCAGTCGCCAGGAGCTCACACCCTAAGCAGGCATTTCTGCCAAGCCTATGGAATGCCCTTCCCTTGGGCCTAAGAATTTTGGCTAATTTGTTCCTTTCAGGAAAGCCCTGAAGACACATTTGTTTAGCCTATCTTTCCCTCTTTGTTGAGCTCTTGCCGCCTGTGCACACTGAGTCCCCCCCCCTCCTGTCAGCACCTAGACGCCCATGGGCCTTAGTTTCTGTGATGCTGGAAATGCATCGGAGGGACAGGGCCTCCGTATCCTTGTCCTTTACTGCCTTTTATCGTGTGTTCTGTCATGTTTTCCGTGCAGGAGTTCATGTGGGACTCCTGGCGGTGCAGCTCTCTCTTTTAGTTTTGGTGTACAGACCCATGGGATACCCTTATGGCACCCATGGGTGGAGGTACAACCCTGCGCCCCTAGTGTATGTTTTTGGGCACCTGTGTGTGGCCCACAGAGCAGGGTACGGGCTGGTGGCAGCTCCGTGCTGAATTGACTGGTGCCCTGAGCGTCCTCCATTTTGGGATGCCCAGGCCCTGTCATTGGAATCGAAAGATTCCTGATGGAGACAAGATGGCCCCCGTGGCCTCTTTCCCTCCATCGCCTGTTACCTTGATCTTCCTGAAGTCCCGGGAAGCCCTGACTCTGTCCCTTCCCCCTGACTGGCTGTTGGGTGGAAGTTCCATATATGGTAGTGTGTTGGAAGTGCTGACCAGAGTGGCTACAGCCTTCCCAATGACTGTATGTTGTGGGTACGCCCTGTGAGTGGGACCTGGGTGAATGGAGTGTGTGACGAATACGCATTCTGTGTTGTGGATATCTAGTATCTGGTGTTTGACACAATGGGCCTCATTACACGGATGGCGGAGAACCATGGCGCTATTAGCGCCATGGTTCATGCCGGTAAAATACCGGCACCGCCTTGGCGGAAAGGGGAATTACCGCCCCATTCCAAGGTTGGCGGGGCGGTAATTCCCCCTTCCACCATTGCCCTTCCCCATTCCCATTTTTGCCCCATAGGGCTCAATGGGAATGGGGAAGGCGCTAATTACGGTACCGCAAATTGCGGTACCGTAATTAGCTCCCTGGGTCCCTTTGCGGGTTGGTTTTTAACGCCTGCAAAAAGCAGGCGTTAAATCCCCCAACCCGCAAAGGGACCTCGTAGTAAGGCGGTAAGGATTTACCGGTACCGGTATTTTACCGGTACCGGTAAATCCTTACCGCCATCTGTGTAATGAGGCCCAATGACTGAGACAGCCCTGCCCAAAACGGGTATGAATGCAGTGTGGAGTGTTGAATGGCTGGGTACTTGTCCCAATACACATAACTTATTGTGAGTGTCTGGAGAGAGGTGAATGGCTTGAATGTTCTATGCACCTGATTGACTGACTGCCTGCATGAATGCCCTTCGCAGTTATTGGATGCTTGAGTATGACCCAGCGGAATGAATGGGAGATCAACAGTATATCTGGGGACCTCTCACTGCTAGGAATCGTGTTCAGAAGCTGAAGTCCACTACGACGAGTAACTGGAGTAAACCTGAAGCTTAACCTTGAAGCCCTGCTGGAAGAGAACAATTGCTGTTGCTCTTCTTCATCAGTCTGAAAGCTGCTGTGTCTCCAAGGACTGACCCACAGAGGACCTGGTAAGGCGCACTCTTCCCGAGCTACGAGGGACCATAATGCACCAGCTGATCTTTGCCAAAGCTCCCTGGTAGACAGACCTACGACAGGCTGCCGACCGGGGACGGGGACTGCTGCAGAATCCCAAAGAGAAGCACCTGGACTGTTGTCCGCAACTGTCGCCGACCGCTGTCACCGACCGGAGACGCAGTGTTCCTGTTGCCTAAGAACTTTCGATTCACGGACGCGCTCCTCCGCACCGCGCCCGCCTTATCTTGCCGGAGAAGGCCAGGCCATCGATGCGCCAAAGAGCATCCGCCGGTGGGTTTCTCTCCACCCAAAGACCACAGAGACGCCGGAGACTTGACGCCCTTGCTGGGCCACAGTTCTTCAAACTCTTTGCGGTCCTGAACTAGCGACACCGAGGTGTCCCGCATGCCTCTTCCTTGCAGGACATTTACCCTTCCATTTCTACGAGCACCGCTAGGAAAGAAGCTGCCACTTCACCGTTGTAGCTCACCCTGGTCTCTGTCGGACGTTCGACGACCCGTGACTCCTGCCTTAAAGGGAGGGCACTCAAGAAGGGCTGTCGATTCCCCGACGAGGAACGCTACAACACCAGTTACTTTGGGGTTGCAGAACTATTGGAAAGTCTCTTGTGAACAATGTATGGACTGGGCTTGTGATATATTTTTATTCTATAGGTTGCCCAGGTGGGGGGATCTCCACACAGAACTGTGTCTAGGTATCGGGGCCAGTATTCTGCCAATTCTTCTAACCAACTGCTTTTCTCATATCTATTGTTGGTTTCCTTTACATACTGATTTGTGTGACATTTAACTGTACAGTTGATGCACTTTAAAGAGATCTAATAGTAATTGTGGTACCACGTAGAACTGTATATTTGCCATTATAGATAACTGAGTACAAAGTGAGTTATGATATTGTACATAACCTTGCATATTAATTATATAAAAACTGTGTTTTAACTAATACAGTGTGCGGGCATTCCTTTGTGGGTTCTTGGGGACTACACTGTACTTAAGAACCAGCCCGCATCACCTCCTGAGTAGCTAGGCCTTGATTGCTCGACCACGTACCAATAATAGAGAATCTTGGCTGGGGTCCTCTGTGCCTCCTCTACCATATAGAGAGCAGAAGTACAGACACCCCCCTCCGGTCCTTCACAGTTGCGCTTTATACATTTTAAATAAATAAAAAACAGTCAGATGGACTCAACGTAGCATAAAACGTTCAAGCACAAAATGCTACCTTTTTATTAGAACTTGGTCAAGGCTGAAATGTGTATACAACATTTTGTTGCATCTTTCATTTTCGAAAATTAGTGCTGTAGATGTTGTTTTTGGTTGTAAACATAACCATGGGCGTTTTAAATGTTTACGAAGTGAAATCTTGAATTATGGAGAAACATGATCAAAAATGCAAATGAGAAATGGAGACATTTTGGGAGTGAAACAAAGTACAAAGAACACCAGGCAATTCAAAAATAAAATCTTTGCCATTCACCTTGCGTTCTGTGCAGGCAGGTGTAAAGACTGGAGTGGGTTTCTGTACTTCTGCCTTCTATATACATGATAAAGGCACAGCCACCCCAGCCAGGGCTCTCAATTTGGTAGCAATGGATGAGCAACCCGGCTTCAGCTTTCAGGCGGTGTTGCAAGCTGGTTCTTAAGTACAGTGAGTCCACAAGCACCCACAAAGGAATGGCCACACACTATGTTAGGTGATAACACAGCTTCTTTATATAAAATAAGATTCTGGAATATATATACATTTACATAACAACACTTTGTACTTGGAAATACTCATTCAAAGAATGGCAAATATATATATGCTATGTGCTACCACACTATACTTAAATTCAGCCGACAGTTTTAAATAGGCATGTGAATTCGAAGTGAGGTGTATCAGCATAGAATAGGGAAGAAAGTCAGGTTAGTTGTGAACAGTGGCAGAATGCTTTCTTTAGACCAGATATATAATTCTGTGCGAAGACCCCCCCGCTCACCCCACCTGGAAACCTGTAATGGAAAAGTTATTTGTTTTGTCTTTTACAGCCCAGTCTAATAATCAATCACCTTCTGCTTACTTGAAACAGTTCTACCACCCCAAAGTACCTGGGAGGCCACAGGAGAACAGTATCCAAGATGAATCTCGGACCCCTGGACGACTCCTGAGGCTAGAAGATACTCTACCTCGTCACAGTATCTTTGATGCCTTGGCAGGCGAAGTGGCAGAGTTTCAGGGTTTCACTCAAGGATTCCCTCTGAGGACGGATTCTCCCCCCCCGCCGCCCTTGGAAGAAGGAGCCACTGGGATGCTCAGTCCATGAGAAAAATTGATCCAAAGTCTTTCTGAAGTGCAGCCGTTTTACTCTTCTCTGTGCTCTCCTTTGGTCGACTATTTCTCTGACTTTAGAAGTCCTGTGAAGATGAAACTTGCTGTGGGCTCCTTAAAGGCTTGGCAGATGAGAATAAGACCCCTGAGACCCTTTGATTACTTCTGGCGGCAACGGGTGCATATGTCACTTTTAGTATCTGGTTTCGGAATATCAAGGTTTTCTGACTTTCGGTTCTTCAGTGCTGCAGCCCCAGCACTGACCTCTGGATGGCTCCTGGCAACCTGGACTCGAATACTGGAGTGGACCGCAGACCCTCACCAAGTCTGGACCTTTGGGACATCTTTGTTACCTTCTGGTGATGGTAAACCCACTGACAGACCTTTCTCTGCACTCAGCGACTCTGGAATCGCTCAGGCGGGAAAACGTGGTCCATGATGATGGCTGGGATGTCCCTTGAAATGTTTTTAGGCAGTTTGGACTTTAGCAACTCCGGGTGTCCAGCAGCACTATTCCAAACGTACCCCTTCTTTGGGCGGTAGACATCAATGGCTTCCAGCGGTCACAAAATGCACCTCCGGACCGTAGGCAACACCAATGGACATCTTCCATTCAAAATGTCCAAGCACTCCTCTTCAGGACTCACAAAGACGCCTTCTCTGAACGGCAGGCACACATGACTGGCTTCTAGGGTACTTCTGATGAAGAGCAGCAGGTTGCATGATGGTGCCTCATAGCTCAGGGAGAGGTCTCCTTCACAGGTCCTCTCTGGATCAGTCCTTGGAAGAACATGGCAGCTTTTGGATTACATGAAGAAAATGGAGCAGCAGACTTCTCCTCCAGCTGGGCTTCAAGGAACAGCTTCTTCTTGCTTCAGCTTTGACATCAGCTTCTGAACAAACTGGTAAGTGAGAGGTCCCCAGATATACACATCTGTTCCCCATTCACTCTGGATGAGCCCGGCTCCGTCAGCCAATCACATAGAAGGGCATTCATGCAGGCAGGCAGCCAATCAGGATCACACGCATTCAAGCCATTCAATCCACTCAGACACCCATAACAAAGAATGTGGATTGGGGTAAGTACCCAGCCTTTGAGCACATTACACTGCTTTCATGTCATTTTCAGTCAGGGCTGTCTCATTCATTGTGTCACACACACAAAAACCAGACACTCATAACACAGAATGTGCGTTCACTTCAGACTTCATTCACACAAGTCCCACCCGTAGGGCGTACCCACAACACACAGCCCCTAGGAAGGCTCCAGTCAGTGTGGCAGGATGCAGCCTCAGAGCCATATACAGTATTTCCACCCAACAGCCACTCAGGAGGAAGGGAAACAGACATATATGGTGTTTCCAACCAACAGTCGTTCAGGAGGAAGGGACAGAGTCAGAGCTTCCCAGGACTTTGGGAAGCAAGATAAAAGGCAATAGAAGCCAAGAGCCCACCGTGGCTATGTTGCCTTTGTGTAGGAATTCATTGATTCCTATGGCAGGGCCTGGGTATCCCAAAATGAAGGATACTCAGAGACACTGCCAAGTCAGCATGTAGCTGCAACTAGCTCATACCCTGCTCTGTGGGCAACAAACAGGTGCCCAAAACAAACATAAGGGGTACAAGGTTGTACCCCTACTGATGGGCTCCATAAGGGTGTCCCATGAGTGTTGTTCACCAAAAAATGAAATCAAGAGCTGCACTGCCAGAGGTCCAGCTGGACCTCAGTGGCAGAAAACATACACAAAGAAGTTGTAGGACAAGGACTAGGAGACCCTGTCCCTCCATAAGGCATTTCCAGCGTCACAGCAGGATTCTGTTGGTATGATTACACACAACAGTTTACAGACACAATGTTGTTCTCTAGGTGTGAACCATCTTATGAGGGAAAAATTGTGACTGTTATTCGCAATAATAATATAAGAAAATCGTAATTTTAGTCGTGATTCACCGAGATCCATGGTTTGAATTCCACTACATCAGTTACAACTGGGGTCTTCTACTGGATCCAGTTGTTGGTGAATGAGATTTGAAGATCTGTCTTGCTTTGTGGGTGGGGTAGAATTTCCTGTTGATTCCATTCGTGTGTTCCTGGTTATTGCTCTCCAATTGGGGCTATTGGTTTCAGTTGCTACTGTTTGTGTAACCACTGTGGTAGCTGAATCCACCGCTAATGCCGTGTTGTGGGAGGGCATAAGTGCTATCAGCGCTTTCCTCGGTGCCGCTAAGGGACTTTACAGGGCCTTTAGCGGCATTGCGGTAGGGTCCTTAATGGCATGGTGCCAAGCTCGTGCCGGCGTACTCGTGATGCCACGTTATTAGCGGCCAGCGTCCTACACGGACACGTTATTAGCGCCATGCTGGTAAGGGCAGTGACGTACCGCCTACCGTGTACTGAGGCCCATAGAGTTTATAAAGCATGGGAGCCACCACACATCCCTGCTTAACCCCCATGTTGACACTTATACATTCAGTCACTGTACCTTCATTTTTAAGTCTAACCCTAGCACCATTCTCACTGTGTGGAGCTTTTAGAATCTGCATTATCTAGCTGGGACAGTTAAGACTAGCAAGCTTAGTCCAGAATTTCTCTCTCGGTACCTGGTCAAAAGCACTAGTAAAGTCTACGAAGACTACATATATAGTAGCTTCCTTGTTACTCAAGGTGGTATTTATCAAGGAATCTAGAACTCTAATATTATGCGTGGTACTAGATCCTGGTCTGAATCCAGTCTGCGTAGAGCTAAGCACTTGATTAGCAACCGCCCAGGCCTCCAACTCTCTAAGTACCAGTGTTGAAAAATCTTGCCCGTCACGTCCAACATGGACAGAAGGCGGTAGTTGGTCATCTCCTTCCGGTCCCCCTTTTTATGGACCGGAATGAGGACCGACCTTCACCATGTCGATGGTATGGTGCAAGACCTGCAAACTCTGGAAAAGAGGGTCAGTAAAATCTGGGCCCAATTAGTAGGGTCTTTTTTCAGGACAGAATTTTCTAGACCATTCGGGCCAGATGCATTGGACGTCTTGATATTGGTAATAGCTTATTTCACAATTTTGAAGCTCATAGGGAGCGGCCAGGGTACAAAGTGTTCAGTCACACAAAGAGAACAGGTCAGGGTCTTACAAAACTTGTCCTCGACAAAATCCAGCCACTGTTTGGCCGGAATAGGATTCACAATTTTCAATTAAATGGGTGTACTCCAGTTGTCACCAATCCCAAGATGCACAAAGTGTCTTGACTCTGTTGTACAAAATGCAAATTATTCTGCTGTCTTTATGCATAAGACCTACTGGTAAATGCAATTTTACATAAAATGTAGTGTAATCAGTAACAATTAAGTAGACATTGATATTATCCCTAAAACGTAATTTAAAAAAAAATATTTTTATGTTCAAAGCATTATGTTTAAAAAATAAATAAATAAGGTAAAAATAATTGTAAAGGGACCTGATGCCATGGGGCAATCCTGCTACCCTGACAAGACGCACCTTAAATAACCCTTTGGGACATAACATGGTGTTAATATACAAATATGAGGGGAAACGATCTTGCCCCTGAATATTTTGGCCCACAACCCAGTGACCTAGCCAGGATTTTAAGATTTTAAGGGCACTGCCCCTGCCAAGGAGTTCTAGGCAGATCACTGGTGTCCACACCCATACCTGGGCATTGTCAGTGGTTTCTAGTGGTACTTTGGAAGCACTTCTTTTAAGCTGCCTCTTTTCTCCTCTCTCAGGCCAAGTGGACAGATGCACTTGCCATCCTGCCTGCATGCGATTTGTGTTCTTTAGACTTTTTTTCCAATGTCGAATTGTAAATGCTTGGATATTACTTTGAAATGGCTCTTTTGACGTCGTTACGTTTGTGTTATTTTGAGAGAATATTGCTACATTGAATCTGCATTCTCTATTGGAGCTGTTTTTAGCAGTTTGACTTGCTTTGAACAAACAATGTCCCACTTTGCTGTCCACTGCTCCCTCTTCATGCTCTTATCCTGTCCTGGCAATCATCCATGCTTATATGCTACACCTTAGCAATAATGGGCGGATACGGGTGTTGGCAGCTTTGGGTACCCACCACAGCAAAACTCCCAGAACACTTTTTCATCGATGATCCACCAGAGATGGCAGTGGGCTTCTTTAGAAGTGCAGTATCTGACTGCCTGATTTAGCTCTAGTAAATGTGTTCACAAATGGCCATTTTTGCTTAATTAGAAATATGAACAATCTAATCAATAGCAAGCCCGGTGAAACTAAATCCTATACACCTTGACTAGAAGTCAGGTGGTGTCAAGAACATTCTCCAGGCCGTCACATTGCGGAAATCTGAAACCTTTCTATTTGAAAGTGTCTTTTTATAGCTCACCCCATTAAAGTTATGCTGGGCACAAAAATATACTTGAAATGTGAGGATGGAATAGGTCATTTCAGCTAAACAGCACGCCTGCCTCGGCACCATCCAGCGGCCATCCACCGAAAGGTCCCCCAGTTCTGAAAAGTGGAGCAATGCATGGAGTATGCAAATTGGAAGGAACGCCTACATTAAATGTGCAATTGCCAGCCGCAATGTTCTTCTTATAGTCGGTAGCTCAAGAGATTGAGGGTAAAATCTTCAGTCTCAATTTCTTCGATGAGTTTATTCCCATTGATCTGACCTCTCGCGTGATCCACAGACAGGGACCTGGATTCCTTCAAATGAAACCTAGTGATGCAGTACCCTCCCTGATCCTCTAATGTCTTTGGCCACCTCAGAGTTCCCATGTTTTTCTGTTTGGTATCCTCGCCCCGTCTCATTCATTCGTTCTGGTGATGGAAGAGGATTGTGCAGTTGTGTTTTGACAGTTTCTAGATCCATATGAGCATTGGATTTGGCTGTATGCCTCCTTGGGGATTTTCCCCTTTGGCTGTCAAACACTGAAGGCTTGTGTTTAGTGGCCATAGTCACAATTCTAGACTATTTGACTGTCCTGAACCCCGAGCACTGGTAAGTGTGACATAAATATCATGTTTGAGTAGGTTATTTTTGGAGTTCATGATATGTGCTTTGTGTGGTTTTCTAGATTTTCGACATACATCTAGCCCTTCTTGGATTGGCGACCGTTGCTAAGGGAAACTGGTAAAAAGAACGAGCTAGGGACAACTGGCCTCTCCAGGAATCCCTGGTCTAATATACACTCTCAGGCTTATAGTGACCAGTCCACTTATTGATTTCTCATTCCCACGGTTAAAGCACCCAGCCCTCTTTTTCCCTCTCTCTTGTCCATGGTTAAAATGCCCACCTCATTGCCTTCTCAGTCCCAGAATTCTAGCACCCTGCAAGCGTCTCTTCGCAGTCCCTATAGGGTCCTGCAAGCTTCTTGGCAATCCTCTGGATGTAGACCCCTACTCATTGGTTGGCTAATGGGAACCAGCAAGTATTTCTTCCGCCCCCACTTTGCTTTGGGTATTTCCCATCACACATTCCAACAGGCGTCCTGCCCACCCTCCTACCACCACCACACCCCTTGCTTGGAGCCTCCTGGATCAAGGCGTTCAGTCTGTAACAGCCCTTAACAGGCACTTGGATGTCTTTTTGGCCTCTGACTCCTGTCCGGGTCCGAACTATAGCCCTCAGTAGGCTTGCAGCACTATCCTTACCTTTCTTTGTTCTGGTCTCAACCAGTGTCTGACATAAAGCCCTCAGTAGGCTTGTACTGTCCTTCCACCACTTGATCTGAACTCTGTCTGGATCTGAGCTATAACACACAACTTTTTCTTTGGCACCTTCCTTGCTCCACCTGCCTCCAGGTTGGTGGACCTGACTGTGACCCTACATCCAGTTTACAGGGATTTTCTTTATAGTTTCCACTGATTGCCCTTCTCATCCTGCTGAATTATCTCCCGATTGGTTCTCTTCCTTCCTTGTTCCCTATTCTTCTTGTTTTTGGCCCTGTTTTAATTCCCAGGGTATTTGCCCAGGTTTTTCTTGTTTCCCTTTCAGGCCGCTCAGCCATTCTCCTTTTCACGCTCAATATTATTTGGTTACATAGTTTCCTCCTCTGGGGGAGACCAAGGGCTTAAACTCTTGGTCCGTCTGACTTCAAAATGGTGCAAGTGTCTGATCATCGCGCTGCTCAGTGGCCTAGCTGTGGGATCATGCTCTCCTGTGAGGCAGATGGTCACACCAGGGCATTTGTTTCAAAAGGGTTGGTGTGAGACTAGTCTGATGAATGCAGTCTGTGTGATCACTTGCAACTACAGTGTTTTCTCTAGATTTGCACATCTGTGAGTGTTGTGTGTGTGTGTGCCTGTGCACGCTAAAGGGAAGTCTGCTCTAAGTATGGGAAGTGGAGCGCTCTCTTTAGGTTCTTCCTGCCAAGGGAATGGAGGGTTTGACGTGGTTTGGGCCAATCTAAATTGAACTGATTTGGTTTAGAGGTAAGGAGACCTTCGTCCTTTATTAATTATTAGTAAAAGGATGTATTCCTCAAGGCATGAACGTGTCGAGGGGCCTGGAAAAAACCCTCCAACTTATACTTATTTCCAATGGGAAGCACATCACCTCGCTCGCCCCTTTCAAGAGGCTCACACGATAGGACTTTGTCACAGCATCTAATATATGAAATAAAATAATTCCGATAGCCCAAATGAAAAGAATAACACAGAAAGTTTGTAAATATACCTACATGCCACTGCCGAGGCTTTATACCGAAGGTGCTACTCTCCTTATGATATGGGTAGAAGTGGACATGTCTGGAAAGAAAGACGTAGATGTTCTTGAAGACTTGGCTTGGAAAGCAACACCAGGCCGTCCTAAATGCATATTGAAGGCAGTTGTAAGATTGGAGCTGGGATTGCAGTCACTGTCTTCACTAGTTATTAACTGGAAAGTGATGACATCGCATAACATTTTCATTCTCGAAAAGCCTCTATATACGGGATTTTAAAAGAAATGTTACAAAGGGGGATCATCGGCTGTGTTAAATTCTTTTAGGAAGGAATGCAAGGATGCCTTATGGGAATCTGGTTGTGACAAAGACCTTTTAGAGGTAAACCCAGTTAGTCAAATTAAAAATATGTGAATTTGTCTACGTAAAACAGACGGAATTTCCTAAACTCGCATGTGTCTTTGAAGGAATACTTTAACACTATAAGGAAATGCAACACTATTCAGTTACCTAACACTTTTTCACAACCGTAACTATCATCTGATGTGTATGAGACTTGGGCTGAGCCCACTACACACTCTGGAGGTTTGGGGCCCAATGGGGTGACTGTCCAAGCAACTGAGAGGCCGTCACCTTTGCAGAATGCCAGGTGTCTTAGAGACTTGGAAACACCTCATTTTAATTTGTCCAAATAGGTGTCACTTGTCTTACTGGTTTGGGGGGTTTTGTTGTTTTTCCTTGTGGTGAATTTGCTTTAGACTACACTCTCGGTGCAGCTTATGCATTTTGGCTTCAACTATAATAGGGAAACAGTTGAGGATAATTTTGCACTTTATTTATTAAGGAAATGTAACCCGTGGGAGAAACTTGGCCCTTCAGGAGTGGGTGATTAAATTGAACATCGAAAATGAACTGCGATGGTTCATTATGGTGGATCGTTTTTAGTTTTTTGTATATTAGAATATGTATTAATGAAAGAGTCATGTCATGTACCAATATTTTTAATTAACTGCAATTGATATTGTAATTCAACTATGTGTCAGTGTTGATTGCATTTTTGGATAAAGGTTTTAATAAACCAACTATACAATAATAATAAATAATATTGGAAACTGTTATGATAATGTCTTAGCATCATCAGTGCCTGATGATGCTAAGTGGATCTCTGGTGTACTGATGTGAGGTCATACAGTTCTGGAGTGGCTTTCTGGAATGTTATTGCTTGACAAACAATAGTTGATTATATGCTGTGGAGCTGGTTGGGGGTCTCTACTACCTGATCTTCCCTACAAGCAATAAACAGTTTGGTTATCTCACCTGGTCTGGTTTACTGTCCCAACACTGGCGACGAAGATGGGATTGCTGTGGTAGCACCCATCAACAAAGGGACGACCTGTGACCAGTTGTTAAGTTTGAGCCCCCCAACCGCAAGTGCCTGGTGAGGAGGAGCTGCCTTCATCCTTTGTTGAATTCGGGTCTGACGAAACGGATCTTCTTTTTCTTGCGCCCATCCCAGAAGCTGTTTAGGATCGGGTTCTCCGCTCTCTGTGCCTCACAAGTGCAGCGGAAGCCTGGTAAGGGGCGCGACCCTCCTGAAACCGTCTTCCGTGGGAGACACGACGTCCTCTGTCTCTACACGTCATCCGCGTGTGACTGGGTACAGTGGTGAGCTCTCATTTAGCCTGGAGCCACATTGGTTTTTTTTGGGAAGCCGAGCGCGGGCTCTGCGAGGAAAGAACCTCGCGTCCGGTCACTTGTCGCGTGACATCTATGGAGCCAGCTTCACGCCAGCGTATTCAGGAAGTCAGGCAGAATCCTGATGTTTGCATCCGCTCAGGGCCCGTTGTGGAAGGCGGCAACGTGGGATGAGCTGTGAGGCATCAGCAGCGTTTAACTCGCAGGGGGGCTGCGATTTGCATCCGGTGGATCGTTTGATGTGTTGGCCCCATTTAGGTATGTGAGCGTGCACAACCAGGAGTCCCGGGTCATTGGATTTGACTGTGAAAATATTATACAGGTGAGGAGAAGTTAGCAATTCTGCAATAGTGTGTGGGAGATTTCTTGACGTTTTTTGTTTTTTTACATACTGTGCCAGCTGGCATTCTGAGAAGTACTACAAATTGTGTCCAATCTCCATTGCAACTATTATGGCTTTATCTGGGGTTCCTGGACCGCAAATGTTTTTGCCAACCCCTGGCCCACCAAGAATAAAATGGGGCCCCTGGAAGAGAAGTTTCCTACATTATGTGAAAGCCACGTGTGGTAATGGTATGTCGGTTGAAAGGAAGGTATCCATGCTCATGCACTTCCTGGGTTATGAGGGCCAGCACATTTATGAAACACTTCCTAATTTGAGTGAATTGGATGTAGAAGAAGGCATGAACGAATTTGATGCAGCTCTGGCAAAACTTGACAAACATTTTGAGTCAAAGATAAGTACGGTGCTAGAACGTTACCACCTTGGCATGAGATTTCAGCATGAAGGTGAGACGGTGGAAGAATATATTACTGCACTGAGACATTTATCACTTAATTGCAAGTTCGGAGAGAGTTTGGATGAGCATATAAGAGATCAGTTCATGCTGCACTGCTCTAATGACAAGATTCGGGAGGAAGTGTGGTTAAAAGATGATCCTTGCTTGAAGTTATAGGTATTGCAAAAAGGATTGAACATACTTTGCAATGTGTTGCCAAGTTAGCTAATAAAGAATCCAAAGCTGCCCAACAAATTAAAGTGCTGAGAGTGGGCGACAGGAGGAGAGATGCCATTAAAGAGAGGAAAAGACAGAAGGCTAGAGCGCCCAAGCGGGGTGATGTTGCCCAAGGGAAAGGCGATGGGGTCCAGATTGCGAATAAAATTACCCAAAAAGATACTTGCAAGGAGGAAAAAGGAGGGATGATCGCTTATGCTTCCGGTGTGGGGGTGCTCGCCACCTATCGACCTCTCCCATGTGTCCTGGGGGAAGGGCCAACTGCAATATTTGTAAAAGATGGGGGCATTTTGAAAACTGTTGTAAGAATTACTGTATTGGTGGTGGAAAGGGTATCATGTTTGTTGAGGAGGGTGATGGGGCATCATCAGAGGAATGTGAAGGGTCAGAAAATGAAATAGTTATGGTGAATATGGTACAATGTTCTGGAGTTGATGAGTGTGAACACCCGTCTGCCTGGATCGAGGTAAATGGTCATCAGGTCAAAATGTTGGCAGATTCTTGTTCGAAAATCACCTTGATGTCGAAGGCGGTGTATGAAAATGTTGTGTGTGGCAGGATGGATGATTTGAGCCCGTCGGACAAAGCACCTGGGGGCTATAATGGAAGTAGAATTGAGGTATTAGGATGTCGTACTGCTCTCTTCAAATTTAAAGATAGAGTTACGTATGGAAACATATATATCACCAAGAAGGGTGAGACTTTATTAGGATGGAAAGAGCAAAGAGGATTGTGTATTAGGTTAGATCCCAATAGCAAAGAACAGGTGCTGAATGTGGGGAATACTTCAGATGTCAATAGGTTGGATGGTGGTCTTGATAACTTAATTGACAAATATCCAGATGTTTTCAAAAAGGGTGTAGGTTGCCTCAAAGGGATGGTGCACAGAATTGTTTTGAAAGATGAATGCACACCTGTTGCGGCAAAGCTCAGACCATTACCAGTATCAATGCGTAATGCTGTGAGAGTGGAGCTGGAAAAGTTAGAGAGGGCTGGCATTATTGAACCAGCCAAGGACGTGGAATGGATTTCCCCAGTAGTTGTGGTGAGAAAGTCTAGTGGGAATTTAAGAGTATGTATTGACTTGAGAGAATTGAATCGTTGTGTAATAGCTGACCGACATCTGCTTCCCAATATGGATGAACTATTGAGTAGAATCGGGAATGCTAAATACTTTTCCAAGTAGATATGGCGAGTGCATATCACCAAATTAACATAGATGTATAATAACGAAAACTGACTGCTTTTATTACGTATGAAGGGATTTACTAGTTCCGCTGCATGCCATTTGGATTAATATCTGCTTCTTCTGTTTTCCAAAAAGTCATGGACAAGTTATTCAAGGGAGTGAGTGATGTCTGGTGCTTTCAAGACGATGTGTTGATTTGTGGGAGAACTGAAGAGGAATTAAGAAGAAAAGTGGAGGTGGTGTTGGAAATTTTCAAAGCACGTGGTATAACTCTGCAAGGTTAGAAATGTGTCTTTTCTACTCGGGTTGTGGAGAATTTAGGGCATGAAATATCCGAAGAAGGATTGAAGCCAAAAAGAGAGTTGGTAGATGGAATAAAGAGAATGCAACCACCCAGAAATAAGGCAGAACTACGATCATTTTTGGGGACAATAGAGTTTTATCATTGCTTCATAGAAGATTATGCTGACAGTGTTACTGCGCTGAGGGCATTGTTGAGGAAGGGAGTGGAATTTGAGTGGGACAGAGAGTGTGAAAGGGAATTTAATGAAATTCATTTGAAAATAGATATGGCCAAACCTCTAGCCATGTATGACACTAGGAAGAGGACTGTGCTCTCTGTAGATGCGAGTGAAACGGGCGTTGGAGTGGTGATGTCTCAAGTGGGAATAAATGGTACAGAGTCAGTGGTAATGCATGCCTCCCGCATGTTGAGGGGTGCCAAGCTCAATTACTTAGTCCTAGAAAAAGAAGCTTTGGCGTGTCGTTGGGGCATAGAAAAGCTGAAAAACATTGTGTGGGGACAAGAGTTTGTACTGAGAACTGATCATAAGCCGTTGAAAGCTATATTTGAAAGTAAAGGTTTGGATAAAGTTTCAAGGAGGGTTGCTTGTTGGGTAACCAGGTTACAATGTCACAAATTCTGTATCGAGATCGTATCTGGTAAAGTCAATGTGCTGGCTGATCATCCGTCTAGAGTAAGAATAGATGATGAAAATGATGGAAGGTGGTGTGTGGAAGTTGAGAACATGGTTTTTGCCAGCGTGGAAGGTGTGATTCGCAGAGAAGAGTGGATTAAGGCATTAGAATCAGATGAAATGTGGAGTGCATAGTAAATTTTATCAGAGAAGATTGGCCTGAGAAGAGATTATTATCTGGTGAAAAAAGAGCTCTATGGGAGGTGAAATTTGAGCTGTCGGTGAAGGATGGGTTAATATATCAGTGGGACAAGCTGGTTGTACCTGGTTGTCTGAGGAAAGGACTCATTACCATTGCACATCAAGGTCATATTGGAACATACAAGACTAAGGAGGTAATAAAAGGCGATTATTGGTGGCCGGGCCTTGATCGCGAGGTTGAGAGGGCTGTTGTAGGATGCGTAGACTGTATTAAATCGGGGAAGAATGTATCTGTGGTGGTCCAGCGGGTGAGGGAAGTGAAAAGTCCAAGGGGTGTCTGGCAAGATCTGGCCATGGATGTCTTAGGCCCAGTAGATATGGGTAAGGGACGAGGTAGATTTGTGCTTGCTTTGGTGGATATGTTCTCACGCTGGACGGAGTTCAAAGTAATGAAGGAAGTCACTGGTCAGAGTATTGTGGCATTTTTAGAAGAAGTCTTTGAGAGGGAAGGGCTACCCAGGAGTGTGCGGATGGATAATGGTTAATGTTAATGTTAAAGGTCATTTGTACCGCGCACTATCACCACCGGAGTGGTCCCCTGGTGCTCTGGCGGCTCTGAAAGAGGGAGGGAGGGGTGGGTTAGTGGGTGGAGGCTGGAAAAGTGCAAGATTGCAGTGATGTGCTGTTGGCAGCTTCAGCCCGGTGGTTCTGTTGGCTGGGCCTGGGGTGTATGCGGCCGGTAGTCGTCGTGTGCTGATGTGCGAGTCTAGAGTCTATGTGTGTTTTGTTTTGTTGTTGCAGTGTAGTGAAGTTCTTGCGGTTTGCTGCGCTAGAGGTTTGTGGTTGTGTTTGATTTGGAGTTTGAGAGGTGTATGCAGAGAAGGAAATTGTTAGTGGTATTGGTTAGTTGGTATCTCTATCCTGGATTGAGCCAGTTGGGCTTGTGTAATCTTACACGCCGGGATGCTTGTACGCCCTGTGCCACTGGAGGTATGTGCCCGTTTTTGCATTCGAGGCCGTTTGAGGATTTAGCTGTCCCCTCCGCCCGCTCCCTTAATAACTTTGCATGCTCCTCACCCCAATTTCCTGGGGGTTTCTTTCAGGAGTATATGTACAAGTGTGGGATTAAACACAAAAAGACTGCACTTTACTATCCCCAAGGTAATGGTATGATTGAGAGAGTCAACCGCTGCATAATGGAGGGTATCAGAGGGGCAAGTGCATGTGGATTGGATAGGAAGGTAGCAGTTAAGGAACGGATGTATGCTTTGCAAATGGCTCCCAATGTTGAAACAGGCGTCAGCCCTTTTGAGTTAATGAGATGTCGGAAGGGAAACACATTTTTGTCTCCAGCTTGGCTAGGTTGGGCGAGAGAGACTGATAAAGTAGTGGATGAGGTAAAAAGGAGAATGGATGAGCAAAAAGGAAAATTGGTTAAGAAAACTAATGAGAAATTTCCCAGGAAAAGAACAGCTGTTGAGGTTGGTGATCTTGTTAGAATAAGGAGAGCTGTCATTGCCAAGAAGGGTGATCCTTTGAAATCAGATCCAGTTAGAGTTGCCCAAGTGTTTCAGGGTGCTGTGAAACTGGAAAGTGGTCAGGTATGGTATTTATCGAGAATTGCCAGGATGAGGAAATGAGAAATGTGTTTTTCTCTTTTTTGCTTCCACATTTTGGCAGCCTATTTTATTCTATGTATGTTTATCTTGCAACATATTGAAATATCCATGTATATAGTTTGTCTTTTGTTCAGATAAGGGAGGGGGTGTGTTATGATAATGTCTTAGCATCATCAGTGCCTGATGATGCTAAGTGGATCTCTGGTGTACTGATGTGAGGTCATACAGTTCTGGAGTGGCTTTCTGGAATGTTATTGCTTGACAAACAACAGTTGATTATATGCTGTGGAGCTGGTTGGGGGTCTCTACTACCTGATCTTCCCTACAAGCAATAAACAGTTCGTTTATCTCACCTGGTCTGGTTTACTGTCCCAACAGGAACCACACCCCAAGTTTGTATGTGGGAAACATATGCATATTGGGAGAATATTTGCATTGACACACCGATGCTGGCATACCACAGGGTCTGGAGTTTACACACCCACCTCACATCCCCCCAAACCTCCGCCACACATACACCACACACCCATATGAGCAAACAGTATATTCAAAAGATGGATACACCCACAGCCCCCACCAAACGGACAATCCATGATGAGAGTGAAGTGCACGTGCAGCTCTTGCATCCAGGAGAGCTGCTGGACGTGGGCTGATGCATCTGTGCACGAATAGAGTTGCCAAATAGAGCAGACGATGCTTTGCTGCGCGGCTCTGCACTGGTGGTGAACCTGCAAGCATGCTACTAGGTGGCTCTGTGATTCGTGGCTCTTTGACTGAAATGGCCTCTTCTACTTTCTAATGGCAAGCCAGATGGGATATTGCAACATGCTTGCAAAAAGTCAATAAACTGTAGGCTTCATTAGAGCGATATCGGTCTCCCATATATTATATCTTGGGGCGTGTGGGTATAAAATGGCATTTTATCTGGTGCCATTGTATGATCTGGCAATCGTTTCCCCCGGTTTCAAAAGCAGTTTTTCTTTTTTCAGTGACGTCTTGTCTTTTATTTTTTTATTTAATTTGTATGATGTGCCACACACATCCATGGGTCTCAGGGCACACAAAGAAACATTACAAGACAAAGAAAGGGAAACCAGAATGCGGAGTAGGATGATAGCGGAGTAACTCACTTAGGAGTATAGCAAAAATAAAGTTACCACGATCTACAATCGGCTTCAGGAGCGAGGACATATTAGAAAACGTGTTACAATTTGCCTGAAAGAAAGGAAGATTGCTCTGTGCGCAACCAATTTTTATACAGTCTCAATTAGCTTGCGTACACTAATCGTGCAGCTTAATCCTGCGCAAAATCTTCAAGTCCAGACTTCTTTGACTCTTAAGTGGGTTTGTTCCCGACGGAGAAGTGAAAGGGAGATGGATGGCTGGCTTCTTTGGAATAATAGGTAGGCATGATCTTGCCGCATTGGATTGGCTGATTAGCCGCCATGGGTAATTCGCCAGTGTTGCAAGTAAAGGAATTACTTCACACATCGCAGGCGCCCCACAGCATCACATCAATGTATCATGTAAATGGCTCCACTGCATGAGACATGCAGCAAGTGGCTATATCCCGGATCAGCGGGAGTCCATCGAAGCCATGGCGGAACTTCTGGTGCGCTTTAAGGGACATTGGGCTCGGCGTTTAGGGGACAGTGGATAAGCTGGGGAGCTAAGCTAAGCTTGCTTTTAAGAGGTTTGTAGTTAAAAGATCCAAACCTCCAGCCTTCCGTTTTATGAACGTCGCCAATGCGCATGTTACATTGCTAAAGACTGTGCTTTCAAAAGCCTCTGTAGTTGAATACATATAAAGTTTCAAAAGTATATTAAAATTTCTTTGTCAGGTGTTTGTTATTTTTGTGTTTGTACAAGACCATTGCCTAAAGATCCAGTAGACGCTTGTACATTGATCCCCCAAAGTAGCAAACCCATAATTGTAATAAATTAGATATAGTATGTGTTGTGATAAGTTGGCGGATCATCGTTGCGAGGCCTGGTGGGCCACCTCTCTATAGTTCGCCTTGGCTACCTGGTTCACGAGCTACTAGTCTAGAGAACCCTTGAGTTGCCTGGTAAGAATGCACACATTGCTTGGGTGGAAAGGCAATCCACCAGGTGTCCGAGTAAGTGGCTTCAGAACCAGCCACTGAATATTGACAAGAGCATGAACATGTTCATCTCGCGGTCTTCCTTCGATAATTCAAATGATTTATTTTATATTTTTTACACCTTGAAAGATCGGGTATAGCCTCGAATGTTGTGTTGGCATTTACAGGGGCCCACAGGCGGTCTGAGCAGGGAGCATTCTCTGCTGAATTCTTCAGTTAAGCAACTACATTGCTGGCTCCAAAAGCATTTGAACCCTTGGCCAACAGTCACCTTAAACTGCTTGAAGAGGCCTTTTGTCTTGCCTTTTACTCAGCCAAATAGTTGAGAGGACTGCAATCCGTACCCACTGTTGTCCAGACCAGGAAGTTTCATTGCTACATGCAGTTTTTGGTGTCCAGCCTTCTTTTTTGCCAGAATTCTGTCTCAAATCAATAAGGATATTTGTCTCCCTGTGTTTTACCCACGCCACCTGCTGTGAGCACTGAAAGACTTTGGGCCAATGTAAATGGGGTAGTCTGTTTATCAGCACGGGGGTTTGAGACCCAGGCAGAAATGTATCTATTGCTTGCTTGGTGGCCTCTTGCATTCTAGAGCGCTACATGGTGCTCCGGTGGTAAACATGCATGTGTCATACGGGTGATAAGGTCTTGGAGCTAGAGGAACAGGATGAGAAATAGATTGATCCCAGAGGAATGAAGGCATTGCAAGCAAAGGAGCCCCCCCCTCAAGAATGTGTTTGATTCATTCCACGAACAACTTGAAGAATAATTTGGAGCTTTCTTAAGGTTCCTAAGGGGTTGGATAGGTTCATGTCCTATTGCAATGATGACACTTTTTACATACAATTTTACAGTCAAGTCATTTCATCTCATTTCCTAACAATCCTGGGATACTGGGGCCACTTAACAATGAATCCAATATGATAGTTTTGCTGTGCCCCTCACTCAATATCAAAGGTCCGTTGATGCATTCATGCTGCCCAAAACTGGTAGGAGAAACAAAAATGCCCTCTTTGAAGTCAAGATTTATATAATGAGATCATGGTGTATTTTTGATGTTTGTTGTTAGATAAGATCTGACGACACGCGGATTTGAGCCATGATTTACCTTAATCCTGTGTCAGTATTTTGATTTGCACATTGAGCATATATTGCTACTGTGATTAGAAAATATTGAAGCCTCTAAGCCACACGGAGATCTTCAGCAATGCATACATTCATAAATACCTTCCAGGTGTTTAGACCAGTCCATCATGACCAAAATGCAAGAGCTTGGCTGGTGGACCCTCTCCCTGGAAAGTGGACCCTGTCCCTGGATATGCAAGAGCTTGGGAGGTGAACTGTGTCCCTGGAAATGCAAGAGCTTGGGTGTCAGTGTCTGTCCCTGGATATGCAAGCACGTGGGAGGTAGAGCCTGTCCCTGGTTATGCAAGAACTTGGGAAGTGGACTCTGTTCCTGGAATGGCAAGAGCTTGGGCGGTGGACTCTGTCCCTGGATATGCAAGAGCTTGGGAGGTGGACTCTGTCCCTGGAAATGCAAAAGCTTGGGAGGTGGGCTCTGTCGCTGGAAATTCAAGAGCTTGGGAGGTGGACTCTGTCCCTGGATATGCAAGAGAGATCTTGGGAGGTGAGCTCTGTCCCTGCATATGCAAGAGCTAGGGAGGTGGACTCTGTCCTTGGAAATGCAAGAACTTGGGAGGTGGATCCTGTCCCTAGAAATGCAAGAGCTTGGGAGGCAGACGTTGTCCATGGATATTCAAGAGCTTGGGAGGTCGACACTGTCCTTGGAAATGCAAGAACTTGGGAGGTGGATCCTGTCCCTGGAAATGCAAGAGCTTGGGAGGCAGATGTTGTCCCTGGAAGTCCAAGAGCTTGGGAAGTGGACTCTGTCCCTGGAAATGCAAGAGCTTGGGAAGTGGGGCCTGTCCCTGGATATGCAAGAGATTGGGATGTGGACCCTGTCCCTGGATATGCACGAGATTGGGAGGTGGGCCCTGTCCCTGGAAATGTAAGAGCCTGGGAGGTGGACTCTGTCCCTGGATATGCAAGAGCTTGGGATATGGACCCTGTCCCTGGATATGCAAGAGCTTGTGCAAGAGCTTGGTAGGTGGATTCTGTCCCTGGATATGCAAGAGCTTGGGACGTGGACCCTGTCCCTGACTATGCAAGAGCTTGGGAGGTGGACCCTGTCCCTGGATATTTCTTAGTATAGGTCCTTTTTGTTTTGACACAACGCCACTAAGACTGCCTTATTTTTTATTTGACCGTTAACGCTTTCTCCCATCTTAAATTTCGATTTAGGATAGGCGTTTTTCCAACCTGCATACGACATTCATTGTTCAATAAACACCCTCGAACTGTGATCACGTGTGTCTGTCTTACTTGTTGCCAGCAGGAGTTCCATACTCATGGTGTTAGAAGTAGGATATGATCCAATTGATAATAGTTGGAGAAGAGAACACAAAGAGAATCCAAATAGAGATTTCCATGCCCTATCCACAGAAGTCTCAAAATCAAAAGACAAAACCTATCAAACCTCTTTTCCCTTCAATTGTGAGAAATCGATGGAGAGTACAAACTCTCCCTTCCAGCCCTTACAACAGAAAATGCGAGTCCAATTTGTCCCCTTGACCTCTCAAGCTATTTGTCCCGACCGAAAAACGATGGAGGGAAATAGATATTACCTCAGATGTCCCTACAACTGCCACATCCCAGAAAGAGGTAAAATTGAGATATCCTTTAGTTTACGGATGGGTTATTCTATCACATTTGTCACTTATGTGCTACCCATCAAAAAGCGGGGCAAAGAGATCTTTCCCCTTATATCATGCAGAAATGAGTAGAGATTGGCTGTACTCAACTTTTCTTCCCTTCCCAAAACTATTCAGCGGGATGAAGTACTAGGAACTCTTACATATGAGAACCTATGGAACTCCCCACCTGAGAGAAACCTGAAAAACGTGGGTTTGATAAGCCTCCAATAGACAATCCCTTCCTCTCCCCTGAAATCCCAAATCCTACAACATTAAAAGTAGAATGGTTGATAGATCACCATCTCTCTTGGCAACGGAAGTGCAAAATCCCATCGTTAGAGAACATATTCGCGACCTCATCCAGAAGAGAGGCAAAGGTGTACAGTAAGCATCCCATTTCTCCAGTTTGAGGACAGAAAAAGAGGGAATTTTGGGGCAGAAAACACTGAGGAAATCTGAGTTGAGCGAGATGACCAAAGAAAACCCAATATATGAGATCTCGGGGAATATATCAGCTTGTGAAACATCAGAAACAGGTATTAAAAGCCCTTCTACCAAAAATAAAGCCCCGGAACCCCATTTTTACTATTTTAAGGGGGCAGTAGAGGATGAGCAAGGGAGCGAGAAGGAGAGAAACCCAAGCGCGGAGACACAAAGAAATCCCGATATGTACCAGGTGGGTCAAAATCTAGAGAATTATAACACCTTAGAAATGTTTTAAGCCCACTGAATAAGAGCAGAAGGAGGTCAATATCTAAGGTTATGATGATATGATATGATAAGGCATTTGTAACGCGCCTATACACAAGTGTTTCAAGGCGCGACGAGGCAGGGGGGGGGAACAAGGGGAGACAGACAACGATCTTACTAGGCCAGGTGTCATTCAGATCGCGCAAGTGCAAGGGTAGAGGGGAAGGGAAACGTGCATGGGGGAAAGGGAGAGGGGAAAGTGCAGTACAGGGTTATAAGCATACAGCATACAGGATAAATAACAAGGGCCAGCTGGTGGCAAGTGCGAGGTAAGTGCAGACAAGTGCTGGGAAGGGGGGCTGTATGGATACAGACACAGTCCCGTAGTGCAGGGGTTGCCGTGGAGGCAGTGCAGGGGAGAGTGGCTGGGCCGAGAACGGTGAATGGCCCAGTTGCAGATTCAGTGCAGTTTCAGTAGTATTAGCAGGGGAGAGGGGGAGAGAAAGCGGAGGCAAAGAGGAAGGTTTTGAGGTGCTTCCGGAACCGGAGGTGGTTATCCTCAAGTTTCAGGGAGGTAGGAAGGCTGTTCCAGAGGGAGGCCCCTGCAGTGGAAAGAGATCTGCCCCCAACTCGTTGTTTGGAGAAGCGGCTGACCCTGAGGGAGTTGGAGGCGGATGAGCAAAGAGCTCGAGAAGGAAGATATTTAGGAAGAGAGAGTTGAAGGTATTTTGGCCCAAGGCCCCAGACGGCCTTGTGGACAATGCAGAGGGTTTTGAACTTGATCCTCGCAGTCACTGGGAGCCAGTGTAGTGATTTCAGTCCTGGAGAGATACGGTCCCTGGGCTTTCTCTTGATGAGTTAGAAACCTCTCAACTCAATTCAAACATTGTCTATTCTGCAGAGTGTGGAGCCACACTATTGAAGTCTGCCATGACAATCTAGAAGAAGAGTTGATGGACGCTCAGGAAAGGGTTCAAAATTACAGCAGTGACAATTGTGATAATATGCTGGAAGGCTTGGACCAACAGTCTAGGTGTTCCTTTGTGGAATTTCCCCATGAAACCCACCTGTCCAACCAGCATAGGGGAAGGGCATGTGAGAAACCTGAAGGTATTCTCCCAGCTAGAGCACTGTAATCCCTTATCCAGGTGGACAGGACATGGCCATCGCTGTTGGATCCAGTTCCTGGGGGTGGGCGAGTGGGGGAGGATCACCTGTGTAAGGAAGACCGGGGTTATGCTTGGGAGGATATCCAAGGTGAGGCGCGGTACTGTACCGAGGAGGAAAAAGAGGACGTGATCCCTCAGGCCTTTGTAGGTTACTATACATCAGCCTTCCCCCTCCCATTAAATCTCTCCGGACCAGATCCAATAAACCCTCTAAGATCTATAACTCGCTTTCAAACAACTCAGAGCATTCCTTTTCAGATTCCTCTAGATATTTTGTCCCGAACACATACTCTTCTAGGACAGAATACTACTATTCCCACAATCCCCTATGTTCTGTTCTCCATCCTGGTCATTCTTGTCCATTTAACAAACCTTCCCTATCCCGTCCCGCAGGATACTCTGACAATTCAACCCCTCTCTTTTCCAGTATGAAGACTATAATTCCTGATAATACCTTATCCTCATCCTACCACGCAGAACATGTAGAAACTCTACCGCTCCCCTTTTTCGACACCAACATTTTCCCAGATGTAGAAAACAACAGACTTGGTAATAAGACTGTTTTCCTGACATATCCCGACACAAGGGTCAGGCACAGTCAGGCAATTGACTTAAATTACACACACCTGACGGCCCATCCTTTTCCCCAAGGGGGTAACAGGTGAAGCAAGAAAGAGCAGTATGAGCATGGCTGACAGCACGTCAAGATGGCTAAGCAGGCGCAGCAGTTCAAGAGAAGGAGAAAAGCAGCAGGAATCGAGAGGGTGGCGAGGAGAGAAATGACCTTTCCCTTTTTGTCCCAGCCCCATGAATCCTTCATGGATGAGAGCCTAAGACAAATAATAGCACAAGTATCTTGCAGCAGATGTCAACGGTATACGGGGCAAGCCTATGCCGATAAGCAGGAGCGAGAATAGAGATGCCAAGTGGTTCATCACAGTCGGTGAGTCGAGGGGAGAACTGAAAAGAACCAGGCTGTGTTCATTGAGAATCGCAAAGTGGCAAGTTTGAAGCAAGTTCAATGCACTATGAAAGAACAGTAAAAGTGTTAAAGGGAGACCAGCTGCAGAGGGAAACCGGCACCACGTGGGTGTTAACTCAAGAGAATCTGGTCGATCTCCACCTGAGCGAAACTACAGAAACCAAGAGGCTATCGGAGGGCCACTGAATTAGGTCAAAGTGGTCATATTGAGGGTCAAGAAAAATCCCTGTACAATCGAAAGACTTTGATCTACAAACTGTGTGAAAGAAAGCGCAGTGAGTCCCACAGTGAGAGGAAACAAGAGAAGCAAAACCCACCAATCTTGAAGTGTTTAAAAAAAGACGGCCAGAGGGAACCTGAGCGAGGGATGCCAGTGAGTAACAGAAACAACAAGAGTGAATCCAACCAAGGGATGCTAGTGAGAAGGGGCAAACTCTAAAGTCCAGAGAAACAGTGTGTTGACAGACATGAACTCGGGAAACGGATGTCCACTATGAACTGTTTGAAAATAGATTGAGAAACTAAAGGAAGAGAAATCCTGCTAAAGAGAAGAGGTGTCCGAGCCCGACCGAGGTAGATCCAGGGGTGAAACCGTCACCCAGGTACTGGCAGTCAAGAGGTGTCTGAGCCCAACCGAGGGAGACCCAGGGGTGAAACCATAACCCAAGTACTGGCAGTCAAGAGGGGGTCTGAGCCCCACTGAGGGAGATCCAGGGGTGAAGCTATCATCCAAACTTCATTTGAGAAAAGAACTGAATATATAAATGAAGGAATACGATACATGAAGGGTCAGCGCCCAGAAGAGGGGGACCCAGGGGTGAAACCATCACTCTACGTGAACTGTGGATAGAATCGAGAAGGGTCAGCGTCCAGAAGAGGGGGACCCAGGGGTGAACCTTTTTCACCCTAACGATCTTTCATTTGGTTAAAAGAACTTTTGGTTTGATAGCTGAACACGCCAGGCCCTCGAAGGCAAGAGACTTTCAAACAAAACAAGACTTGGCCATCGATGGTCTGGAGAGTTGCCATTGGAACTGTAATCTCATGCTGGAAAGGCCCAAGAGTGTACTGTGCTCCAAGCTCCCATCTTACCCCATGCCCAAAATGGGAGGAAGGGAGCCCCAGCGCTACCGCATGCTGACATATTATTTGAGAACACTTCTTCCTTTTCTTGAAAACTATCCCACAGCCTCTTTTGTATTAGTTGTAAGGTTTGGCAATAGGTTTCTTAGTATAGGCCCTTTTTGCTTTGACACGATGCCACTAGGACTGCCTTATTTTTCATTTGATGGGCGATCCTTTCTCCCGTCTTAGATCTAGGTTTAGAATAGGTGTTTTTCCAACCTGCATACAGCATTCATTGTTCAATGAACACCCTTGAAATGTGATCACTTGTGTCTGTCTTACTTGTTGCCACAATGAGTCCCTTACACTGCCAAGTATTAATCTCTTAGGGATTTTGCTCAAAATTTAATTTTGAATTTACCCTGATTTCTTGATATGTCGATATTGACTGTCGGAACTTTAAAACTACTTTCTTTCTCTCTCTTTGGAACTAGGTGGCCACTCAGCTACTCTGTGATTTTGATGATTGGAGATTGCTGGAGTGGATGATCACTAAGGCTGCAAGGTACTATGAGGTACATAATCCCACAGACCAGAAAAACAAAGAAAGGAATCCCAAATGGATGACTCCACCAGCCACCATTACAGGATCTGAGGTGAAGGCTACTCTTCTTTTGGGGGAAAAGGCCATAGGGGCTCATTACGAGTATGGCAGTATGGGAATAAAGTGACAGTAGCGGAATTACTGCCACTTTTTCCGCTCCACCATACTATGAGTTTGGCATACTAGAGTGGGGGATTTATCTCCAGCAACATGCTTGAGGTAAATCCTCCCACTTTCCGCTGAAAAATTGTCAAAATCGGCAGAATTACTACTGGCGGAATTACCGCTGTCGTAATTATGGCAAAATCCTCCATGGAGTCCTACCACTTGTAATGTGGCAGTAAATCCGCTGGACCAAGTGGCGATAACAGTAACAGTAGATCAGTTAGCTGGTATTCTAGCAGATTTATCACTGGAATACTGAGCAACTCATAATGAGGCTCTAGCTACTCCTCTGCTGTTAGGGATACCAGCAGATATAAAATATACTCTGTTCAAAGTCATCAGAATAGTCCATCACCTGGCCTGCAAAATACTGATCCAATGAAACTAGAGACTTACAGTAGTCCCGTGTACTTGGGCTATAGGCCTATCCTGGTTACAGACATACTTTTTCACCGGAGAGATAATCAGAACACAGGATCAGATTACCAAGGAATCCAAACCAGAATTTCTCTCTGGAAATAAACCAATCAACTGCTCATAGAACCAGTTATTAAGACAACCTCCTTTCTCCTCTTCTACACTCCCAGATAATAGATCCCAACACCAGGGTGAGTGCAGGTCAAGCAATACACTCAACCACAATTGTCAGAATTTCCAGAACTACTCTCATGAAAAGTCAATTATGCTCAGATGGAAGAACAAAGGTAACAGCAAAGACCACCTTGCAATCAAGAGGGCGGGAACATATTTCTCAATTTGTGTGACAAGTGAAACAATTGACAGAGAGCACTGGTCAAGTGAGGGGTCCAACAGGTAAACCCCAATGCTAATGATCCCTGATGAACTTTGCAAACTAAATCAATGGTTCAACGTGGACAATGATGAGAGGAACACATCTCAATCAGAAATACACCCGGGTAAAGTGGGAAATGGGGGCACCATAAAAAATATATAACAAACCTTTGAGCAACCTTCTTTTACACTTGAAAGTGAGCGTCCCCCAAAAAGGCATTTATACATCCTGAGTGAGAGTCAATGATGGACACACCCCAGATGGGAATGAGACCAAGACCAAGTGCGGGAAGTCAAAAAGTAAAAGTTTATCAAAACCAATATAGGGCAAGTAGAGAACTCTGCAAACTCCGAGAGCGCTCTGCCAAACATCAGCAAATATTCACATTTTGTTACAAAACCGCGTCACCTATGACGTGGGAGCTAAGGGATACATCAATGATGAGATTGGGCACTGGGGAAGAGCACATATGGATGTATAGGGGCGAAGCTTCAGGATTGGCGAGGCTCCTTGAGGTGTCATGGTGATGCTTGCAGGTCAGCTGGACTCATCAGGGTGGACCTCTGGTCAGACGATGGTTGATTGATACATCTTGACTACACTGAAATTTGCTCTTGTGGCCACACATATGGCCACACATACTCATCCAGAGTTAATTGTGATTCATGATGCCCTGTACATCCTACAAATCGTTATTCTAACATCAGAAGACATATAACACACAACTCTAGGTGTGAGTATTTCATCATTCTAAAGAAAATACTATACACGGGGTGAGCAATAGGTGAGCAGCTTTCATGGGTTTAGGTGGCTTATCAGGGGGCATAGGCAGGGATACATCTATCATTCTCCTTTGTTAGATCTAGTGAGGAACACCTTTTTAGTATGTTAGTACAAGAAACAATATATGGCTTCTATGGTCAGTCGGGGTTTTGGTGAACTGGGATACTATCGGGTCAGAGGGCACTTAGCCGGTACATCAAGAGGTGGTGATATGAGATGCTTGTCACTCATATTTCTTTTAATCCGAGTCTGGGGGCTTAGGAGGGTGCTCGCTAGGTGCAAGCACAAGGGAAGGGCGAGGGGTAACAATTATTGCATCACATCATCCGTAGGGCCAGGGCTTTTCATCTCAGCCCGGCCAGAGGGGGAGAGAAGGTAGGGGCTGAGCATGCAGTGTTGCATGAGAAGGGAAAAAAGGCTCTGTAGCCTGTTGGGCCGTATATTGTTTATGTTGCGGAGGGCACACATAGAGCAAACAAACCAGGTAGAACTAGGTTAGTGTGTGTATTGCTACAATAAAAAGGTGTGCGAAGTTCTGCTTACACTATGGGGTGCACAGGGATTTTACATATGTTACAAAGGATACTCTATTATACAGTCGACACACATCATAATAAACCATACATATTGTGATACTAATTGAATATATTCAAAACCGTACATTTTTAGAAAATCATTGAGTATATATTGATGTCATACATTGCTTTGTGTATTCTGTAACAACAAATAATCCTTGCTTGGTGATAAAAAAAGCTTAAACATACAATTCAAGGATCCGTGTGCAATCTGGGATAGGTGAGGGTCACCTTACTCCAATTTATAAAATCAATCTCGTGACATACAACAACGGAAGTAAATTTATAGTCCCTTTAGAGGGATTAGCTGTATGGGTGAAACAGGGTGGCACACAGGCTATGTATGCGTATCTGGCACTTCAAACGGGGAACAGGGTTGGGGGTTATCCACAGCATATGCCATAAATATGGGGTCTGTGAGGGGACAGGGCAAGTTTTATGGAGGTAGCTTGTTTTTCTCAAACCCCAGCTTCGGCCCGGTCATCTGCGTGTCACTGATGGACTGCGAAAGGTGAAAGATACAGTGTTTGTCATGTGACTTGTTCGCGCCTAGTCTCCTGTGAGAACAGGCCTGCAGCAGGGACGCTGAGGGGAGGAGGGCGATGGAAGTGCCTGGCTCGCTGTGCGCGATGAGGAGAGGAGAGCTGCAGCCCTGCAGGCCGCTTTTGTTTGTGAGGCCGAAGTTATTATGTTCGAAATGGAGTCTGAGCGTGCCACAAAATGGAGTCTGGTACCATGCTGCTGGCTGAGTGTTGCAGCCACATGTGTCGACCCGCAGCCGTCCCGCATCCCTGGCCACAGGCGCATGGGTGGCTGCTGGACGAGTCATAGTCTGCACATTGGTGAGAATGAAGGGGAGGGGGGCCTTGAAGACCCTTCCTTCCATACATTCTCCCTTTCATTACTTAAGTAACGAATACTGCAGTTCACCCAACCTCTTTCAGTCGTCCTCCTCAGCCACCGCTTCGTCCCTCGCAGGTGTTCCCTTTCGTGGCATCCAGGCCCTGCAAACTCCCCGGAGGCTCTGTCCAGCTCTATCATATTCATTAGGAGTGTAGGTCATATATATTCCATCTCCCTCCAAGTCCATCCATACTTCCTTATACCACTCTAGTGTGCAGGGTTCATTTATTGTAGTGTGATATAATCTGTCTACTATGTACCCGTCATAGTACAGTGGTACCATTCTATATTTAGGCCCCAGGTCCTCTCCTGTTTGTGTCTGTGCCTCGTGTGTCATCTGCGTCACTCCCTTCGCATTTCCAATTGTCACCATCATCATGGCACTGTTGGGTACTGTGTCTACGCAGCACCGAAGACCAAGCTGGCACTCACAAAAAATCAGGAGAAAAAAGACGATGGTGGGCACTAATAGTTTGGCGGCCATTCCAAGACAGGAAGGTACCCACGAAAAAAGTTCATCGAACCACGAGCTGGGCTGCATCCCTCCTTCTTCCTTCATCCGGTCGCCAAGGTTGTGCACGGCTGCATAACGTGTGACTGAGTTCCATTGTCCGCGTCTGCAGAAGGTACGAAAGTGCAACATGCGCTCCTGATTTCTCAGCAAAGACCTCCATCCATGGCCGTCAACAGTTCTAGGACGTACCTGTTCTGCATCGTCATTAGTCGTAGGTCCCTTAGCTTCACCTTTATTACGTTGAATCCTTCTTTTGTGTCGTTGGCCAGTTGGATCAGCTCCCGCCGCGTAATATGGAGCCATTTTGCGTTGGCTTGTACTTGGATACTTGGGATGAGGGAGGCGAAAAATGTTTTAGAGGAATTGAACAACCGGAAACTGTATGGAATTTGTGCCAAAAGTTGTGTGGATGCCTTGGATATGTAATTGGACGACCTTCTTTTTCTGGATACTGAGCTTTGCCTGTTCTCCGGGCCGTGCAGGTGAGTGGGTGAAACCCCAGCCCCCCTAGGCCTCAGCTCCGCTTCCATCTAGAGCCCCCCAACCCCTCCTGTGTCCCCCCAGCGCAGGCCGCATCATTCCTGATTTCCCAGTGCCCGCCTTCGCGCCCTCCCACCATCCCTTATAGGCCGCTTCTCTCCCGTGTAACATCCCCCCCTCGACCTACACGCCACTGCCATCCGGGGCGTGCAGGTGAGTGGGTGAGCCCCCAGCCCCCCTAGGCCTCGAGCCTCAGCTCTGCTTCCATCTAGAGCCCCCCCAGCCTACCGCGTGTCCCCCCAGCGCAGGCCGCGTCCTTCCTGATTCCCCAGTGCCTGCCCTCGCTCCCTCCCACCATCCCTGATAGGCCGCTTCTCTCCCGTGTAATATCCCCACCTCGACCTGCACGCCACTGCCATCCGGGCCGTGCAGGTGAGTGGGTGAGCCCCCAGTCTGACTAGGCCTCGAGCCTCAGCTCTGCTTCCATCTAGAGCCCCCCCAGACTCCCGCATGTCCCCCCAGCGCAGGCCGCGTCCTTCCTGATTCCCCAGTGCCCGCCCTCGCTCCCTCCCACCATCCCTGATAGTCCGCTTCTCTCCCGTGTAACATCCCCACCTCGACCTGCATGCCACTGTCATCCGGGCCGTGCAGGTGAGTGGGTGAGCCCCCAGCCCCCTAGGCCTTGTGCCTCAGCTCCGCTTCCATCTAGAGCCCCCTGCGTGTCCCCCCAGCGCAGGCCGCGTCCTTCCTGATTCCCCAGTGCCTGCCCTCGCTCCCTCCCACCATCCCTGATAGGCCGCTTCTCTCCCGTGTAACATCCCCACCTCGACCTGCACGCCACTGCCATCCAGGCCGTGCAGGTGAGTGGGTGAGCCCCCAGCCCCCCTAGGCCTCGAGCCTCAGCTCTGCTTCCATCTAGAGCCTCCCCACCCCCCACGTGTCCCCACAGCGCAGGCCGCGTCCTTCCTGATTCCCCAGTGCCTGCCCTCGCTCCCTCCCACTATCCCTGATAGGCCGCTTCTCTCCCATGTAATATCCACACCTCGACCTGCACGCCACTGCCATCCGGGCCATGCAGGTGAGTGGGTGAGCCCCAGCTCCACTAGGCCTCGAGCCTCAGCTCCGCTTCCATCTAGAGCCCCCCCAGCCTCCCGCGTGTCCCCCCAGTGCAGGCCGCGTCCTTCCTGATTCCCCAGTGCCCGCCCTCGCTCCCTCCCACCATCCCTGATAGGCCGCTTCTCTCCCGTGTAACATCCCCACCTCGACCTGCACGCCACTGCCATCCGGGCCGAGTGGGTGAGCCCCCAGCCCCCCTAGGCCTTGTGCCTCAGCTCCGCTTCCATCTAGAGCCCCCCGCGTGTCCCCCCAGCGCAGGCTGCGTCCTTCCTGATTCCCCAGTGCCCGCCCTCGCTCCCTCCCACCATACCTGATAGGCCGCTTCTCTCCCGTGTAACATCCCCACCTCGACCTGCATGCCACTGCCATCCGGGCCGTGCAGGTGAGTGGGTGAGCCCCCAGCCCCATAGTGCGGTGAGTGTGTGCCCGGAAGAAACACCCACCTGGTGTGTGATTTTGGCCAGTAGTCCGTGGGTCCGTGCCAAGGAGCAGGCCCTTGCATCCTCTCCCTCCCTGCACCCCTTCCTGGTTGCCCAGCCCGCCTGCCCGCCTCTCGACCCGCCCTCCCTCCCTCCCATTGGTGCATCCACACTTCATCACCGGTCCCCCCAGGGCAGCCCTCTGCCCGGCAGCCCCCTGCTGCTAAGGGCCCTAAGGCCAAGGGCGGCTCCAACAGAGGCAGATCCAAGAAGTATCAGCTGGTGTCTGCAGGGGAAGCAGTGGCCAGCCGTCAACCATCATCCACAAGGACCAGTAAGGTAGGAGTGGCCTGGGTCAGGATTAGAGCAACTACTCTACCCCAGACTCCGAGCCACTTACCAAACCCAAAGTAAAAAAAAATGATTGCATGTCATGATGTTTAGATTGCACTGATAGGCCTCTCTCCCACTGTGCGGGTATCTCAAATTTAGCAGGGGCTCTGTCCCCAAACTGCATTATATGATGTTTAGATTGCACTGATAGGCCTCTCTCCCACTATACAGGTCTCTCAAATTTATCAGGGGTTCTGCCCCCAAACTGCATTATATGATTTTTAGGTTGCACTGATAGGCCTCTCTCCCACTATACAGGTCTCTCAAATCTAGCAGGGGTCCTGTCTCCTAATTGCATTGTATGATGTTTAGGTTGCACTGATAGGCCTCTCTCCCACTATACAGGTCTCTCAAATTTATCAGGGGTCTGCCCCCAAACTGCATTATATGATGTTTAGGTTGCACTGATAGGCCTCTCTCCCACTCTGTGGGTCTCTCAAATTTGGCAGGGGTCCTGTCTCCTAATTGCATTGTATGATGTTTAGGTTGCACTGATAGGCATCTCTCCCACTATACAGGTCTCTCAAATTTAGCAGGGGCCCCATCCCCAAACTGCATTACATGATGTTTAGATTGCACTGATAGGCCTCCCTCTCACTGTACGGGTCTCTCAAATTTAGCAGGGGTTCTGCCCCCAAATTGCATTTAATGATGTTGAGGTTGCACTGATAGGCCTCTTTCCCACTATACAGGTCTCTCAAATTCAGCAGGAGTTCTCTCCCCAAATTGCTGTGTAGGATGTTTAGATTCCACTGATAGGCCTCTCTCCCACTCTACGGGTCTCTCAAGTTTAGCAGGGGCTCTGTCTCCAAATTGCATTGTATGATGTTTAGATTGCACTGATAGGCCTCTCTCCCACTATACCTGTCTCTGAAATTTAGCAGGGGCTCTGTCCCCAAACTGCATAATATGATGTTCAGATTGCACTGATAGGCCTCCCTCCCACTATACAGGTCTCTCAAATTTAGCAGGGGTTCTGTCCCCAAACTGCATTGTGTGATGTTTAGACTGCACTGATAGGCCTCTCTCCCACTATACAGGTCTCTCAAATTTAGCAGGGGCTCCGTCCCCAAACTGCATAATGTGATGTTCAGATTGCACTGATAGGTCTCTCTTCCACTATACAGGTCTCTCAAATTTAGTAGGGGTTCTGCCCGCAAGATGCATTGTGTGATGTTTAGGTTGCACTGTTAGGCCTCTCTCCCACTATACAGGTCTCTCAAATTTAGCAGGGGCTCCGTCCCTAGACTGCACTGTGTGATGTTTAGATTGCACTGGTGGGCCTCTCTCCCACTGCGCGGGTCTCTCGGATTTAGCGGGGGCTCCATCCCCAAACTGCATCACATGATGTTTAGATTGCACTGGTGGGCCTCCCCCTCACTGTGCGGGTCTCTCAGATTTAGCGGGGGTTCTGCCCGCAAGTTGCATTGTGTGATGTTTAGGTTGCACTGATAGGCCTCTCTCCCACTATACAGGTCTCTCAATTTTAGCAGGGGCTCTCTCCCCAAATTGCTGTGTAGGATGTTAAGATTGCACTGATGGGCCTCTCTCCCACTGGGCGGGTCTCTCGGGTTTAGCGGGGGTTCTGTCTCCAGATTGCATTGTGTGATGTTTAGGCTGCACTGATGGGCCTCTCTCCCACTGTGCAGGTCTCTCAAGTTTAGCGGGGGGTCTCTCCCCAAACTGCTCTGTAAGATCTTTAGATTGCACTGGTGGGCCTCTCTCCCACTGCGCGGGTCTCTCGAGTTTAGCAGGGGTTCTGTCCCCAAATTGCATTGTGTGATGTTTAGGTTGCACTGGTGGGCCTCTTTCCCACTATTCAGGTCTCTCAACTTTAGCAGGGGCTCTCTCCCCAAATTGCTGAGTAGGATGTTTAGATTGCACTGATAGGCCTCTCTCCCACTGCGCGGGTCTCTCAAGTTTAGCGAGGGCTCCGTCTCCAAACTACACTGTGTGGTGTCTAGGTTGCACTGGTGGGCCTCTCTCCCACTGTGCAGGTCTCTCAAGTTTAGCAGGGGCTCTCTCCCCAAACTGCTCTGTAAGATCTTTAGATTGCACTGGTGGGCCTCTCTCCCACTGCGCGGGTCTCTCGAGTTTAGCAGGGGTTCTGTCCCCAAATTGCATTGTGTGATGTTTAGGTTGCACTGGTGGGCCTCTTTACCACTATTCAGGTCTCTCAACTTTAGCAGGGGCTCTCTCCCCAAATTGCTGAGTAGGATGTTTAGATTGCACTGATAGGCCTCTCTCCCACTGCGCGGGTCTCTCAAGTTTAGCGAGGGCTCCGTCTCCAAACTACACTGTGTGGTGTCTAGGTTGCGCCGGTGGGCGTCTCTCCCACTGTGCAGGTCTCTCAGACTCAGCAGGGGCCTTGTCTCCGAACAGCATTGTGTGATGCTTAGATTGCACTGATAGGACTCTCACCCACTATACTATACAATAATCGAACTGCGCTTAGTTCAGTACTCTACCAATCCCGGAAACCCACCACCACCTAACTCAATTATATCCCATACCAGCAGACCGTTAACACCCTAACCGCCCCGACAGTGCACCCTTAAGAAACACACCCTACCCACTGACAGAAAGCAACACTGAGCCAGAGCACACCACAGCGTATCCAGAGAAGGAAAACCGAGGTCACTGCGACCGCACAGTACAGCATAGAGGACCAACTACCATACTCCCCCTACATCTAGACTGGAAAATGGCCTGTACCAGAAAGGGATGCAGAGAAAGAGAACAAGATCGTGCAACAAGAGACGCGAACACACAACACTGACAGAACCCACAAGAAACAGCCCCATTGGAAGAAAACACGCCTAAAACAGCCACAACCGGAACAAAATCCACAAGAGAAAAATCCTTATACCTCACACCTTACCTCACAACAACCACGGTACACTGACACCCCAACACGGAAAACTCGAAACATGCAAAGAATTTCCTGATACACGCGGAAAAAAGATGGGGGCACTCAACAATTGAGTGGGAGGGCTCCAACCCCATTACCCCAAACATTACAAGAACAGAGGGGCAACATCGATTCCCACTACATCCTGCACAATACGGCGAAGTACCAACAACCAACAACGCAACCTCCCACCCAACAATCAGACCCAATGAAGAAACCACTGCTGATCTTCATCCGAGTAGCATCACAGCAGAAACACCAAGACTAATCAGCCCTGTTATCAATTTACTAGACCGCTTCAATGAAGAAGCAGCTGTCGCCGTTCTTCATCCTACCGACATCAATGCGGAAACTTCACGAACAGATAATTACAAACTCAAACAACAAATAACCTGAAACAAAATCGCACCCAGAGAATCCACTGTAACCTAATAAACGCAAGGTCAATTTCCAAACACGCAACGGAAATATACGACCTCCTGTCAGAAGGAGGCATAGACATCCTATTCGTAACCGAAACATGGCTAGAGGACAAGTACAAGATCACCCTCAACAACTGCCTGCCTGAAGACTTCAAATGCAACCAAACAAACAGAAAATCCAAAAGAGGGGGGGGGACTAGTGATCATCCACAAGGAACAACTGGCCATCAAAATGGAAGATCCACTAAACATCGATAAATGCGAATCCTTAATACTACGACTTTCAGTAAACCCCAAAGCCAACCTAAAATTCATACTGATATACAGACCACCAACCTACGATGCAACTTTCATAGACGCTTTCACGGAAGCAGTCACTACCCTAGCCATCAACTACAATCATCTGATCATCCTTAGAGATTTCAACATCTGGTTTGATGAAGAAACCACAACTACACAAAAATCCCTAACCGCCCAACTAGCAGCCATGAACCTACAACAACTAGTCAAAGGAGCAACCCACTCAGCAGGGCACACACTTGACGCAATCTTCGCCAACAAGGATCTCATCACCACGGCACCCCCAACTCAAATACTTTGGAGCGACCACCTCATTATTCCATTCATAATCACAACAGCCGCTCCAACAAAAAGGCAACAAGAAAAACAACCCATCATGATGAAAAGAAATTGGAGAACCATAAAAAACTCCAACCTAACCAAGCTCCTAGAACTCAGCCAACCACAAGCATCAACCATGGAAGAAGCAGACCTAGACAAAAATGTTGCCCTACTTCATACCTGGATCGCAACTACCCTTGACGACATCGCCAAAGAAAAGCCCTTCACCCCATCACGCAAGAAAACTACAGCAAAATGGTTCACCCCACTGTTCAACGCCATGAAAATGAAAAACCAAAAACTAGAATCTGAATGGAGGACCAACAACACCAGCGCAAACAAATTGAAATTCCTACAACAGATCTGTGCATATAAATAGGAAATACAAAAAGCGAAGAGGAAACATTACGACAACCGAATCTTCAGAGCACCAAACGCTCAAAAAGAACTATTCAAAATCATAAACGAAATAAAAAACCCATTGGCCTGCAACAACACGCCAATCCCATCGACAAAACTTTGCGAGGACCTCGGAGACCACTTCAATAACAAAATAACCTCCATCCAACACACCATACAAAACAGATCAAGTGTTCACAGCTCAAACCCCACCGACACAGAGGAGGAACATGCAAACAAGCTGCGAAACTTACCAGAAATATCAGTTGAGGCTTTCGTCAAACTGGTAAAGCAAAGCAGCACATCGGGCTCTCATGAAGACCCTAGCTCCCCGGAGATATAAAAAACAACTCTCAAACAAGGAACCCCCATGGAATACCACAGGAACCTCCTCAATCTCTCAATCTCAACAGGTAAAGTACCTCAGGCCTTCAAATCGGCTTACATCAAGCCGCTACTCAAAGACACAACAGGAAATTTAGAGGATTTATCTAACTACAGACCCATCTCCAACATACCCTACATAGCCAAACTGCTAGAAACGTACGTCTATCAAATAACCCAAGAATTCATAGAAGAGCATTGCCTACTAGACCAGGCACAAGTTGGCTTCAGACCTATGAGAGGAACAGAATCGGCTCTCCTCTCAATATGGGACGACCTAAAAACAAATGCAGACTCAGACAACAGCACCGCCCTGATTTTCCTTGATCTGTCTGCAGCCTTTGACACTGTCAACCACGCCTTGCTCACAAAGAGACTAGAAGGACTAGGGATAACAGACACTGCCCTACTATGGATCAAATCCTTCCTAACAAACCAAACAGAAACAATATGGATGAAACCTTGTAAATGCAAACCCAGAGTCTCCACGTGCGGAGTACCACAAGGATCATCCTTCTCCCCGCTTCTATTCAACATCTACATGTACCTATTAATCAAACTCATCAAAAAACATGGCCTCACATGCTACAACTATGCCGACGATACTCAAATAATCTTCAACATACAAGACACCCGAGAAGGAAACAACACACTAGAGAATTGCCTTTGTGACATATTCAACTGGATGAAACTCAACCATCTCAAAATCAACCCAGGCAAAACAGAGATAATGATTGTCTCAAAAAAGGGAGGAGACATCAACTACATCCCCTGGCCCAGAGAGCTCGGCACCACACCAGAACCATCATCAACTGTAAAAAAACCTAGCGGTCCTGATGGATAACAATCTCACTCTGGAGCCACAAGTAAACTCAGTAATCAAGAAATGTTTCTTCCTCTTGCGAGCAGCAAAAAGGATCCTACCGTTCCTGTCGTTCGCCAACAAAACACTTACCATCATCGCTCTGATCATGTCCAGAGTAGACTATGCCAATAGCCTATACCTGGGCTTGCCCGAACGACTTCTAAAAAAACTGCAATCCATACAAAATGCAGCAGCCAGACCCCTCCTCAAGCTACCCAGAAGAGAACACATCACACCAGTGCTAAAAACACTACACTGGCTACCACTGAAACGACGAATAAAGTTCAAGGCCATGTGCATCATGCACAGAGCAATACACAAACAAGGCGCAGAGTTCCTAAGCGACAAACTACGCCTACATCAACCGACAAGAACACTAAGATCAAGCACCGACATACGCCTGGAACCAAAACCCTACAACAGAAAAAAACTCGGACGATCGTCTTTCTCTCACCAGGCACCCAAAACCTTGAATGACCTACCTAAGAATATACGGAATACAACAAAGCACCTAGCATTCAGGAAACTCCTCAAATCATGGCTCTTCAAAGCGTAACCACAACAGAGACGCACTAGAATGCCCAGACATTAAAACAATGATGGAAATAACTCCAACCTCGGCCACTCTGAAATTGGACAAACACTCAAACCAAAGAACCAACCACTCGACAGAGCATAAGACATCATGGAAAATAGCCACAAAGGAAGGCTGCAGAGACTGACCACATACCTAGACCCAGCCGAAAGCCCTCAAGTGACTCCCCCACTCGTACGTACCGGACGAACATATCCAGACCGGCAGATGCACCTACATAGACATTGGCCTGCATCACATATGGATAGGATTGACTGAAGAATAACATGCCCGCTCCTAGAAAAAACGTGAATGCTAGCATGTGCCACACGTAGAGTTGTGAACACCAGCCTGCGTGGCGTTCGGATGGAGTTGTGAATGTTAGCATGCCCATACCTGGACGGATTTCTAAACTCTAGCCTGTGCCGCATATAGATAAAAGTGTAAATGTTGGCATGACCACACCTGGTTGGAGTCCTAGGCACTGGCCTGCGCCTCATCTAGATGGGAGTGTGAAGGTCAGCAAGTGCCACACTCAGACAGAACTGTGAATGTTAGCATGGTAAAGGTCAGGTAACCCACTAACCAATATAAGCTCAAACTCTGCATACTTATCTCACTCAATAAACTCACACAACCATCTCTCGCACAACAAGCCGCATGCACTTCACAACACTGCAACAACACATAAGCCGGAAC